>NW_028274816.1:117603874-117906904 GCF_037043125.1 Eumetopias jubatus | reverse complement strand
TACAAAGGACACATTTCAAAGTTACCCCTGAACAGTGAAATTATGTTATTTTCTTGTTTACTATTTTATCATTCTTCTCTAAAATAAAAAATCTACAGGAAGAGATGTTGTAGATCTTATTCACTGCCGTAATCCCAGCATCTTGAACAGTACCTAAACCTAACACATACTAGGCATTCAACAAGTATATACTTAATTTGTTGAACAAATGGAACAATTTGGCAATATTCATATTAGAAATCAGCAATATTTTATAAAAACTACATTCTTATTTTCCTAGGGTTAGGAAAAACGAATGGCTTTTAAAGCAAATTTTGGGAAGACTGCTAAAGAGAATAGCAAGTATAATCAAAGGTTGTGTCACTATACCTGTATGGGGAGGCTCTTACTATATGGTAACAGCTACAATGGGAAAGATGAATTCAATCTCCTTCTCTTGAACACAAAAAACAAGGAGGTACTGATGGTTTCACAACAATGGGAATGCACTTAATGCCACTGAAGTAAACTTAAGAAGTTACAATGGTACAATTCAGGTATGTATAGTTTACCATAATTTTTAAGAAAAAGTAATTTTACCTTTTATCCAAAGCTCTCAATACTTTAGCAAAAACTTCCAATTCACAAAATTCACTGCCCAGTTGACATAAGCGTCCCTGTTGGTAAAGCTGAAATGAAAATGAAAAAGGGAATTTAAAAATGTTAATTTAAATTTCTACTTTAGTTATACTTATGGATATAATTTGATGGGCCTAATATTTGATTATTTAATGGATACTACCCAAAGTCAGTATTATCACACAGCAGGATCAGGAAGCATACTTCTGCTGTCTAAGAGAAATATAACACTAAATTAACAATTTTTTTTAGAGGCGGGAAGGGGCAGAGGGAGAGAGACAATCCTAAGCAGGCTCCACGCCCAGTGTGGAGCCTGACACAGGGCGCAATCTCACAAACCTAAGATCATGACCTGAGCCCAAACCAAGAGTCACATGCTTAACTGACTGAGCCACCTAGGCACCCCTAAATTAACAAATTTCTACAATTCATATAAAACATTTTAATAGTTGTATATAAAGTTAAAATTAATATTTATAAAATAGTATCTGGTTCATGTTAAATACTACAAAGTGCTATATAATTATTTATTAAATAAACTTTATAAGTTATGGGGCACCTGGGTGGCTTAGTTGGTTAAGTATCTGCTTTTGGCTCAGGTCATGATCTCAGGGTCCTGGGATCAAGCCCCATGTCAGGCTCACTGCTCAGTTATGCTTCTCCCTCTCTCTCTGCTCTTCCCCCTGCTCATGCTTTCTCTCTTTCTCTCTCTCTCAAATAAATAAAATCTTTAAATAAACATAGAAAGTTATATTCAAGAAACTTATAAAACTAACTTTTTCCTTAAACAAAACTGGATAGGGGCACCTGGATGGCTCAGATGGTTAAGCGTCTGCCTTCGGCTCAGGTCATGATCCCAGGGTCCTGGGATCGAGCCCCGCATCGGACTCCCTGCTCCCCAGGGTGTCTGCTTCTCCCCCTCCTTCCTGCTCAAGCTCTCTCTCACTCTCTCTGTCTCTCTCAAATACATAAATAAAATATTTAAACAAAACTGGATACTTAATGTAAAATTATCCAAATAATAGCACAGATAATGTCCAGAAGCCAGAATGGTCAATAGGCCCACTAAAAGGCTCCTCAGATCACCACAAGTATCTCAGTTCAGTTCTAACAGACATCTAAAGTAATCCAGGAAGGGGTGCCTGGGTGGCTCAGATGGTTAAGCGTCTGCCTTCGGATCGAGTCCCGCATCGGGCTCCCTGCTCCTTGGGAGCCTGCTTCTCTCTGTCTCTCTCTCTCTGTCTCTCATGAATAAATGGTGGCTCAGTCGGTTGGGTGTCTGCCTTTGGCTCGGGTTGTGGTCTCAGGGTCCTGGGATCGAGCCCCGCATCGGGCTCTTTGCTCGGAGGGGAGTCTGCTTCTCCCTCTCACTCTCCCTCTGTTCTCTCTCTCAAATAAATAAATAAAATCTTTATAAAAAAATAAAATAAAATAAAATAAAATAAATAAAAATAAAGTAATCCATGAGGGCACGTGGGTGGCTCAGTCGGTTAACCATCTGCCTTCAGCTCAGGACATGATCTCATGGGTCCTGGGATCAAACCCCAGATTGGACTCCCTGCTCAGTGGGGAGTCTGCTTCTCCCTCTCCTTCTGCCCCTCCCCCTTTGTGCTCTCTTGCACTCCCTTAAATAAAATCTTTAAAAAAAATAAAGTGAATAAAGTAATCCAGGATGAAAAAATAAAAACAAAAATAATCCAAGGTGGCAGGATTTCTAATCATGTCACAATCATTTATTTTGCCTGACTTTTTAGAACTTTTGTTCTAAAAATTTATTTATTTGAGGGAGAGAGCGCGCGTGCACAAGAGTGAGTGGGGGGGGCAGAGGGAGAGGGAGAGGATCTCAATCCAACTCCACACTGAGTGAGGGAGGAGCCCGATCTCATGACCTGGAGGTCATGACCTGATCTTAAAGCAAGAGTCAGGCACTCAACTGACTGAGCCACCCAGGCACCCCTAGAACTTCTTTTAAAAAATAACATTTTAGGGGTACCTGGGTGGCTCTGTAGAACATGCAACTCGATCTTGGGGTTGTGAGTTCAAGCCCCACACTGAATGTAGGAATTACTTAAAAATAAAATCTTAAATAAAAAAGAAAGAAAAGAGAAAAATAACATTTTAACAAATGTGTTAAATGTTTATCACCATTAATACATGCACCCAGTTAAAAAGAGACAAATACTACTACCCCATTCCAGCTTCACCAAATGCTTTTGAATTTATATGTTTTATAAATACAGTGCCTTAGAAGGCTGGAATTTTGTTTTATTAACTCACTTTATAGGCATTTAAGTCTTAGCTCAGTTGACAGAACATGGGTTTCAGAAAGAAGACAACATAAATTTAGAATTCATTTGCCAAACTGGCCAGTTAACTTTGTGCTGGGAAAATATACCACAAACTCGTCAGCTAGTTCTTGGGTATAAATCACTAGTCACAATGGAAGCCAGGTCAAATTAGGTAGATACTTTAATGCAAATCAATAATGACAGCTGTGAAAAATCTCTAACTGCTGAAGGGGGGAAGAGACAAGGGACCACCACATGCCCTGGAAGGGAAGGGAGAAATGTTATTTTTACATTAAAATGGTTAGACAGTCATATTATCAGTAAATCTTTATAAGGAAAGATTTGCTAATTTTGGAGATGATTATGTTTTCTGCTATAGAAAGAGTTTCCAGGAATGTACACAGTAAAATTCAGTATTATTAATCATTGTCATACTTACTTTGACTATTAACCAATAGAGACTAACTCAGGGAAAATAAATCTAAGTATTTATAACCTAATTCCTACTTGGGGGCTTAACAATGTGATAAGTTTAAAAAAAAAAAAAACAGTGTGCTAAGTTTTTGATCTGGGCAGAAAAACAAATGCAGTTAACAAAATAAATATATACACATACTCCAAAAAAGGAATAGAACAAAAAAATTTTCACTTACCAAAATAACTCATCATTAGCACACTTAAGGCTTAGAATTTCTTTTAAGATAGGAGAAATGAAAACAAGTTGTACAACTTTTTTTTTTTTTAAAGATTTTATTTATTTATTCATGGGGGGGGCACAGGGAGAAGCAGGCTCTCAAGGAGCAGGGAGCCCGATGAGGGACTCGATCCCAGGACCCTGGGATCATGCATGACCTGAGCCGAAGGCAGATGCTTAACCATCTGAGCCACCCAGGCGCCCCAAGTTGTACAACTTTTTTGCCTATACTCACTAGTCAAATAAAGACAAATAACCTTCTATGTTCTACAACTCACAATATCCCTTTAATGACTAAAAATTGATATATCCTACTAAATGGGATTTTTTAAAATAATTTTTTATTGTTATGTTAATCACCATACATTACATCATTAGTTTTTGATACTAAATGGGATTTGAAACTAAAATTTAGAGAAGTTGCTTCCTTAGTTACAATTATAAATATATCGTAAATATGCCCTTATCAACAAAACCCCCCCTTTACTCAGCTGTTCAATTTTTCTAGCTAAAAATGGGTTCACATTTAAATTCTGGGAAGAGGGTAATGACTTAATTGTTTCAAATTATCCTTATCAGGCTTATGCAAAAAATGCAAATTTACACATTCTATGAACAGGATTTCTGGATATTGATTCAGAATAAAAACAGCATTTAATGCTTACAAAGATCTAACATTTGCCAGGCACTGTTCTAAGTGCTTTTCACAAGGAACTCATTCTATCCTTTCACAGTTAAGGAAATTGAGGCATATAAAGTTAAATAACCTGCTCAAAACCACACAATTAAAAAGTGGTAAAGTACAAATCTGGCCCCAGGCAGCCTGTCTTTACATCCATGTTCTTAATAACTTACACTAGACTGCCTCTTGAAGATAATCTATCAAGAAGAGTACATATAAAAGGGTAATGTTTAACACTTTATAGAATAGAAGATTTAAAGAATAATTCCTTCATAGATTCATTCAGCTTATGGAGCAGAGTTTGGAGAAAAGGAAACTGAGGCTCCAGATTCCTTGGCAATGATTCTGTTTAGATTTCTAAAATTTTGACTTATTTCAGTTCATTATTACAGTGCTTCATATTCTTTTTTTAAAGATTTTATTTATTTGGGCACCTGGGTGGCTCAGCAGGCTCCTTGGGAGCCTGCTTCTCCCTCTGCTTCTCTCTCTCTCCGTCTCTCATGAATAAATAAAATCTTTAAAAAAAAAAAAGATTTTATTTATTTGCCAGAGAGAGAGAGAACGAAAGTGAGCGCAAGCGCACACAAGCAGGGGGTAGTGGCTGGCAGAGGGAGAAGCAGGCTCCCTGCTGAACAAGGAGCCCCATGCGAAACTTGATCCCAGGACCCTGGGATCATGACCTGAGCCCAAGGCAGCCCATGAATAATGAGACTATTAAAGGACTCTTATCAATTACTTTTAGCTATTTATTGGTTCTTTAAGGAAAATAAGGAAAAGTAATTTATTTTTAGAAGTAGGTAAATTACCTCCCAACAGATATGAAAACAGACAATAAAATACAACTAGAACAGGGGTGCCTGGATGGCTCAGTCGGTTAAGGGTCTGACTCTTGATTTCGGCTCAGGTCACGATCTAAGGGTTGTGAGATCAAGCCCCACATCGGGCTCATGCTGGGCGTGGAGTCTGCTTAAGATTCTCTCTCTCTCTCTACCCCTCTCCCCCGCTTAAAAAATAAAAAAACAAAAAAAAACCCGACCTAGAACAATACTGTACAGGCATGAACATAGACTAACCAATGTAACAAAATGTAAAGTTCAAAAGCAGGGGCGCCTGGGTGGCTCAGTCGTTAAGCATCTGCCTTCGGCTCGGGTCATGATCCCAGGGTCCTGGGATCGAGCCCCACATTGGGCTCCCTGCTCAGAGGGAAGCCTGCTTCTCCCTCTCCTTCTCCCCCTGCTTGTGTTCCCTCTCTTGCTGTGTCTCTCTCTGTCAAATAAATAAAATCTTTAAAAAAAAAAAAAAACAAAACAAAAGCAGACCTCAGTATGTGTAAAAAAAATTAACATATTATGAAAGAAAAAAATTTTAAATCACTGAAGTAGCTAATAAAGACTACATACAAATGGGGAAACAAAGTAAGATGCCTCCTGACAAAATATAGCAAAAATAAATTTCAGACTTAAATCACAGTAGTGTTAAAAGTCACCTGATAAACACTGCCTTTTGAAACATTGTATCACAGGCAATATTCATAAAATAAGAGATTACATAAAACCCTAAAATACCCATAAATATTATAAACAATTATAAATACAATAAAACTGAGTAAAATATTAGTAACACACACATATAAGATTTAGTATCTTTAAGACACAAAAGGATGAAACTCCTGGTGATGTTTTAGAAGCAAAGGCTTCCACAGACTAGAGTAAAAGTCTTATGACATACCAAAGCAAAAACTATTGCAAGGGCAATGCAAAACAGCCCCAAACCCAGAAACTCTTTGGGAGATAAAGATGGGGATGAGAGCCTTCCTTGACCCAAGGGATTTTTAACTGGCATGGCTGCTTTCCCAGCCAATTCAAAATCACCACAGGCTAAGAGTGAACAGCTTAGTTTTGACATCAGATTAGCATATAAAATAATCTAGGCTAATTCCCAACAACAAAAACTTGGAAAGGTTTAGAAAAAAATATAAAAGAAACTGCGTTCAAACTACCGTCTAAGAGTAACTATGAAAAGTCACACACAGGGCGCCTGGGTGGCTCATTTGTTAAGCGTCTGCCTTCAGCTCAGGTCATGGTCCCAGGGTCCTGGGATCGAGCCCCGCATCGGGCTCCCTGCTCACCAGGAGGCCTGCTTCTCCCTCTCCCACTCCCCCCTGCTAGTGTTCCCTCTCTCACTGTGTCTCTGTCAAATAAATAAAATCTTAAAAAAAAAGAAAGAAAAGTCACACACAGACACAATCTATGAAACTCGTGTACCTCACTCATGTTTGAACTATCACCCCCTCTTTAAGAGTCATTAAAGAGCAAAAATCTTCAGAAATGAAAAGGAGTTATGAAGGAAAAATTACCATGACACATAAAATGAACAAATTTCAGAATAGTTTTGAGTACTCTAACTGCACTTTTGTTTTTAAACTGTATATCTACCATTATATATATGTATGCTTTTTAAAAATCTGGACGATATTCAATGAACTGTACACCCATGAGATAAGGTTTGTTTCTTTCTTTCTTTCTTTTTAAATCTAGACTGCAGGAAACTCTGTAGTGTCTACAGGACAAAGGATCCTGTTTCTTCAACAAATAAATTGCAAACACAAGAAGCAGGGGAAGTAGCAGGCAGAGGGAGAGGGAGAAGTAGGCTTCCCGCTCAGCAGGGAGCCCAATGTGGGGCTCGATCCCAGGACCCTGGGATCATGACCCGAGCCGAAGGCAGACGCCCAACCGTCTGAGCCTCCCAGGCGCCCCCAAGATAGGGTTTCTATTTCAAATCTTTCACCTGGATTAATACAAAGGTTTCATAGAACTGGCTTCTCCATTACCACTCTTGTCCAATTCTAAACAATTGTCCAAACAGTAGCCAGAATCATCTTTTTAAAATGTAAATTATTTCATGCCATTCCTTGTTTAAAACTTTTCAATGACAATGTCAATGTGAACATAATTTAAAATCTTTAATGTGGTCCGTGAGTCTCTGAAAGTCCTGACTCCTATTTTTCAAACCTCATCTTTTCCCATTCTTTCCCCCGTCCCCTGCATTCCTGCCCCATTAGCTTTCTTTCAGCGCTATCTTACCTCATGACTTTTGCACACATACGCTACAGCCTCCACATGAAGCACTAGTACCTAGATTCTAGATTCTTTGAAGAAGCACTAGATTCTTTGCCTGGTTAATCTGTAACTCTCCCTAATGGTCTCAACTAATATGTCGCTTCCTCAGAGACCTTCCCTTGACTCCCAATCTAAATTCTATTCCCTGTTATACTTTCTCATGGCATATTGTATTTTTTCCTCTGTAGTAGCATCAAGACATGCAAGTACACATTCACTCAACTTGTTAAACATGTCAGTCCATTACACTCTACACTTTATGAAGTGACCACTGTTACCACTATATCCCCAATACCTAGCACAAGCACCAAGCATTAGATATATGTTCAGTGCTTTCTGAATCCATAATCTAAATTGGTAGTGATCTACTTTGGACGGAACTGAACCTCAAAGCACCCAAATTCATCTAAAGAAGCTGACACTTAGGGAAAAGCCCCAACTTCATACATAGTTACTTACTGTCCCCCAACCACACTGTAAGCACCTTATTAGGCATAATCTTATGTCCTGTCTCTATAGGACTCTGTACAGAACAGTGCTCATGCAATAAACTCTGAGAACAAATGTGAATGCAAACTTAATATGCCAGTGATGAAGAACAAACTGCCAGTACCTAAATGGAAAAATCAAGAACAAAATCTAAATAACAGCTGCTTAAATTTATAGATAAAAAAGGTGTTTCCTATTTTAACATTTGATCTTTTACCAAGATACTTTAACATTTGCTCTTTTACCAAGATCTTTTACTGGCATATTCAGTACATGAAACTCTTAGCTTACTGAACCTGTTTTATCTTTGTGATTTTTCACATCAAAGGCAAGAAAACTACAGCTAGGAATATTCTACTTACTGTTTTTATCAAGATAGTAAATACCAGGAACATTTGTGTAAGACACTGTGCTAGGTATTAGAGATATACAGTGGTGACTATCACTACAGGAATACAAAGTCAGTAATAACTGTCCTGTGATCGCAAAAAAAAATTTAGAATCTGTCAGAGCGGAAAAATAATATTCACAGATTATACAATGGAGGTAAGCAGAGTGTTTTAGTAGCACAAATAAAATATCTATATCTACTCTAAGAAAAATTTTAACTGAGTTTTGAAGAGGAACAGGAGTAAAGCTTCTGGCCATAGGGCAGATAGCAGTGACACATTATGAAAACCTTCCAGCTCCCTTTCAAACAAAGGGAAATGCTAAATAGAGTATCCGAAAATAACTTTTGGATAAAGAGCTGAGTGTGAAACCAAGAGCAAAAACTTCACAGCTGTCAAAAATTAAGAAGACACAAACTCAAAAACAGCTGGGAAGGAAGAAAAACAGAATAGGTTATACCTCTGAATGGTGTGGGTAGAGTGCAAACACCAGATAGGAAGGAGTCCAGGCAGCAGATCCTGTTAAGCAAAGGGACCTGGAGCTGAACTACCCACCTAAGCCAGGAATAAAAAAGTCAAGAACATCCACAGCCTTAAAAGTCTGTTATGAAAAACTGAAACCTCCAATCTAAGACATATGAATAACCAGTCCAAAGTCATACTTCCTAAATAATTTACAGACCCCAAACCCAGAACTGGTATTAAAAACTGGTCTGAAACCAGTGAAACCCATGAAGTTCCCACAGAGACAAAAGCTAAAACACCTACAAGGGATAATGAAAATGTTTTATATCGTGATCACTGAAATCTAGACTGCAAGAAACTCTGTAGTGTCTATAGGACAAAGGATCCTGTTTCTTCAACAAATAAATTGCAAACAACAGATGGAAAGGGAACCTACAGATCAAGAGAGACTTAAGAGAGAGATCAACCAACAGCAAGGTATAGAACTCATCTGGATTCTGATCCAAACAAGCAAACTGTAAAAATGCATAAAATATTTGACATGTGAAAGTGAAAACTGGAACAATGACTAGATATTTAATAATAAGCTGAATTACTATTAATTTTTTTAGGTGTTATAATAGTATGGTAGCTACTAAAACATTTACAGATGAAATTATATGATTGCTAGATTTGCTTCCAAATAGTACAGGAAAGGGGGATGTGGGTAGGGGAACAGATTTACCAACAGGACTGGCCAAAAATTAACTGTTAAAGCTGGGTGATGGACACATGGAGGTCCATTATTCTATCTACCTTTATTTTATTTATTTTTTTTTAAGATTTTATTTATTTATTTGAGAGAGAGAGAGAATGAGAGACAGCACGAGAGGGAAGAGGGTCAGAGGGAGAAGGAGACTTCCTGCTGAGCAGGTAGCCCGATGTGGGACTCGATCCTGGGACTCCAGGATCATGACCTGAGCCGAAGGCAGTTGCTTAACCAACTGAGCCACCCAGGCGCCCCCTATCTACCTTTTTTAAAAAAAGATTTTATTTATTTATTTGAGAGAGAGAGAGCGCACAAACAAGGGGAGGGGCAGAGGGAGAAGCAGACTCCATGCCCAGCAGGGAGCCTGACATGGGGCTCTATCCCAGAACCCTGGGATCATGATCGGAGCTGAAGGCAGATGCTTGACTGAGTCACCCAGATGCCCCTACTCTATCTACTTTTGTGTTTCATTTTTTCACTCAAGTGTTTTTTTTTTTTTTAAGATTTTATTTATTTGAGAGAGAGGTAGAGCACAGAGGGAGAGTAAAAGAGAGCAGACTTGGGCGCCTGGGTGGCTCAGTTGTTAAGCGTCTGCCTTCGGCTCAGGTCATGATCCCAGGGTCCTGGGATTGAGCCCCGCATCGGGCTCCCTGCTCAGTGGGAAGCCTGCTTCTCCCTCTGCCTCTCCCCCTGCTTGTGTTCCCTCTCTCGCTGTGTCTCTCTCTGTCAAATAAATAAATAAAATCTTAAAAAAAAAAAGAGAGAGAGAGCAGACTCTGCTGAGCAGAGCCCGATGTGGGACTCGATTCCAGGACCCTGAGATCATGACCTGAGCTGAAGGCAGACAGACACTTAACCGACTGGGCCACCCAGGTGCCCCTGTGTTTAATTTTTTCAATAAAAGGTTTTTAAAAAGAATGTATCCTTTATCTGCAAACAAATATATCCTTTATCTCTAAAATAAGTAAAATTAGCAAGTTTGTTTTATTAAATACACATGTACTATCTTCACTTATAAGATACATTTATTCTTGTTCTCTAATCTCAAAATTCATCTGAAATGTAGCTGTGAAAAAATTCACATTGGAATATAACTTAATATTCATTTCCTTTGGTCCTTTTTTTAAAAGATTTTATTTAAATTCAAGTTAGTTAACATATAGTGTAGAATTAGTTTCAGGGACAGAATTTACTGATTCATCAGTTGCATATGACACCCAGTGCTCATTACATCAAGTGCTCTCCTTAATGCCTATCACCCAATTACCCCATTCCCCCCACCCACCTCCCCTTGAGCAACCCTTAGTTTGCTTCCTATAGTTAAGGGTCTCTTATGGTTTGCCTCCCTCTCTTTTTTTTTATTTTAGTTTTCCTTTCCTTCCTCTATGTTCCTCTGTTTTGTTTCTTAAATCCCACATATGAGTGAAATCATATGGTATTTGTCTTTCTCCGACTTATTTTGCTTAGCATAATATACTCTAGTTCCTCCTTTGGTCTTATGTTGTATATTATATGTAAAATTCTGTAACTGATTACACTGTAATCTCAGACTATAAATTCCTGGATTAAAGCAAGTACCATGGAAGTATTTCAACATAACACACATGTAATTAAAAGGTAAATGCTTTCTTCTGAAGGTAAGCCAACACTTAAATGTCTTGCTTCTTATTAACATTTTAATTTCTTATGCTCTACACTCATTGGTTCTATGGCATACTTTTTTTTTTTTAAAGATTTTATTTGTTTGACAGAGAGAGACACAGCGAGAGAGGGAACACAAGCAGGGGGAGTGGGAGAGGGAGAAGCAGGCTTCCCGCCAAGCAGAGAGCCCGATGTGGGGCTCGATCCCAGGACCCTGGGATCATGACTTGAGCCCGAAGGCAGACGCTTAATGACTGAGCCGCCCAGGCGCCCCTATGGCATACTTTTTTTTAATACAACTGACCAACATATGATTATTTGTATCATGCAGGGCAAATGCTTTGCTTATTGCTAAGTAAGCCAAAAGGTTAAGTGAACATGTTCATATTACTAAAAAGCACAAGGAGCAGTTGACACTCAAGTAAGAGGGCAAACCTTAACTAAAGTTTAAAAATGCTGTCCAGGGGCGCCTGGGCGGCTCAGTTGTTTGAGCGGCTGCCTTCGGCTCAGGTCATGATCCATGGGTCCTGGGATCGAGTCCCGCACCGGGCTCCCTGCTCAGCGGGAGGCCTGCTTCTCCCTCTCCCACTCCCTCCGCTTGTGTTCCCTCTCTCACTGTGTCTCTCATTGTCAAATAAATAAAAATAAAATCTTAAAAAATAAATAAAATAAATAAAAATGCTGTCCACATAAGAAGATATTAGATCCACACCCATTAAACAAGAAATTAAGAGTTTTCCCCCAATCATTATGAGGATGAACTTAAGTCTAGTATCCAGAATCTTGTAACTCTATCCCTCATTTGATGGGTCAATCACATAATTTGCATGATTATGTTAACATTGGAAGAGGCTACCATGATACAAATGGAAGACCAAAAAATCTAGTTAATAGTAATAGCTAACAATGGTAACAACGATAACCACCAGCCATATATAACTCAGTATGTGTCCGTGATCTCCGTATTTGGGTAAGAAGTTTCTTAGCTTCTTTTCTTAGAATTTCATTACCAATCTGTGGTGAAAATTAGGTGTACCCATGAGGCAACAGATAAACAGTAGCAGAGTTCTAAGAAATACCTTCTGTCTTTATAAGAAAACTCATTCTGAGGGGAACCCTCCTACACTGTTTGTGGGAACGCAAGCTGGTGCAGTCACTCTGGAAAATATTATGGAGGTTCCTCAAAAAGCTGAAAATAGAGCTACCTGATGACCCAGCAATTGCACTACTGGGTATTTACCCCAAAGATACAAATATAGTGATCTGAAGGGGCACATGCACCCCAATGTTTATAGCAGCAATGTCTAAAATAGCCAAACTATGGAAAGAGCCTAGATGTGCATCAACAGATGAATGGATAAAGATGTGGTGTGTACACACACACAATGGATTATGCAGCCATCAAAAAATGAAATCTTGCCATCTGCAATGACATGGATGGAACTAGAGGGTATTATGCTAAGCAAAATAAGTCAATCAGAGAAAGACAAGTATCATACGATCTCACTGATATGAGGAATTCAAGAAATAAGACAGAGGATCATAGGGGAAGGGAGGAAAAAATGAAACAAGATGAAACCAGAGAGGGAGACAAACCATAAGAGACTCTTAACCTCAGTAAACAAACTGAGGGTTGCTGGGGTGGTGGGGAGTGGGATGGATGGGGTGGCTGGGTGATGGACACTGGGGAGAGTATGTGCTATGGTAAGCACTGTGAATTGTGTAAGACTGATGAATCATAGACCTGTACCTCTGAAACAAATAATACATTATATGTTAAAAAAAAAAAAAAGATAGTAGGAGGGAAAAAATGAAGGGGTAGAATCGGATGGGAGGACGAACCATGAGAGACTAGGGACTCTGAGAAACTGAGGGTTCTAGAAGGGAGGGGGTTGGGAGGATGGGTTAGCCTGGTGATGGGTATTAAGGAGGGGACGTACTGCATGGAGCACTGGGTATTATATGCAAACAATGAATCATGGAACACTACATCAAAAACTAATGATGTAATGTATGGTGACTAACATAATAAAATAAAATAAAAAAAGAAAACTCATTCTGTATTCTATTTTTTTTTAAGATTTATTTATTTATTTGAGAAAGCGAGAATGAGAGAGAGAGAGTACATGAGAGGGGGGAGGGTCAGAGGGAGAAGCAGGCTCCTTGCTGAGCAGGGCGCCTGATGTGGGACTCGATCCCGGGACTCCGGGATCATGACCTGAGCCGAAGGCAGTCGCTTAACCAACTGAGCCACCCAGGCGCCCTCATTCTGTATTCTAGATAACCAAGTTTAAACAATTTGTTTCCTCTGATTTCAGAAGAACTACATGTTTTTAGAAAAATTAGAAAATAGGGCGCCTGAGTGGCTCAGTTGGTTAAGCGACTGCCTTCGGCTCAGGTCATGATCCTGGAGTCCTGGGATCGAGTCCCGCATCGGGTTCCCTGTTCAGCAGGGAGTCTGCTTCTCCCTCGGACCCTCCCCCCTCTCATGCTCTATCTCATTCTCTCAGATAAATAAATAAAACCTTAAAAAAAAAACAATTAAAAAAAAAGAAAAATTAGAAAATATGGAAAAGAATTTATAAAAAAGAAAATTCACAATTGTATCATCTAGAAAAAACCACTGTCAACATAATGGCACATTTCTTTTTAGTCCTCTTTTTCTTATTAATTTGTAGGAGTTTTGAGTGTGTTTCATAAACTTCAATACTCCACTATGTAAGTTAGGAACTTTTACTTCCATTTCACATTTTTAAGTTCTTAAACTTGGTTCCAAAATACGTTCTGGGGATTTTAAGTCTACACTGAATATACACCCTCAGAGAGAAATCTTTAAAATCCTGAATCTTTCAAACTAGAAACAAAATATGTCTCTTCTACATTTACCGAAAACTTCTGGATTTCTGTACACTTCCTTTTAGATTTACTCCACAGCATTTTTCCTGTTGTTATTTTGAGTACACTCTTTCCTATATTGCAGATAGAAAAATTATAGAATTTTAAGGGGCACCTGGGTGGCTCAGTCGGTTAAGCATCTGCCTTCAGCTCAGGTCATGATCCCAGGGTCCTGGGACCGAGCCTGGCATCAGGTTCCCTGCTCAGCGGGGAGTCTGCTTCTCCATCATGCTCTCCCTGCTCCCTCATGCTCTCTCTTGCTCTCTCAAATAAATAAAATCCTTTTCTTTTTTTTTTTAAAGATTTTTATTATTTGACAGAGAGAGAGACAGTGAGAGAGGGAACACAAGCAGGGGGAGTGCGAGAGGGAGAAGCAGGGGCTTCCCGTGGAGCAGGGAGCCCAATGCGGAGCTCGATCCCAGCACCCTGGGATCATGACCTGAGCCGAAAGCAGACACCTAACAACTAAGCCACCCAGGCACCCCTCAAATAAAATCTTTAAAAAAATTATAGAATTTTAAATCATAAATGTGTAATGATCCCCCTCACTGAATTATCTTTTCTCTCACTCTCTCTCAAATGAATAAAATCTTTAAAAAAATAAAAATATATTTTTTTAGAATATTTTATTCATTTGAGAGAGAAAGCACAAGAAGGGGGGGGGGAGGCAGGAGGAGAGGGAGAAGCAGGCTCCCAGCTGAGCAGGGAGTCCCACATGGGGCTCGATCCCAGGACCCTGGGATCATGACCTGCGCCGAAGGCAGATGCTTAACCGACTGAGCCACCCAGGTGCCCCAAGATTTATTTATTTGAGAGAGAGAGAAAGAGACAGCGAGTATGAGCAGGGGGAAAGGGAGAAGGAGAGAGAGAATCCCAAGTAGACTCCCCACTGAGCTTGGAGTCTGACGCCAGCTTATCTCACAACCTTGAGATCTGGACCTGAGTCAAAATCAAGTTTTGGACACTTAACTGACTGAGCCACTCAAGTGCCCTGAATTATCTTACTGCTCTAGTTTTTCAGTTGATTTTCCTGGCTATTTATTCTTTTTTTTTTTTTAATTTCTTTATTCTAATTGCACTAATCAGCACTTCAGGAACCCTGAATATTCAGTATACAGCTCTGGAAATAAGTCTGAAAGTCTTTACTTAAAAAAAAAAAAATCTAATGACACTCAACTATATTTCAATTAAGAAAAGAAAAAAATCAGTCTGGGGCAGCTGGCTGGCTCACTTGGTAAAACATTCAACTCTTGGTTATAAGTTCAAGCCCCACAGTGGGTATAGAGATTACTTAAAAATAAAATCTTAAGGGGCCCCTGGGTGGCTCAATCAGTTAAGCAGCTGCCTATGGCTCAGGTCATGATCCCAGGGTCCTGGGATTGAGCCCCACATCAGGCTCCCTGCTCAGTTGGGAGCCTGCTTCTCCCTCTTCCCCTGCTGTACTCTCTCAGGCTCTCTGTCAAATAAATAAAATCTTTAAAAAATGAAATCTTAAAAAAGAAAAAAATCAGTCTGGCTTCAGTGGCCAAAAGAAACAAAAAATAATGAATAATGGAAGATACCTTATTGTAGCCCTGATTTTAATTAGAATGCTTTAAATGTTTCACCACTGAGTATTCTTGTTTATATATGTGTATTACCTTTTGACTGGATGTATATTTATAATATCAATCTATATTTCTTATTAAAAGTCGGGCGCCTGGGTGGCTCAGTTGGTTAAGCGACTGCCTTTGGCTCAGGTCATGATCCTGAGTCCTGGGATCGAGTTCCGCATCGGGCTCCCTGTTCAGCAGGGAGTCTGTTTCTCCCTCTGACTGTACCCCTCTTGTGCCCTCTCTCACTCTCTCAAATAAATAAAATTTAAAAATTAAAAAAAGTATTACCTTAAAAAAAAAAGTCTAAAGCGGGGTGCCTGGGTGGCTAAGTCGTTAAGCGTCTGCTTTCAGCTCAGGTCATGATCCCATCATGGTCCCAGGGTCCTGGGACTGAGCCCCGCATCAGGCTCCCTGCTCCGCAGGAAGCCTGCTTCTCCCTCTCCCACTCCCCCGGCTTGTGTTCCCTCTGTCAAATAAATAAAATCTTAAAAAAAAAAAAAAGATATGCTCATTTCCATTTGTTATTATTTTATCTAGAATTTCTGCCTCATGATTCACAAGTGAGGTTTTCTAGAGACTTTCTTTTTGCTCCTATTTTAGGTTTAGGTACCAGTGTTATGTTGACCTCTACTTTTTTTTTTAATTGGAAAGAATTAGGTTGGTTTGGAACAAATTAAGTATCAGTAGCATCAACTTAAGTGCCTGAAGTCAGTGGGAGTTCTTGTCTGTTTGCTGAGGGAGGAGGCATGGACAAAGGAAGAAGTATAATTTCTCAATTTCTTTCATGGTTTTTAATCTATTAACTTCTCATTTGGTCATTTGTATTTTCCTAGAAACGTAATTTCAGTAAGGCTTTCAGACAGATTAGCGTCGAATTATACAAGCTCTTCTAAAGAAGCCATTCTACAATTAAAAAAGCTCCTTTCTGGGATGCCTGGGTGGCTCAGTTGGTTAAGTGTCTATCGTTGGCTGAGGTCATGATCTGTGGGTCCTGGGATAGAGCCCCGCATTGGGCTTCCTGCTCAGCAACGAGTCTGCTTCTCTCTCTCTCTCCCCCTCTGCCCCACCCCACTGCACGTTCTCTGTCAAATAAATAAAATCTTTAAAAAAAAAGTTACTTTCCAAGGCGCCTGGGTGGCTCAGTGGGTTGAACGGCCTACTCTTGATTTTGGCTCAGACAATGTTCTTAGGGTTGTGCGATCGAGTCCCACCTGGAGCCCAGCATCAGGCTGTGCCCAGTGTAGAGTTGGCTTGAGATTCTCCCTTCTTCCCCTCCCCCTGCTTGTGTGCTCATGTTCTCTCTAAAATAAATAAATACATCTTTTAAAAAAAGCTACTTTCAGGGTGCCTGGGTGGCTCAGTTGTTAAGCGTCTGCCTTCGGCTCAGGTCATGATCCCAGGGTCCTGGGATCAAGCCCTGCATCAGGCTCCCTGCTCAGCGGGAAGCCTGCTTCTCCCTCTCCCACTCTCCCTGCTTGTGTTCCCTCTCTCACTGTGTCTCTCTCTGTCAAATAAATAAATAAGGTCTTTCAAAGAAAAAGAGAAAAAGCTACTTTCCCCCTTTCCATTGTATCTGTTTTTGAGAATGAGAGCTTTCTCTCATGTTTCTTGATTTGGCTAGCTATTGAATCAACTATTTAGTTGAATTATTTATTTTTTAATGAAACCACATGGAGTTCTTATTCACATTGACAAATATTTGAGAATATCAGTTTTTAGGCTATTCTCCTCTTGGCACAATTTTGTGTCCAGATATCTTAAAAATTCTATTTTACTTCTTTTATATATCAAAATAATACATGGTTATAAAAATCCAAGTACTGGGGCGCCTGAGTGGCTCAGTCGTTAAGCGTCTGCCTTCAGCTCAGGTCATGATCCCAGGGTCCTGGGATTGAGCCCCGCATTGGGCTCCCTGCTCTGCGGGAAGCCTGCTTCTCCCTCTCCCACTCCCCGTGTTTGTGTTCCCTCTCTCGCTCTCTGTCAAATAAATAAATATTTTAAAAAATAAATAAATAAAATCCAAGTATTAAAACAGAAAGGATATATGTATAAAGTATAAAGCAACTGCAATCCTACCCCTTGAATAAATACCATTAAAATTTTGTGTTCCTCTAGAAGCTTTTTTTCAATGCACATAGAAACAAATACGGGGCACCTGGGTGGCTCAGTCGGTAGAGCGTCTGACTCTTGATCTCAGGTCATGGGTTCAAGCTCCACACTGGGCATAGAGCCTACTTAAAACAAAACAAAACACAACAAAAACAGACACATATATTCCCCCACTTAAAAAAACAAAAACAAAAACAAAGAAGATGTTATTCATACTACTTTGTAGCAAGCTTTTTATTCTCCCAATTTGATGTGCTCTGGCATCTCTACCCCAGTATATGCAGCATCCTCATTCTTTATAACTGCAGTACGATATTCCATTCCTGTTTGAATAGCATATGGTTTGCATCCAATTTTTGCCATCATAAAAAAAATTGTAGTGAATATCCCTGTACAGAACTTTCTCCACACTCAACAAGCACTCCTGTAGGGAAAAATAAAATCTCTAAATAGTATTGTGGTTAAGGGGTATGAGTGATTACACTGATACGAGCAATTCTTAATCTCAGGAAACAAACAGGGTTGCTGGAGTGGTGGGGGGTGGGAGGGATGGGGTGGCTGGGTGATAGACATTGGGGAGGGTATGTGCTATGGTGAGCGCTGTGAATTGTGCAAGACTGTTGAATCACAGATCTGTACCTCTGAAACAAATAATACATTATATGTTTAAAAAAAAAAAAGAAGATAGCAGGAAGGGAAGAATGAGGGGGGGAAAATCAGAGGGGAGATGAACCATGAGAGACTATGGACTCTGAAAAACAAACTGAGGGTTCTAGAGGGGAGGGGGGTGGGAGGACGGGTTAGCCTGGTGATGGGTATTAAAAGAGGGCACGTTCTGCGTGGAGCACTGGGTGTTATACGCAAATAATGAATCATGGAACACTACATCAAAAACTAATGATGTAACGTATGGTGATTAACATAACATAATAAAAAAAACAAAAAAGCGGTATGAGTGATTTCAATTTTAAACCTTGGATGTTATATTTTTAAAACCTTTTTATTGAAATATAGAGAGAGCATATAACTCATATTTAAAATGTAACACTCAATAAATTTTCACAAAGTGAACACACACATAACCAACATCCAGATCAGGAAGAATTTCAGACACCTCCCTTTGTGCCCCGGTGTAATCACTATCCTCCAAGGGTAACCTCTCCTGACTTCCAACACTTTTGATTAATTTTGCTTGTTTTTGTACATTTTTTAAAAAAGATTTATTTGAGAGAAAGAGCACGCACGCACGGAGTGGCGGGGGGATAGAGGGAGATGGAGAGAATCAATCTCAAGCAGACTCCCTGCTGAGCATGGAGCCTAACTCCATGACCTGAGCTGGAATCAAGAGTCAGATGCTTAACCAACTGAGCCACCCAGGCATCCCGTGTTTTTGTACATTGCATAAATGGAATCATATACAATATACCCAGAGTTTTCCAAATTGCACCAAGGGCGCCTGGGGAAAGTCAAGGAACTTTAAATTTGAGAGAAATGATACTCAACATCTGTATTACACCATAACAACTACTAGATTGCTATACTCTTTTCAGTGATGTCTAATCTTTGTTAATAAGCTGCATTTTCAGTGGTTGCTGTAATAATAAGTATCGTATAAAAGTCAACATGGAACAGGGATACCTGGGTGGCTCAGTCGGTTAAGTGTCTGACTTCAGCTCAGGTCATGATCTCAAGGTCCTGGGATCAAGCCCCACGTCAGGTTCTGCACCCAGTGGGGAGTCTGCTTGTCCCTCTGCCCTTCCTCCCACCCCCATACTCTCTCTCTCAAATAAATAAATAAAATCTTTAAAAAAAAATTCATCATGGAACAGACAAGGAGGGTGGTGGGTGTCCAACCGGATTCCAAGATTTGAGAAGTTGTACAGTGCTGAACATACACATCCCAATAATAAGTGTGTTATGGGGTGCCTGGGTGGCTCAGTTGGTTAAGCATCTGCCTTCAGCTAGGCAGGTAATGATCCAGGAGTCCTAGGATAAAGCCCCGTGTCTGGCTCCCTGCTCAGCAGAGTCTGCTTCTCCCTCTCCCTCTGCCCCTCCCTACCGTTCATGCTCTCAATCTCTAATAAATAAAATCTTAAAAAATATAACTGTGTTTAACAATAAAGTAAAAATACTATTTTTTCTTTCAATTTCTGGGCATTATTTTTTAATGGCTCTTAAGTTGTTAGGACACAAGTATTATTAGGTTATCTGTATCTACTACTTAAAAAATAGAACCGTTAGGTATTTCTTTCGGCCTAGGAGTGCCATGAACCAACTGCTGGGAAGGGAGAAAGTCTGGGAGCCTCTGGTGTATATTCCTGTCACTGGCTTCTTATACTCAGTATCAGTTGTGAGATTCATTCATATTGTGTCTAACGGTTGCAGTTCACTCATTTTCTTTTTTTCTTTCTTAAGTAGGCACCAAGCCCAACCTGGGGCTTGAACTCACAACCCTGAGATCAAGAGTCACACGCTCTACTGACTGAGCCAGCCAGGTGACCCCATTCATTTTCATGGCATAATATTCCACTACATGACTATTCCACAATTTATTAATTAATTCTATTGATGGACATTTAGACAGTTTATATTTTTTGGCTTTTATGAATAGTGTTGCTATGAACATTCTTTTTGTGTGTGTGAATTTTTAAACTTTTAATTCCAGTTTAGTTTATATAGTGTTGTATTAGTTTCAGATGTACAAAACAGTGATTCAACATTTCTATACATTACTTAGTGCTCATCACAATGTGTATTCCTGATTCCCTTCACCTATTTTAACCACCCCCCACACCCATCTCCCATCTGGTAACCTTCAGTTTGTTTTTTTAAGATTTATTTATTTGAGAGAGAGAGAGAACCCATGCTTGGTGAGGGTGGGGGGAGAAGCAGAGGGAGAGAAACTTCAGACTCCCCAATCAGTGCGGAGACTGACATGGGGCTGGATCTCACAACCCTGAGATCATGACCTGAGTCAAAATCAAGAGTCAGGACACTTGAGCACCTGGGTGGCTCAGTTGGTTAAGCGACTGCCTTCGGCTTGGGTCATGATCCCGGGGTCCTGGGATTGAGCCCCACATTGGGCTCCCTGCTCCGCAGGAAGCCTGCTTCTCCCTCTTCCACTACCCCTGCTTGTGTTCCCTCTCTCACTCTCTCTGTCCATTAAATAAATAAAACCTTCAAAAAAAAAAGTCAGGATACTTAACCAATTGAGCCACCCAGGCCCCGCAGTTTGCTTTCTATATTTAAGTCTTTTTTCCTTTGTTTTGAAAGATTTTTTTAAAAAGATTTTAAGGATATATGTATTTATTTATTTATTTGAGAGAGAAAGAGAGAAGGTGGGGGAGGAGAGGGACAAGCACAAGAACCCCAACACAGGGCTGATCCAGGACCCTGAGATCATGACCTGAGCCAAAATCAAGAGTCAAGACGCTTAAACAACTGAGCTACCCAGGAACCCCCATTTTGAACATTCTTAAGTGTACATTTCTTGAAGTGGAATTACTGTGTTACAGGGTATGTATATGCTGTTTTAGTAGACAATGCTAGTTTTCCAAAATAGTACATCAATTTACACTCCCACTAACAATGTATGAGTTCTGATTCCTCTATGTCCTTACTAACATTTTTTTTTCAGTCATTCTGAGGAATGCACAGTAAGACAGCAATTTCCCTGATGACAAAATGAGGTTGAGTCCCTTTTCAAAAGTTTGATCAGGGGCGCCTGGGTGGCTCAGTCGTTGAGCATCTGCCTTCGGCTCAGGTCATGATCCCAGGGTCCTGGGATCGAGCCCCACATCGGGCTCCCTGCTCCGCGGGAAGCCTGCTTCTCCCTCTCCCACTCCCCCTGCTTGTGTTCCTGCTCTCCCTGTCTCTGTCAAATAAATAAATAAAATCTTTAAAAAAAAAAAGTTTGATCAGCCCTTTGAATATACTCTTTTTAGAGTCAAGTTCTTTCCCCATCTTAAAAAAAAATGGGTTGGGTGCCTGGGTGGCTCAGACGGTTAAGCGTCTGCCTTCGGCTCAGGTCATGATCCCAGGGTCCTGGGATCGAGTCCCGCATCGTGCTCCCTGCTCAGCAGGAAGCCTGCTTCTCCCTCTGCCTCTCTCTCTGTCTCTCATGAATAAATAAATTTAAAAAAATCTTTAAAAAAAAAAATGGGTTATTTTTCATTTCCTTAGTATTAGTTCTTTAGATGGAGGATGAGTCCTTGATTTAGACATATGTCCTGCAAGTATCTTCTCCCACTTCTCCCAGTCTGTACTTGGCTTTTCACTTTCTTAATGGTATATTTTCATGAACATATGTTCTTGATCTTAATATAGTCCAATTTATCAAATTATCTTTATATTTAGGCCATTTTCTATACTATTAAATAAACCTTTGCTGACATAGTGAAAACTTTTTTCCTAAAAAACTGCTTTTCACATTAGGTCAGCAAGCCATCCACAAATGATTACCGTGTATGGTGTAAGGTAAGGTCATATACTTTTCCCCCAAATGGATACCTAATTGACCAATACCATTAATTTGACTTTCCTTTCCTCCTGTACCACAGTGTCACTTGTATCATAAGTCAGGTGATGGTTTATGTATCAGTCTGTTTCTGGAATGTTTTGTTCCACTGGTCTATTTGTCTATCCATGTGCCAATACCATATTATTTTAATTGCTATGGCTTGATATTTGATAGTGTGAGTTCTCCAGATTTTCTTTCTTCTTCCTCATGATTGCCTTGGCTTGATTCTGCATTTCAGTTGAGCATCTTTTGATGTTTATTGGCCATTCGTATCTTCCCCTTCTATGAGCTGTCTGTTCAGGTCTTCTGGAAATGAGTTGGTTATTCTTTACATACTGATTAGTATTAGATCTTTCTGTATTAGAAAATATACCCCTTATCTGTCAAATATTGTCATTTCCATAGTCTTTAAAAAATGCTTACAATTTTCCCCCTATTTTTTTTATGTACTTAAAAGTATCAATTTCTTTTTTTCCTTCCAGGTTCTGGTTTCATGCTTAGAAAAGCCTTCCCCGTGCCAAGATAGCATTACAATGTTGGCCACTGTAACAGAGAACTTTGCCTATTACTTATTTTTATAATGTTTGACATTTTTTAAATTTGTAAAGTACCTTAATAATTTTTTAAAGATTTTATTTATATGAGAGAGAGCGAGAACATGCGTGCATGCAAGCAGGGGAAGGGGCGGAGGGAGAAGCAGACTCCGCACTGAGCAGGGAGCCTGATGCAAGACTCAGTCCCGGGACTCCGGGATCATGACTTGAGCTGAAGGCAATCTCTTAGCCGACTGAGCCACCCAGGTGCCCTTGATAATTTGTTTAAAGAAGAAATTTCAGTCATTTCCCACTCCAAGACACTGACCCAATAATTTATTGATACTTTTTTAAAGAGTTTATTTATTCATTTATTTGTTTGTTTAATGGGGGGAGGGTGGAGAGGAGCAGAGGGAGAAGGACAAGCAGACTCTGTGCGCTGAGCTTGGAACTCCACACAGGGCTCGATCTCATGACCTGAACTGAAATCAAGAGTCAGACGCTTAACCGACTAAGCCACCCAGGCACCCCTATTCTGATACTTTTATGATTTCATTTGCCATATTTAAATCTTTTTTTTTCAAGATTTTATCCATTTATTTGAGAGAAAGAGCAAGTGGGGAGAGGGGCAGAGGAAAAGGGAGAGAGAGAATCTTAATCAGACTCCAAACAAAGCAGAGCCCAGTACAGGGCTTGATCCCACAATCCTGAGACCATGACCTGAGCCGAAACAAAGTCGAACACTTAAGAGACAGCCACCTAGGCACCCCAGCCATATTTAAATCTTTAATTCACCTGGAAGTCATTGTAATATATGGTGTGACGTAGAGATCCCCAAACAGCCAGTTGCCCAAGGTATTTTTAGATATTCCCCCATTTAAAATATAGCATTGTCTCATAACTTTATCATTTAACAAATTCTTAAATATGCTTTGATTTCTATCTAGACTGCTTACTATGCTCTATAATTTATCTCTCTGCTGTTCTTGTGCCAACGCTGCAATGTTTTAAAATAGGTACCTTTCTCATATACTTTACTATAACGCACATCTCTCCTAAGCATTGTACATCTTCAAAATTTTTTGACTCATTTATTCTCAATAATCAATTCCCCCAGATGAACTTCATATTTAATCACTTTCCTATACCAATAAAATTCTGAGTGCCTGATTCATATATCAGATAAATTCACAGCTTAAACCTAGATGAGCTGACATTATTTATAACATATTACCTTACCATCCAGAGATACACGGTATGGTGGGCTATTTACAGTCTTTTATGCCCCTCCCCCATAGTTTTAGTTCTCAATTTATTAATCCCAGGAACTCTTTATATGAAAACATCATTAACTCTTTGGCTGTAAATATATTGCAAGAATTTTTTTTTCAATTTGTTAACAAAAGATTATCAGAATATTAGTTGAGGCATTATATAGCTATACAATAGAAATATATGCAGAAAAGGAAAAAATTAACTCTAAAGTCAGGCATTAACTTGTATGGTTTTCAGCATAAGACTTACAATTATAATAAAAACCAAAATTGTTAAGGTTAAGACTGAAAATAATAAATAGAACACATTACGGAAACACTTCACCTAGCCAAAACTTAACTCTATGGCCAATTTTGTAATTGGAATAGGACACAAAATAGACCATTCAGCAGTTTGAAAGATTCATAAACTTCATTCTTTAAAAAACCCAGCCCTTCACTCTATTTGCGTTCACTTGGTATACAATTTTACAATTCCTTCTATTTATCTTTCCATTTCTTAAACCTAAATGATTGAGCACCCTTGGTTAAAAGCTATTCAGATTCAAAGACATTATTTTGTAATATATGGATTTTTATTGAACCATCTATACTGTCATTTTAAAAATTTTATTTTTTCCACCTGCATTTTTTTTTTAAAGATTTTTTATTTATTTTTCAACAGAGAGACAGCGAGAGAGGGAACACAAGCAGGGAGCGTGGGAGAGGGAGAAGCAGGCTTCCCGCTGAGCAGGGAGCCCGATGCGGGACTCAATCCCAGGACCCTGGGATCATGACCCGAGCCGAAGGCAGATGCTTAACGACTGAGCCACCCAGGCACCCCCACCTGCATTTTTTAAAAAAAAAGATTTATTTATTTAAGAACCAGAGAGACAGTGCATGGGGGGGGCAGAGGGAGAGGGAGAGAATCCCAACCAGACTCCCTCTGACCACAGAGCCCCACACCCAGCTGGATCTCACCACCCTGAGATCCTGACCTGAGTCGAAATCAAGAGTTGGACCCTTAACCGACTGAGCCACCCAGGTGCTCCCCACCTGTCATTTTTTAAAACACATTTTTAGTGAACTTCCCTTCCCATAAACATCAGCAGCCATTTCCAACTTCAGTTTAGCCTTCCTACGTAGAAGCGACCATTCTTATCCCTTACTCTCAGCAGATGACCTTACCATTCACAACAACCATTCTTTGCAAACTTAACTATGCTGATATTTTATGTCCCCAACTCCTTCCATCTGATCTTAGAGGAACAAGTATTCTTTCCCCAACTTCAATTCTTTCCCCAACCAATACCTTAATTTATGCACGGTGAAGGAAGAGGCAAGACTCATTAATTAATGCTCCTGTTCAGGGACTCTGCTTCATAATTCATCTCCCACCTCACTTGTACAATTAAACTCTCATTCCATTTTGGTTTCTGCCATTCAGCCAATAAATACATTCTAATGTCTTCCATTCTTTAAAAAAAAAAAATCCCTTTACATTTTACCCTCTCTATGTATCAACACCTCTCTCCTTTCCCTTCCTTAGGGAGCAGTCAGCATACCTACTTCACCTCCCATTCATTCCATAACCCCATCTCCTAAAGCTTTAGGAAGCTACTCACAAAAAAATTAACACAGTGATACTGGACAACATTTAAGAGGAATGGGGTTTTTTTGATTCCACAAATATTATAATTTTGTCTGTGACTATGCCTATTGATGGAACTTGGGACTGCTGAAGGAATCTGATTATGACTTTCTCCTTGGTTCGTAGAATTAGATAAGATATTAGATATTATTGGATAAAATTGGAATTAGATAAAATTGGAAACTTGTAAGCAGCCTCTTAAAATGTTCACAAATTGGGCAGGGGATGAGTATCTTATATTCATATGCATTAAAATGCTTAAAAGGTATTTATATTTATGTACTGATACCATGTTTTAAAGTAAGAAAAGTTCCTTCTATTTCCATCAAAGATTCAAGTCCAGGAATTAGTTCTATAAATGTCTTTCATCAATTACCTCAAAATGCAAAATCTTCTCAAGCAAGAAAACAAGGAACACAGGAACCTAAATACTAAGTATTAGACCTTGACTGAATTACTTAACTTTATCACCTTTAACATAGGGTTATGCCTTACTCTATAGTTTAATCAAGACAACACGTGTAAAAGCACTTAACACAGTTCCAGGCACATGTTAAATACCTTCCTTCATTCACTTTAGCACAATGCCACACTCTAAACAAAGAACTATTTAGAAATGTACCAAAAAGAAGCAATATTAAAACTTTGTGGAAAACAAAACAAAACTTCGTGAACTATGTGAAACAGAAAATGTGGCAAACGCACTATCTGTTCATACTAGTAATAATAATCTGCAAATGAAAAGCTTCAATTAGGACCAAAAGTGACTAGAAGATGGTCAAGTATACTCTGAGAGAATTCAAGCAGTAACTGTACTTTGCTTCAATTTCCAATTATTTCCTCTTAGGAGTGTGTAAAAGATTACATAAGATTTAATAGAATGGACAGAGTAAGCATACACACAAAGCTGTAGTTTCCCAGGCTGAGAAAGACAAATTTAAAGTCACCCTACCTTGGGAGGAATGAATCTTAAATATACAAAATTTCCTTAGATACATACAAAAGTAAATCAATTTATCAAAGGGACTTGGGATGAAGGGAGGTTTTCACTACCCCAGGGCCAAATAATAAAATGAATAATCAAAATAAATCTTCTCCAAATATTTATGGGGGAAAAAACCATTTGAATTGTTAGAATTGGTGTAATGCAGCTGGATTTAGTAGAATGTAGCAAGTCAGCTGCTTTCTGAAAAAATATGCTGGGGTGGAGAAAGTGGGCAATCTTCCCAATAAAACAACTGCCATAAAACACCATATATATATAAGAACATACACATCTGTTAAATATCAGTTTACACTGTGTTCTAGACAAGTTACTAATCAAGAGGAAGTATTTAAGATCTAAAAAATAAATCATACTCCACTTCTGGTCACATTTTGCACGGGTGGCTACTGGAGAGTTATCCACGCAGATTCAAGGCAATGAGGACTGAATAATAAGTCCACTGTTCACATTCAAATGTGTGTGGGGGGGAGGGAGGCTCCGAGTCCATAAAGTTCTCCTCCCTCTCCAAACACTGCAAAAAACCGTCCACGTCTAAGATACTTACCCTTGAAACTCCTTGGAGAGTGACTTGGGAGACTTTTTGTTCAGATTTCTGAGGGGGAGCTATTTAGGAATGATGCAAAATTGCAACTTCCAAATACCTGAACATAATTTAAAGTTTTTTTTTTCCTTTCAGGAAAGATTGCCTCCTTTCCTTTCAAATGGTTTATCACTACTCACATATTAACAAAATCCCCAATTCAACCCCAAGTATAAACAAAAACCAAAGCTTTAAAGAATATGCGAATAAAGCACACAACTATTTCCAGTAAATCCTCAATTCCCTCACGATTAGGATGAGGAAGGAGAAACGAAGAACACGAAGCAGAAAAAAATACTTGGGAAGAGAGGCGGCAAGAGGAGAAAGTAGGAAGGGGGGATAAGAGCAGATCAAAAAGTTCAGCTAATGCTGACACTTAATCTGGGTAAGAAAGGGCAGAAAATATCCTGAAGGCAAAGGGTAGAAGTGGACTGAGTGGGACAGGGGCACAATAGAGGAAATCCACGCAAAAGGCCTACCCCTGGTGGGGGGACACAGTGTAGGAGGGAACACCAAAAAACCGGGAGAGACTCATTAGGAAGAGATACCAATCAAGGCCCAAGAGCTTGAAAGTCAGAGGATATGGAGACAGGGTATTCCTATACTGCAACCCGGAGACCGCACCAGATGTCTCGGGAGGCGATCCTGCTACGAGGGGTGAGGGGTTAACTGCGGGGGTTCGCAGACGTGGAAGGGGGTGCGGCCCCAGGGGTTGCGGCAGGGGAGCGGGGAGCAGGCCCACCGCCCGTACCTTGTAGTAAACATCGAACTGGATGTTCTCGGGCAAGGAGCGGATGTCTCGGCGGGAGCGGATGTAGTTGTCCACGACAGCGGAGATGGCGGTGTTATAGAGAGTCTCCGGGATCCACTCTAGTTCCACGGCCGCCATCTTCCTTCCCTCCTCCTCCGCCTCCTCCGCCTCCTCCTCCCGAAGGCCCCCGCCTCCCTCCGTAGCGAACTCCTCAGCGGCCCCGGAGGATTCGGACGGGCGGCGGCAGCCACGCGGGCGCAGGGCAGAAGCGCACGGCCGCCCTGGCTCCTCCCGGGCGAGCTGTAGGGTAGCAGCGGCGCACGCAGGCCCGGGTAAACAGCGGGGCACGGAGCCAGAGAAAGCCAAGCCCAGGCCTCACATTCCGTGTTTGAGAGAAACCCGGGTTCCGTCCCAGCGCGGAGCTCTGCAGGGGCGGGGCTGCGTGTGCGGCGTCATGACGTCAGCGCACGCCGACGCGCGGGAGGGAAGGAATGCGGCAGGCGGAAAACTTGGGAAGGAAAGAGCCGTGATTTTTTCCACAGAGAACGCACTTTCTCAGGGGCCCGGAGTTAGTGGATGGGGGTGGGCTTTTTACACTGGGACGAGTAACCCTCTCCCGTGCCGAATTACGCGGGCGCGTCAGTCCCTTCAGCAAATCCTGCCTCGAGAGTTCTTAGGCATGGACCTTTTTGAGGCTCAGGTAAAAGTTTGGATCCTTTTCCTCACAAAAATGCACATTATCAGTACATTGAAAATCATGCATTCAGGGATCTCACATGGGTCTAGACAGTCTAACTTAGACTCCGGTCCCTAAGCCAAGTTAGGAACCTTCGGTCCGGGAGCTAAGGGTCATCATGGGTCATTGTATAACCATTTGCATTGTTTGAACTTTTTTTTTTTAAAGATTTTATTTATTCATTTGCGAGAGAGACAGAGAGAGAACAAGCAGGGGGAGAGGCAGAGGGAGAAGCAGACTCCCTGCTGAGCAAGGAGCCCAATGTGGGACTCGATCCCAGGACCCTGGGATCATGACCTGAGCCGAAGGCAGACGCTTAACCATCTGAGCCACCCAGGCGCCCTGTTTGAACTTTTTTACCATATTTCTTTTTTCCAAAGAAAATTTACAAACAAAAACAAATAAATAAATAAAAGAACTCCTGTAGAAGAATTTGGTAGGAAGGTTAGCCTGATAATGGAATTACAAATAGTGGTGAGAAGAAAGGGGTTAATTGTTGGCTTGTGTCAGGACTTAATGGTAAGATGAAAATGAAGATTTCAATTTTCTCTCATAGTTCTAGTCCCAACCTCAGGGGATTATTGAGTAATTGAGAGTACTTGTTTCAGCTCCCTTCCTTAGTCAGGCTGAACATCTGCTATTTATGTAACTTAACTTTCCAAGTGGGCCATCTCAAGAACTTTGGGCAATATCTTTCCGCTCTAGGAATTTAACAAGGAAGTTACTGGCCATAATTGATGGCACTGTCTCATCACTGTCTCATAGTCACTCTGTAACAATGTAAAACCCAAAGACGATAATATGTCCTGACGTTTAGAGCTAAAGGAATTGGAATTGGTTCTTCCAGTTCACCCTGGTATTTCTATGTTAAATGGATAAATAATTTGGTAAAAAAAGAAATACACTTAAGGGTGCCTTGGTGGCTCAGTCTGTTAAGCGTCTGCCTTAGATCTTTTGACGCTGTTTGGACCTCTTTCCACAAATATGTATAATTATCCTATCCATGGAAATACTGCATGGGACATACTTATACTAAAATTTATACATTGTTTATCTGAAATTCACATTTAACTGGGCATTGTGTTTTATCCAGCAACCCTACCTCAAGGGATCCATGAATACCCTGAAATTGAATGCAGATGTTCTAGGACATTTTGGCTGAATCAGGACCTGGGCTCTGTTCCTATAAACAGGTTAAGCTGTGTCAGACACACTTATTAATTGCTATATGGACCTTAGATGCTGTTGGGCATCTTTGTCCATAGACGGGTCTCTATGGACAAAGGAGCCTTTTAATCCCTTCTTCAATGTTTTGAGATTGAAAGTTATTAAAATGTGTGTGATGGTCTGGGAGGCCCTGACCAAGGGCATACAGATTACCTGAAAGGGCAGGACTCCTGAGAATTAAATGTTGGAGAAGTCAGGGCCCTTGAGAATTAAGTGTTGGAAGACTCGGGACCAATAGCTGGCATCAGTACAAAGGACTAAGCATCGAAGGGGAGCACTACTCCAGAACTAGAACCCACCTGCAGGTTTGGGCCATCAAGAACTGGCTTACCAAAGAAACCAGTGGCAACTAGGCCATTTTTGTTGTACACTACCATCAACTGAGGGAAGAAAGGTTCTCCATTGAGCTCTAGGAAATTAATGAGTCCCAACAGAACTGGGATTTGAACTCAGTAATTATATAAACACTGTGTTTCAATATTTTGTACAATAGCATAGCATCTGACTTTTCAGTGGTCCGGGTCAGATCATAAAGGGGCTTATAGGTGATGCTAATGGCCTTGAACTTTGTCTTAGAGATGATGGGGAATCCTTGGAGGATTGTAAACAGGGAAGTAAAAGGATCAGATTTGTGTGTCAGAAAAAAGACAGCAATCATATGATGGAAGAGCCAGAAGAAGGTCTAGAATCATGCACTCTTAGCTATGGGAAGGAAGAATACAGCAGAGGCCTGCTAAACTGTCATGACCACCTATACATTTTGATGGACAGAGGTTCTTTGTATCACAAAGTTGACCCTACAGTACACCAAATCCCCTTTAAGCCTTGGTAGCCTCAAATTTGGTAGGAGGCCTTCTAGTATACAGATCTAGATGAGGCCTGAACCTGGTCCAAAAAGAATCCTAAGAGGCGATATACATCATGATCATTTTTAAATTGCAGCTACTCCCTTAATCGAGATGTGGGGTCCAAGTACCTTCCTTTTGTTTTGTTTTTATTTTTATTTTTGTTTTTTTAAAGATTTTATTTATTTTTTGAAAGAAAGAATGAGAAAGAAAGAGCATGAGTGGGGTGAGGAGCAGAGGGAGAAGCAGACTCCCTGCTGAGCAGGGAGCCTGACGTGGGGCTGGATCCTAGGACTCTGGGTCATGACCTGAGCCAAAGGCAGACACTTAACCGACTGAGCCACCCAGGCACCCCTGTTTTGTTTTGTTTTTAAAGATTTATTTATTTGAGGGGCGCCTGGGTGGCTCAGTTGGTTAAGCGACTGCCTTCGGCTCAGGTCATGATCCTGGAGTCCCGGGATTGAGTCCCACATCGGGTTCCCTGCTCAGCAGGGAGTCTGCTTCTCCCTCTGACCCTCTTCCCTCTCGTGCTCTCTATCTCTCATTCTCTCTCTCTCAAATAAATAAATAAAATCTTAAAAAAAAAGATTTATTTATTTGAGGGAGAGAGTGCACGAGCAAGTGCATGAGTGGGGGGAGGGGCTATGGGAGAGGGATAGAATCCTTAAGCAGACTCCCTGCTAAGTGTGGAGCCTGACATTGGGCTCTATCCCAGGACCCTGAGATCATGACCTGAGTTGAAATCAAGAATCGGATGCTTACCTGACTGAGCCACCCAGGTGCCCCATAAGTGCCTTTCTTTTGAATCTGGTTAGATGTTGTCTGCTTTCACAAGTAGAGTCCAGCAGAAGTGATGTTAGGTCAGAAAAGACCATACAGAGTCCATTTTGTTCTCTGGAATTCTCATTCTTGGATTCCTGAGCCACCATGTTAAAAAGAGGAACCACTCTGAGGCAACCATGCTTTCAGAAAGCTCAAGCCGCATGCAAAGACTATGTGTAAGCACTCCAGTCAAGAGTTCCAGGTAAGTACAGACTTTGAGTCATACCAGCTCAGGCGCCAGTTATTTCAGCGAAGAAACTTTGGATGATTCCAACTCCAAGACATTTGAGTCACCCTCAGCCACTCGTGTTCCCAGATGAGGGCTCAAACATCATGGAGCTGAGATAAGCATCCCTATTCTCCATCTGAATTTCTGACCCACAGGAGCAAAATAAAATGGTTGTTAATGTATCACTAAAGTTGGATTGGGTGGGTGGGTTATTATACCACAGTAGATCACTAAAGTTCTCAGGAACCCATCACCTTAGACTACATATTGAACCTATTCCCTTTCAGGGCTACATATTGCTAAGCATATAAATGCATTCATGAAAATGATACAATTCATAAGCCATACTGGACAATCTTCCTAACTTTCTGATGATGGCTCTGCTATACCACTTATAAAAGTGAATTGCCTAACCATAGAGCATCAGCGTAGAGACAATGATTTTTGTCCTACATTTGAAGAATCTTTTTCAGGGCCCTCCAAGTCTAAATCCATATATTCAACACCCATTAGCCACAGACCAAAATCACATGGACCTCATAAATAAGATTGTCAAGGCACACGTATGGCACCACACATCATAAAGGCAAAATGACTGGGTCCTGTAACTTGTAATCACCAAAGAACAGAACAAGGGTTTGTTACCAAGTTCTTGTTGCTTGGGGAAATAATGCAGATAGGAGATTCGGCCCAGTTCTCATTCCTCTGTACTATTACCCATATCCGTAGAAAACTTGTGCTGATTCCAGTGTATATAATAAAGGCTTAAAGGTTATTCTTGGAAAGACAGACACATAATCATAATAATATAGTGTGAGAAATACCGTGATAGTTTGCACAGGACATTGTGGGAGTGCTAAAGAGGAGATAATGAGTTGGTTTGGGATGTAGTAATGCTATAACGATTCCAATGTAGGTCAGTTCTCAAAGTATTTTTAGTTGCAATGAAATTTATAGGAAAAGAACACTTGAACAGATTTACTTGAACAGTTATAAATAGGTTCATTTTGCCATTATATTACACCTCTAATTTCTGAGAAATTTTCTAATTATCAGAATGTAAAAAATACAAGGGCACCTGGGTGGCTCAGTCGGTTAAGCGTCTGCCTTCGGCTCGGGTCATGATCCCAGGGTCCTGGGATTGAGCCCTGCGTCAGGGTCCTTGCTCGACAGGGAACCTGTTTCTCCCTCTGCCTGCTGTTCCCCCTGCTTGTACTCTCTCTCTGTCAGATAAATAAATAAAATCTTAAAAAAAAATGTAAAAAATACAGGAAAATATGTGAAACAAACTTGTAGTTCTTTAATTGTGACAGGAAAATTTTTGACTTTTTTTTTTTAAGATTTTATTTTATTTGAGAGAGAGAATGAGAGAGAGCACATGAGAGGGGGGAGGGTCAGAGGGAGAAGCAGACTCCCTGCTGAGCAGGGAGCCCGATGCGGGACTTGATCCCGGGACTCCAGGATCATGACCTGAGCTGAAGGCAGTCGCTTAACCAACCAAGCCATCCAGGCACCCAAGTTTTGACTTTTTCAATGAGATAGAAATAGGAACAAGGTAAGCCATATGCAAAGTAATATAGTCGTATAATAATAACTCTTGAGCCAATCCGAGAGAAATACTATTATCCTGCCTGAGTAGGATCCAACTCCCCACCAAACATTTTAGTTAAAATATACAAATGAGGGGTGCCTGGGTGGCTCAGTCAGTTAAGCGTCTGCCTTTGGCTCAGGTCATGATCCCAGGGTCCCCACGTTGGGCTCCCTGTTTATCCCTCTCCCTCCACCCCTCCCTCCACTCATGCTCTCTCTCTCTCAAATAAATAAAACCTTTTTAAAAAAAACTTGTATTGAGCGCCTGGGTGGCTCAGTTGGTTAAGCGACTGCCTTCAACTCAGGTCATGATCCTGGAGTCCCGGGATCGAGTCCCGCATCGGGCTCCCTGCTCAGCAGTGAGTCTGCTTCTCCCTCGGACCCTCCCCCCTCTCATGCTCTCTCTATCTCATTCTCTCTCTCAAATAAATAAAGTCTTTAAAAAAAATAAAAAATAAAAAAACTTGTATTAAAATAAATTTTAAAAAATATACAAATGATGCAGATATTTAATTTAGGTGACAAAACCTAGAGTGAACCCATTTACTGAGGTTAACAGCATACTGGAGAGTTTGGGTCCAGTTTTGGATTTTGTTTGTTTGTTTAAGAGAGAGCATTGGGGAGAGGGGCAGAGAGAGAAGGAGAGAGAGAATCCTGAGATTACCACCTGAGCTAAAATCAAGTCAGATACTTAACCAACTGAGCTACCCAGGCACCCCCCAGTTTTGGATTTTTTAAGTATGATGTGTCTAAAAGATACATAGACCAACTTGGGAAAGGTTTCAAGTGTGGAAAAAAAAAAAACAAACCTTGATAATTTTTTATGATAGTTTAAGATAAGAGAGTATTTAAAAGAAAGAATGTGTATTCCAGAGAAAAGAAAAAACTAAGAGATCACATTATAATCTACCCTGTAACACTTTTTTTTAAATTTTTAAAAAAATTTTATTTATTTGAGAGAGAGAGCACAAGAGGGGGTAGGGTCAGAGGGAGAAGCAGACTCTCCACTGAGTAGGGAGCCTGATGCAGGACTTGATCCAGAGACTCCAGGATCATGACCTGAGCTGAAGGCAGTTGCTTAACCGACAGAGCCACCCGGGGGCCCTACCCTGTAACATTTCTTATAATAATGTCATATGTCACTTATATCATGTGTGGATGCCTTATCTCCCCAACGGGCCCATAAACATCTTTTTTTTTTTAAGATTTTATTTATTTATTTGACACACAGAGAGAGATAGTGAGAGAGAGAGGGAGAGAGCACAAGCAGGGGGAGTGGCAGGCAGAGGGAGAAGCAGGCTTCCTGCATGAGCAGGGAGCCCAATGTGGGGCTCGATCCCAGGACCCTGGGCTCATGACCTGAGCTGAAGGCAGCAGTTTAACCAACTGAACCACCCAGGCGCCACCCCATAAACATCTTTAAGACTAGAAAATAAATATTATGTATTTCAGATACCAAGCCTAGTGCAGACATAAGGTGAGCATTTAGTAATTAGATTAAAAAATGAATAGGCCTTCCTACCTCTCTTCAGGGGGAAAAACCACACAGTTGGTTGCATTGCAAAATATCTATTTCCTTTACACTCAATTTTTCAAAAACATACACTTTAGTTTGTTCCTTTTTTTTTTAAGATTATTTATTTGAGAGCAAGAGGACAAGCAGGGGGAAGGGGCAGAGGGAGAGGGAGAAGCAGACTCCCTGCTGAGTGGGAGCTTGACGTGGAGCTCTATTCCAGGACACTGGGTCTGAGCTGAAGGCAGATGCTTAACTAACTGAGCCACCCAGGCATCCCTATTTTCCACAGCAGCTGTACCATTTTATATTCCCACCCGTGACTCACAAGGGTTTCAGTATCTACATGTATTCACTAACACTTGTTATTTTCCTTTTTTTTTTTTCATTTTTTGGATAATAGCCATCTTAATGGCTGTGAAGTGTATTAAAATATTTTTATGTTCCACCAAAATTCACATTAGAATGATGAGCTAGCCCGATAAGAAGAGAAAGTATAGGGGTGCCTGAGTGGCTCAATCGGTTAAGCGTCTGCCTTTGGCTCAAGTCATGATCTTGGGGTCCTGGGATTGAGCCCTGCATCTGGCTCCCTGCTCGGTGGGAGTCTGTTTTTTCCTCTCCCTTTGCCTACCCCTCAACTTGTGCGTGCTCTTTCTTTCTCTCAAATAAATAAGTAAAATCTTAAAAGAAACAGAAGAGAAAGTATATTAAATACATAGTTGAAGAGGCTAAAGTTATGTTGGAGAAAACATTTAGGCAATACACATCAAGAGGCTTAAAAAAATGTGCAAATTTCAACTTAATTTATAGATGATTCCTCACATGTTCAAATAGACATATGTATAAGGATGTTCATAAAGCTTGTTTATGTGCTAATCAGTTTCAATATGAAGAGCAGCCCTTCCCCTCACTGAGACAGCAGATAGAACGGTTCTATGCCTTTTGTTTTTAGTGAGAGGACACAGAAGAGGGAAACAAGGAGCCTTTTCTTTACTTTTGCATTTTTAAAAGTCTGGGCCCTGCAGGGAAACAAAGAACTTATATGCATAGACAACACAGTAGATTTGATGAATAGAGCTTCTCCCTCCCTTCCAGTTTCCCTGGAAAAGAGAAAGAAGAGGGAAAACCCAAAGTAAAAAGTATAGGAACCCGATAGTGGAGGAAGTGCCCTACACCCTGTCCCCTGACCACAACTACCACTTACCTCCACACCTCCATATGGATCCTAGAGTAGGTATAAAAAAGGTTTATGGTGGTCTGAGTGCAGAGGGTTTACTTTCATAAACAGAGTCCACAAAGGCAGTAAGAATGCATAGTGGGAATGATTGGCTGATAGGCCCACGCATGTGAGCCTAAGATAATGTCACAGGGCCCCCCTGCATGATAAGGGAGTAGTAGAATGATTCATTTTAATCACCTTGGGGTAACCAGCATCTGTGAAGGACTTTGAGCAGCCCAAGTATTGCTCAGAATGATTTCTGTACCCGAGACTGGCTCTGGCCTCCCAGAGCCAGTCCCTGGCAACCTGTCACAGGGGCTGACAATTCCAAAGTACTGGAGAGTGCCCATGAGGGAGGAGACAGAAATTTGTCTCTTAAGGAACCTCTGAGATCCAGGGGTGCATGGGTGGCTCAGTCTTGAGCTGACTCTTGATTTTGGCTCAGGTCATGATCCCAGGGTTGTGAGATCGAGCCCCAGGTCAGGCTCTGTGCTGGGTATGGAGCCTGCCTAAGATTCTCTCTTTCACTCTGCACCCCCCTTACCCCCACCCCGGCTCATGTGTGCTCTTTCTCTCTCTTTCTCTGAAAAAGGAAAAAAAAAAAAGAACCTCTGAGATCCAAAAGGAGAAAAGTACAGCAGTGATGGGCCTGGACCATGGCAAAGATCTAAATAGGACACTGATCATCTTGAAGATGCTGACCACCACCCCAATCAAGGTACACATTTCCATTTCCCCAGAAGTTCCTTGTGCCCCTTTGCAGTCAGTTTCCCCAACTGCCCCAACCCAGGCAACCACTGATGTGATTTCTAGGTTTATTGATTAGTTTTGTCTGTTTGGGAATTTCATATAAATGGAATAACAATCTATTATTTTTAAATATTTCATTTTATTTCCTATTAACTTCTTAGCTATACATCTCTTTTATTTTTTCAGTGTTTTCTATAAGGCTAATAAAATGTATTCTTTTTTTTTAGGATTTTATTTATTTATATGGCAGAGAGAGACACAGCGAAAGAGGGAACACAAGCAGGGGGAGGGTCAGATGGAGAAGCAGGCTTCCCACTGAGCAGGGAGCCTGATGCAGGGCTTGATCCCAGGATGCCAGGACTATGACCTGAGCCGAAGGCAGATGCTTAACGACTGAGCCACCCAGGCGCCCTAAAATGTATTCTTAATTAGAGTCTATTTAGAGTCAATACTGTATCTTTTCCCACTTCCCACTTTCTACTTAACCCTTACCCCTACTCATGTGATACTTCCTGCTTCACAATGAAATAAGTTGACAACAAATAAAAATTTAAAATAAATTTACCTGCCCTCCTGTATTTTGTATGATTGTTCTCATATGTTTTCCTTCTACATTTATTATAAACCCCTCTTTACATTTTTTTGTTTTAAACATTGTCTTTTAAATAAATTACAAGAAGAAAGAAAACAGTCTTTTCTATTTTCCTGCTTATTTATAACTCCTCATGCTCTTACCTTCCTTCCCATAGATCCAGGAGTTTGGAAAGATACAATCATTTTTGAAGACCAAACTTCTAAGTACTTTGTACTCTACTAATTTACATTTCTGCTAGTAGTGGTGGTGATTTTCCTATATAAGAATCATAGCAAGTTAGAAAATACGGGGCACCTGGGTGGCTCAGTAGTTAAGCATCTGCCTTCGGCTCAGGTAATGATCCCTGGGTCCTGGGTTGGAGCCCCACATTGGGCTCTTGGCTCAGCGGGAAGTCTGCTTCTCCCTCTCCCACTCCCCCTGCTTGTGTTCCCTCTCTCGCTGTCTCTCTCTCTCTGTCAAATAAATAAATAAAATCAAAATAAAGTCTTAAAAAAAAAAGAAAAAGAAAATATAACACGGGTGCCTGGGTGGCTCAGTCAGTTAAGCGTCTGACTCTTGATTTTGGCTCAGGTCATGATCTCGATTATGAGATTGAGCCCCGTGTCAGGCTCCGAGCAGGGTGTGGGGCCTGCTTAGGATTCTCTCTCTTCCTCTGCCCCTAGCCCTGCTGAAAATAAATACATACATACATACATACATACATACATACATATTTATAATGGAAGGAAAGATTGTAAGAGCAATAAAAGCATAAACAACTGAAGAATAGAGTCAATAAGAAATGTGAAAGATTGGGCGCCTGTGTGGCTCAATTGGTTAAGCGACTGCCTTCGGCTCAGGTCATGATCCTGGAGTCCCGGGATCGAGTCCCACATCAGGCTCCCTGTTCAGCGGAGGGTCTGCTTCTCCCTCTGACCCTCTTCCCTCTTGTGCTCTCTCTCATTCTCTCTCTCAAATAAAGAAAATCTTTAAAAAAAAAAAAGAAATGTAAAAGATTATGTCAGAAAAGCCACAAAACGATCAAGGGATGTAAAAAAGATTATCTTTTACATTTTAAAGATTCTTTTAAGGAAAAGAGGGACATGCTTTATTCCCAGAGAGAAAGACAATATGGTAATGATGTGATTTCTACTTTATTCTCAACAATTCCATGTCATTAAAAAAAAAAGATTTATTTATTTTGAGAGAGACCACACAAGCTGGAGTGGGGGGAGGGGGGAGGGAGAAGCAGACTCCCTGCTGAGCTCAGAGCTCAATGTGCAGGCTCCATCCCAGGACGCTGAGACTATGACCCAAGCTGAAGTCAGATGCTTAATCAACCACCCACATGCCCCAACAATGCCATGTCAATTTTATGGTCAATACAGCATATAATTGGACTTTACCTTAAAAAAATGTATATATATATATATGTATGTGTGTGTATATATATATATATATATATATACACATATATATATTCACGTATTAATAACTGGTATATATGATTGTGACCAGCCATCATGCTTTACATTTTCTACCATTGAATATTCTTGTTTCCTTTCTTTTCCTTGTCCCTGACTTTGGCTAAATACATTTTTTAAAAAATCTGTTGTTTTTGAAGTACTGCACCCTATTTCCATTCTTAGAGTGGTGAATTTTACCTTTTATAAAATAATAGTTATTGTTATTTTCTAATTATAAAAGTAATACATATGAAAGGAGGTTTAGAATACATAGAAAACTAGGAAAAATTTTACTGTAATCCCACCATGCAGACATAACCGCTGCTAACATCTTTAAACTTTTTGTGTTTTTAAATTTTTTTAAGGAAGTAACACACACTTCCTGTACAATTTCAATTAATACATGGGCACCATAGTGGACCATCTTACATTTTTGCGTATCCAGTATCTATTTCTTCTTTTTCTGGTAACAATACCCTGATTTCCCTTTGGAGCATTCTCTCTCCCTCACTTTAAGTCCATGTGTTTCAGATGGGACTGACCGCACCACCCCTCAGCTCCAAGAACTAGTGCAAGATGCAGGTTTGGTCAGTGATGATGACCCAGGCAAGGCTCATGGAAAACAATTCTGGAACTTTGGTTGAAACTATCGGGAAAGAGAAATTCTCTTTCTCTGCTGTGACTCAAATCTAACAAATAGAATATGGTGGAAATGATGCTATGTGACTTCCAAGGACGTAGCTTCTGCTTGGCATTCTCCTTGAATTATTCATTCTGGGGTAAGCCAATCACCATGTTGTAAGGATACTCATATAGCCTTGTGAAAAAGAGTGAGCAAGCCACCTTGAAAGGGGATTCCTCCAGTCTCAGTTGAGCTTCCAGAAGACTGCAGCTCCACCTGACATCTAGACCGAACCTTCATGAGAAATCCCGAGCCAGCAACTGCTCAGCTAAGCTGCTCCTGACCTATAGAAACCTTGAGAGATAATAAATGTTTGTTGTGGTTTTAATCCACGAAGTTTTAGGGTAATTTGTTATGTGGCGATAGATAACTAATAGAAGATTGGTTTAGGAATCCAGACTTAAGCCAATGAGAACATGGCATTCCCAGGTAAACTTTATTAGTTTAGGAACAGGCATGTTACTAAACTGTCCCAAATCAACCAAAGGACAGGCTTCTTTTTTTTCTTTTTTTTTTAAACTCTCTTCCACTTACCCATAAGCATGAAAACCTACATTCAGATTATAACTGGCAACTATCCTGTTATCGTAAAGGAAGCCAATTTTAAGATGAATATAATATTGCAGGGGGCAAATTACTTAGACCAAATGAAGTGGGTCTTTGATGAAATTATTGAGCTATAGAAATAGCTGTAAATCCCACTTTAACTTTAGCCTTTCAGTTATATGAGCCCATCATTTTAGTCACAAAAGCTTTCTTTTGTTAGCATGTGTTTTGATATAAAACAGCTCTCTTTATTTTCAAACTTTTTTAGTTATATTATTTTGGGTATATCTTTGGCTCAGTTTTTTTCTTTCCTCACCATGACTGCCTATGAATGGGGGAATTTACTATACTTGCTTTTATTGTGCTTAATCATACATTTATCATATTCTTGCTATTTGGGCTTATGCATTCTATGTATTTTACTTTCTTGCTCTTTAGTAATTTTGAAGTCCTACATCAGGGGTTGCAAATCGATAGCTTATATTCAGCCCACAGATACAGTTGGGGTTTTTGTTTTGTTTTTGTTTCTGTTTTGACCTCATAGAGTATTTAAAATTTTTTGAGCTAATATTTAAAACTATGGTTATTTCACACAGAAATTCAGATATCTATCTAGCCACACTTGAAAAACCAAAAGATTTATACTAAGGGGCTCCTACTCTCACATGGCAACAATCATCTAGAACTAACTAGTGGCTGGCGCCCTGGAAGAAGTGTGTGCCCTCTGGTTCACCATAGTCCCTACCATTTTGTGTGTGTGTGTTTCAAAGTGGAAAGTAAATTTCAGTTTATATTTATAATCTTTGCTTACACTATTGTTTTCTTATGGTAGAATATGCCTCTGTTCCCATGGTGTGATCATTTTTATTAAAGACCTAAGATGGCCGTTGCCATGGACTGAATTGTGTCCCCTGCCCCCCATACATATGTTGAAGTCCTAACCCCCAATGTAATGGTATTTGGAGATGGGGCCTTTGGGCAATAATTAGGTTTAGAAGAAGTCATGAGGTGGGACTCTCATGATGGGATTAGTGCCTTTATAAGAAAAGATACCAGAGGGCTTATTCTCTCTCTGCTCTTTGTGAGGACACATCAAGAAGGCAGCCATCTATAAGCCAGGAAGAGAGCTCTCACCAGAACCAGATTATGCTAGCACCCTGTTTTGAGACTGACTTCTAGCCTCTGGAACTATGAAACCGTTTGAGCCAACCAGTCTATGGTATTGTTATGGTGGCCTGAGCTGAAAAATATAGCCATGTTTCAAGAAAAAAAAGTAAGACTGCCCACTTCTATGTTACCTCCCCGACCCCTGTGGCCATTCAGCTTTGCAATTTCTGTTTAAATCCTTTTTCTCTTTTACTTGTAGTCACCCATAAATTGTTAATAATTATAATATGAACCAATATTTTTCATGACCATCAAGATACATTATCTATAATTTTGTTCCCCTATAGATGATTATTTTATTTTATTTTATTGGCTTAACAACAGGAATTTATTTTTCTCACAGTTCTGGAGGCTAGAAGTCTGAGATCAAGATGTCAACAGAGTTGATGTCTTCCGAGGCCTCTCATGTTGGCTTGCAGGTGGCCACAGTCTCCCTGTGTCTTCACATGGCCTTCCTTCTCTGCATGTCTATGTCCTAATCTCCTCTTTTAAAAAAATTATTTATTTTTAATTTTTAAAAAAATTCCAGGATAATTTATATACAGTGTTACATTAGTTTCAGGTGTACAATGTGGTGATTCAACAGTTCTGTACATTACTCAGGGCTCATCATGATAAGTGCCCTCCTTAATCCCCTTCACCTATTTCACCCATCCCCCCACCCACCTCCCCTCTGGTAACCATCAGTTTGTTCTCTATGTGTAAGAGTCTGGGTTTTTTTGTTTTTCTCTTTTTTCTTTGTTTATTCTGTGTCTTAAATTTCGCATATGAGTGAAATCATATGGTATTTGTCTTTCTTTGACTGACTTATTTCACTTAGCATTATACCCTCTAGATCCATCCATGTTGTTGCAAATGGTAAGATTTCATTCTTTTTTATAGCTGAGTAATATTCCATTGTAGATTCCACCTCTTCTTCATCCATACATCAATGGACACTTGGGCTGCTTTCATAATTTGGCTATTGTAAATAATGCTATAATAAACATAGGGGTGCGTATATCTTTTCAAATTAGTGTTTTTGTATTCTTTGGGTAAATACCCAGTAATGGAATTACTGGGTCATATGGTATTTCGAATTTTAATTCTTTTTTTTTAAGATTTTATTTATTTATTCATAAGAGACAGAGAGAGAGAGAGAGAAGCAGAGGGAGAAGCAGACTCCCAAAGAGCAGGGAGCCTGACGCGGGACTCGATCCCAGGACTCTGGGATCATGACCTGAGCCGAAGGCAGATGCTTAACCATCTGAGCCACCCAGGCACCCTCTAATTTTAATTCTTTGAGGAATCTCCATACTACTTTCCACAGTGTCTGTACAGTTTGCATTCCCACCAACAGTGAACGAGGGTTCCTTTTTCTCCACATCCTCACCAACACTTGTTGTCTCTTGTGTTTTTGAGTTTAGCTATTCTGACAGATGTGCAGTGATATCTTATCATGGTTTTGATTTGCATTTCCCTGATGATCAGTAATGTTGAGCATCTTTTCATGTGTCTGTTCACAACCTGGATGTCTTCCTTGGAAAAATGTCTGTTTCATGTCCTCTGCCCATTTTTTAATTGGAGTATTTGGGGTTTTTTGGTGTTGAGTTGTATAAGTTCTTTGTATATTTTGGATACTGACCCTTTATCAGATATATCACTTGCAAATATCTTCTCCCATTCTGTAGGTTGTCTTTTAGTTTTGTTGATTGTTATTTTTACTGTGCAGAAGCTTTTTATTTTGATGAAGTCTCAGTAGTTTATTTTTGCTTTTGTTTCCCTTACCTCAGGAGACGTGTCCAGAAAAAAGTTGGTATAGCTGATGTCAAAGAGGTTACTGCCTGTGCTTTCTTCTAGGATTTTTATGGTGTCAGGTCTCACATTTAGGTTTTTAATCCATGTGAGTTTATTTTTATGTATGGTATAAAGTGGTCCAGTTTCATTCTTTTGCATGTTGCTCTCCAATTTTCCCAACCCCATTTGTTGAAGAGACTGTCTTTTGCCTATTGCATATTATAGAGGATACTTTTAGCAAGATTTTATTCTCCCCTGTCTTATACCCCACTTCCAATTTCTTGTGATTTGGTTCAAGATTGCCATTAATTTTTCTTATTTTGTCTCTTCTATTTTAAGAATCTCTTCTGAGGAATTGCATTAAACTTCAAAATCACTTTATCAACAGCTATTTATACTTAACTGTAAGCTTGCCAATTTCTTTGTTTATCACTGTTTCTTATGTATCATTCTTTATTTTTTTTGAGCTTTTTATTGTGATTCTTTTTTATTAAGGAAAAAAATCTGTGTTGATAGATGGTTTGCACTCCCTCAGAACTTGTGCCAGTCACTGAGCTGTTCGGTTTCCCCTGAGCTAGGCCTCCCACTTCAAGGCTGCAGAATTCTCTGGCAGGTTTTACCTTTGGTGTGATTCATGGGCCTGGAACAGATCTGCAAGAGAAGACCTTCCCAGGCAAGAAAGCATAGGAGGTGGAGGCTTAAGGTATTTCACTGATGGCATTTGACTAGTGTGCTGAGCATTTTTTTAAACTAATTTTCTCTTTCTTTGTTGTGGTTGCCTAAATTAGTTGGATCTCAGCCAGCTGGCCACTTCAGGGAGAGCTAGGTATAACCATCTAGAATCATGATTTTTTTCCCCTTAAAACGGTTAACCCTGCTCCAGTGTCATTTTGTATCTACTGCTGCATATGAGAATGCATGGAAACTTGTGAGTTTCTTATTATCTTTGGAATATAGAAAAGTCACCAAGATTCACTTGGAATCATCTTTGATTCCCTTCTTTCTCACACTCCATATCCTACCCACCAGGAAATCCGGTTGGTTCTACCTTCAAAATATTTGCAGAATTTGATGACTTCTCAGCATATCTATTGCTACCAGCCTGGTCAAAGCCACCATCATCTCTCCTCTGGACGCTGAGGTAGTTTCCTAAAATGATCTCACCAGATTCACTCTTGTCATTTCTCTACTCAAAACCCTGCAAAGGCTCCCCATTCCACTCAAAGTAAAACAGAAGTCTTTACAATAGCCAACAAGACTCCACAGGATTTGAAGTGTCCCCCACCCACCACCTCACCTCCCTGACCTGATCTCCTACTGTTTTCTTCTTCATTCTATTCCAACCACAGTGGTCATTTTGCTCCTCTGTTTTCTCTGCCTGGAATGCTCTTCCCACAGATAACTTTACTATTAACTTTCTCACCTTCTTCAAGTCTTTATTCAAATGATACCTTTCAAATGAGGCCTTGATTTCACTGATCACTCTAAATAATGTTATAACTAGCTCTCCAACCCAGTTACTCCTGATCCTCTCCTTTCTCTGCTTTATTTTTTCCCATAACACTTACAGTCTTCTAACATGTTACATATACTAGTAATTATTTTGTGAGTTGTTTATTGTCTCTTCTCCTGCTGGAATGAAGCTGCATAAGGGTGGGGATTTTTGTCTGTTTTGTTCATTGTCCAATTTCCAGTGACTAGAACAGTATCCAGCACATAGCAGGTGCTCAATGAAAATGTTGAATTGAATGAATAGGATATATCTAGATGTGGCTTATTTTTTAGTAACCTAAAATAAAGACAATACCAGTTTATATTTTTTTCCCAAATAGAGGTAATCTTTGGGAAATTCTCAATGCAAAAGCCTTCTTTTTCATCTCCAAATGAGATAGTTCCAAACTTTAAAAAATTGTCTATATAGTTGCTTCTCTGCTCCAAACCTTTCATCTGATTCAGCTCCATGGAAATTACTTCAAGACTAAGGTGGGAAAGGGGTTCCTCTTTAGTTTCTAGAAGCAAAACAAAAATTTTCTTTTTATAATTCTTGAATCATTTCATCAGGAAATTGGGAGAGATAGGAAATAGAATGTGTGTGATTTGTTCACCACCTTGGCCAATTCAACATGTGTTTTTTTATTAATTTTTTTACTAAACAATATTTAAAATATTCCTCACTTCTAGTTTAAAAGGTACTTTGGACAACTGTGGTTTTTAAAAATTTTATTTATTTATTTTAAGTAATTTCTGCACCCAACGTGCAGAACCCTGAGATCATGAGTCACATGCTCTTCCAACTGTGTTTTTTGCCAAAAAGTTCCCTCTTGCCAGAACTCCATTGCAGAAACAATGAAGGTATTTTAAAAATAAAATAAAAAGGGGCACAAACCAGCAAGAAAACAAAAATAAAGACAACAGCAATAATATTTTGGCAACTGGAATGTAGATGGATGGGTATTAACTGACTTAGTAGATCTTAAGCCAGCAACAGAAAAAACAGAGTCAATCTGATATATTACAGAACTCATAAAAGACTCAGAAGTTGGTGATGCCAAGTACTTCTGAATTGGAGGAAAATAAGGGGCTAAACCAGAAAGATTGAAAATATGATTAGGAAACCTTAGGCTCTCAGGGGTTCCCCCACACAAATGCTGACAAACAACTTTTGCTTCTTCCATCCTGGCAGAAGAATGGAAGCTTATTCTTTAGAGAGGGTAAAATGAAGGGTCTGGACTAGGTGATACCAGGTTCAGTTGAAGGTAGGGGTTTCACACTAAAAACAAGGATACTAAGTGAAAATTTTTATAATAAATGTTAAGATACTTCCCCTACTCCCTGTCCTTCTTCCTGCCTCAGATCTCAGAATGCTGACATCCAGGTCCATACCTGTCATTCAAGAGAAGAGACTTCTCTAGGGAGTCTGATCAGCCCAAACCAGCTAAAGGAAGTGCCATCAAAGGTTCCTCGCCTAAACAACTAAGTCAGGTTACCATACAGTAAAGGCCACAGTGAACAAGCCCCACTCACATACAGAGCCCAGAGGAAGCTCAATATTAAATATGAGCACTTAGCCACACAACATCAGGCATTAGATGAAAGCATCTAACATAAAACATAGTAACTAGGAGCGCCTGGATGGTGCAGTCAGTTAAGCGTCCCACTCTCGGTTTTGGCCTCAGTTGAGATCCAGCCTCATGTTGGGCTCTGCGGTCAGTGTGGAGTCTGCTTGGGTTTCTCTCTCCCTCTGCCTACCCCCAACCCCTCCGCCTGGCTAGCACTCTCTCGCTCTCTCTTTCTTAAGAAAAAAAAAAATCAATAGTAGTTTTGGAATTCAGAGTTGAGACGATCTCCCAGAAAGTTGAAGAAAAACTAAAAAAGAGATTAGAAGAGAAAAACAATGTAGGATCAGACTGAGAGGAATAACATTTTCAAATAGTAAGAGGTTTTTTTTTTTGTTTGTTTTTTTGTTTTTAAAAGAATCGAGGGTGCCTGGGTGGCTCAGGTCATGATCCTGGAGTCCCAGGATCAAGTCCCGCATTGGGCTCCCTGCTCAGTGGGGAGTCTGCTTCTCCCTCTGACCCTCTTCCCTCTTGTGCTTTCTATCTCTCATTCTCTCTCTCTCCAATAAATAAATAAAATATCTTTAAAGGGGCGCCTGGGTGGCTCAGTCGTTAAGCGTCTGCCTTCGGCTCAGGTCATGATCCCAGGGTCTTGGGATCGAGCCCCACATCGGGCTCCCTGCTCCGCGGGAAGCCTGCTTCGCTTCTCCCTCTCCCACTCCTCCTGCTTGTGTTCCCTCTCTCACTGTGTCTCTCTCTGTCAAATAAATAAATAAAATCTTTTAAAAAATAAATAAATAAATAAAAATAAAAAAATAAATCTTTAAAAAATAAATAAAAGAATTGAGAAAAATAGAGGGAAGAATAAAATAACCCAGAAATAATTTAGGATTTTTTCCCCCAAACCACAGGACATGAGTTTCCAGACAGAAAAGGCCTACCAAGTGCCCAGCAAACATGGATGAAAATGGACTACCACCAAGGTTTATCACTGTGAAATTTCAAAACACCAAGGAAGAAGGATAAATCCTTCTGCAGGATTTTAAAACACAATCAAAATGACATCAAACTTCTCAGTAGGAACACTATTATGAAAATATTTATAGGGGCACCTGTGTGGCTCAGTCGGTTAAGCGTCTGACTCTGGATTTTGACTCAGGTCATGATCTCAGGATCGTGGGATCCGGCTCAGAGCTGGGTGAGGAGTCTGAGTTTCTCACTCTCCCTCTCCCCTGCCCCTCCCTCTGTTCATATGCATGCTTGCTCTCTCACTCTCTCTAAAATAAATAAATAAAATCTTTAAAAAAAGAAAATATTTATTCATGTACAGCTTCAGGAAACTTCTCTAAGAAACAACTAAAATTCTCTACTCAGCCAAATTATCAATTAAGTGTTAAAGTAAAGTAAAAATATTTTCAGATATAGGACATCTAAAAAAAAGAAAATTGTTCTCCATTTACCCTTTCTCAAAAACAACTAGAAAATGGTCTCCACCAAAATCAAGGAGTAAACCAAGAAGGGGGGAAAATATGATACAAAATTGAGGGTCCAACCGAAACAGAGCTAAAGTAAACCCCTAGGATGACGGTAAAGACAGAGACCAGTAAAACAGTGGTACAGGTCTAGAAAGAAACCAGTATAGACTGCAGCCAAACAGAAAGCTCTGGAAGAGATGTCTAAAGAAGATTAAATTGATAAAATATTATTGCTAGAATACCAATGTTTTTGAATGTATCAAGAACAGATTTATATATAACTAGAGGAAGTTTGGGGTTAAATTAATAAATGAAAAACCAAGATAATCTCATAATAGGCAAAATGTGAAAGAAAGGAAAAGTAACCATGGTATAATACTAACTTTGATAAGAATAGGATTTATTTATTCAGTTTTTAAATTTTTTTAAATTTTAATTCCAGTATAGTTAATATGTGTTATATTAGTTTCAGATGCACAACATACTGATACAATAAGTCTACACATCACTCAGTGTTCATCATGATGAGTGTACAAGAACAACATTTACTCAGCCATAATAAAGCATATGCTGTATGGTGTTCTGTTGAAATTCTATTTCAATATATGAAAAGGATAAGGAAATGGGAAGGGCACATATGTGACATGGTAGGGGACAGCAAAAGAATCAAATCCTCATCTTCCATGAAAGGAAAACAATAGATAATACCTGAATTTGAAAAATAAGGAGTAACAATGTATGTTTTTTTATTTTATTTTATTTTAAGATTTTATTTATTTATTTGACAGAGAGAGACACAGCAAGAGAGGGAACAGAAGCAGGGGGAGTGGGAGTGGGAGAGGGAGAAGCAGGCCTCCCACTGAGCAGGGAGCCCGATGTGGGGCTCGATCCCAGGACCCTGGGATCATGACCTGAGCCGAAGGCAGACGCTTAACCACTGAGCCACCCAGGTGCCCCTCAATGTATGTTATTTTAGAGATAAGGAGGTAAATTCCAAAAGAATCATCTAAGAAGTCGAAAACTGGTTGTCTCTTGGGAAAATATTTCATAAAAAGGGTAAACAAGTAACAAAGGTATTAAGCTTTTCAAAAGAGACGTTGTTGGGAAACTGTTGATTAATGTATAGACTCGGTGAATAACTTTGAGGGAAAACTATTTTCAATCTAAAACAAACTGAGAACAGAAAATGGAAAGGATGGCTGTTTTAAATAATAAAACTTGTAGAATTATTTGACTCAATTATGTGAATGTATAACTTTGAAAAAACTAATTATAAAATATTTTATGTAATTCTCTTTGTGGTACTATGTTAAAAATAAAATGACTCATGATGACCAAATTAGTTGGTTAATTATTATTCTTAAATGGAAATTAAAAGCTAATTTTTCTACTTGATAACGTAACTAGCAAGTGATTGAGTTAAAATGTTGTGAAAATGTTTACTAGGGTATGGATTCATAAATTCCTTTGACCGGCACCTGGCTGGCTCAGTCGGATGAACACGTGACGCTTGACTTCAGGGTTGTGAGTTCAAGCCCCATGTTGGGTATAGAGATTAAAAAATTAAAAATTAATTAATTAATTGAAATAAAAAATATTTAAATAAATTCCCCTGACCCACAAAAAAGACAATGTGTGGGCTTGGTGGTGTGTGCTGTGGACCAGTAGCACTGGTATCTTATTGGAGTTGGTGAGAAATGCAAGACTCTCAGGCCTCACCCAACCTTTTTGAATCAGATTCTCTAGTGCCCAACCGCTGTAAAAATGTCTGCAGTCACCTCTGCCTCCTGAGACCTGGCGGAAACAGCTGTGCCTGCCCCCAAGGCTCCACCTTCATCGCAGGGAGCAGCACCGATTGTAACGCAGCCATCGAAAGTCCTATCAACATGCCCCCCCCATGCAGGTGTATGTACAGAGGAAATTGCTATTTTGATGAGAATGACCTCCCCAAATGCAAGTGTCCCAGTGGCTATATGGGAAAATACTGTGAAATAGGGCTTTCAAAAGGCGTCCCTCCAGGAACAACAGTGGCTTTGCTCTTGACAGTCATCCTGATCATCATCGTTGGAGCTTTGGCAGCGTTAGGATTTTTCCACTACAGGAGAACTGGCTCCCTTTTGCCTTCTCTGCCCAAGCTACCAAGCTTAAGCACTCTAGTTAAATCCTCTGAAAATGGAAATGGGGTGACCTTCAGATCGGGAGCGGATGTTAACATGGATATTGGAGTATCTGGTTTTGGGCCTGAGTCTGTTATTGACCGCTCAATGGTGATGAGTGAAAACTTTGCCGTGGAAATGGGGAAGCAGCCCATAATATTTGAAAACCCGACGTATGCATCCAGGGACAGTGATGTCAAAGTGGTTCAGCCAGCCCAGGTGACTGTATCTGGAAATGTGGATAACCAGAACTATGGAAGTCCCATAAACCCTTCTGAAATAGCCCCGGACACAAAGCCGACTTCCCCTAGTGCTGATGGAACTCAGGCAACAATATGGAATATCTTCAAACGAAAACCAAAACCAACCACCAACTTTGAAAATCCAATCTACGCAGAGATGGAGAATGAACAGAAGGAGGGCGAGGCTGTGACTGCAACTCCAGCACCTTCTCCTCCCGCTAAAAGTTCTCCGAGAGGCCCAGTGCCAACCTACACTGCGACAGAAGACACTTTCATAGACACCGCAACCCTTGTTAGAGAAGACTCTGAGGTATAGCCATGCCAGCTAGATAGGGAATAATTAGAAACACATTTTTGCACATATATTTTTTACAAACAGATGAAGAGAAAGTTAACGTTCAGTACTTTATTAAAAAAAAATATATATATATTTTTCCCAGTTTGCCTATAGTTGGAAATGTCCATGGAAACTCTGTCTTGTGTCTTTTTTTTTTTTTTTTACTTAATGCCGTCTCCTATTTTTACAAATAATTATCACAGTGTACTATATGTATATCTTTGCACTGAAGCTATCTGAAGGTGATTCTATAAATATATTCTACATTTGTAAATTTGGAAAGATTATCACATCATTAAATTTGCTGATAAACATGAAGTGGTGACTTAAAGACCTTTAAAACGGGTATCCTGTAGTTCAATATTAATTTGGTCTTTCTTTTTTAACAGACATTATGAAAAAAAAACTCCTATTAAGCCTAAGAAAAGGGAATGAATTCTTTTGCCGGCAGGTCCTGTCCTTCCCTGTTCTGAAGCCACATAAGTAGCTGGAGCTCAGTGGAAGCCAAGAAAGGTTGAGAAGGTCTGCCCAACCGAAGGAGTCTCCTCCACTTGGCTGTCAAGATGTCAGAAAATTCATCCTATTAGTTACTCTTTTATATGTGGATAGCCAGTTGAAACAGGTTTTAACTGGAGCTAATTTACTAAGTCACTTATTAACGATTTAACAATTAACAATATAAACAATTCAGTTTATCAGATCTGGTCTCTTAGCAAAATCCTGATGTTAAAGGACCAGGAATAGTAAGCATTGAAGAGAACAAAGAATTGTCTGAATCAGCACTAATAGAAATGTAATACCAGCCATATGTTAGCTGAAATTGTCCAGTAACCAACAAGTAAAAAGAAACATATGAAATTATTTATAATTTTTTAACCCAATATATCTAAAATATTATCATTTCAATGTAGAATTAATGAAGAAAATTACTAAGGAGATATTTTACATTCTTTTGTACTAAGTCTTTCAAATCCAGTGTGTACCTACAACGCAAATCAATTTGGGCTAGACATATTAGAAGTGCTTAATAGTCACCTGCTGTTAGTGGCGATCGTATTGGACAGAGTGGGTCTAAATCAGTGCTTCTCAAAGTGTGCTCCCTGGACCAGCAGTATTGATGAGGGATAGAAGCAGAAAAACATTCATCTAGGGGCTCCTGGGTGGCTCAGCCCGTTGAGCATCTGCCTTTAGCTTAGGTCATGATCTCAGGGTCCTGGGATAGAGGCCCACGTCAGGCTCCCTGCTCAGCGGGGAGTTTGCTTCTTCCTCCCCTTTGTGCATTCTGTCTCTCTCTCTCTCTCAAATAAATAAATAAAATTACAAAAAAAAGAAAAACATTCACCTTTAGCTCAGAAGGCTGACCTATAGCCTACATAGTTTCGATAAGGATCAAATACGTGCTGGTTGCTACATTCTTAAAGGATCTCATGACTGCCTATAAATTTCACTGATAATATTGAACTGAATGATAAACAGCAGAGAAATCTTGTGAAAGTAGTTTTATGAGTAGAAATATGAAGCAACATTTATGATCTAATACTCCCTGTGATGTGGTTTTAGAATATAAGTGAAGTTCGGTGGGGTGAGGTCCAGAGCTGATGACCAAGAAAGAATTCTTGAGATGTCTTTGGTGCAAAATGGTGGTTTTATTAAAGCATGGGGACAGGACCCGTGGGCAGAAAGAGCTGCTGCACCTGGGTTGTGAGGGTGGCTGGTTATATACTCGGATGTTGGGGGGAAGTAAGGAAAAGGGGGGTATCAAAAGAACTTTTTTTTTAAAGATTTATACTTATTTATTTGAGAGAGAGAGAATGAGAGATAGAGAGCACGAGAGGGAAGAGGGTCAGAGGGAGAAGCAGTCTCCCTGCTGAGCAAGGAGCCCGATGCCGGACTTGATCCTGGGACTCCAGGATCATGACCTGAGCCGAAGGCAGTCGCTTAACCAACTGAGCCACCCAGGCGCCCCTCAAAAGAACTTTCATATGCTAAAGACAACCAACCTACAAGATACCTACAAGATACCAGAGGCCTTGCTATTGTTAAGGTTGTTTTCACCTCTAGCAAGGTATTAACATTAAGATAGTTGGGAGATTCCTGGAAGAAAGTCACACAGGTCCCACCCAGGAGTGGAGGGTCGGGGGTAAGTTGCAGAGTGTCAGCTTATGCTTTGTCTTCACCTTGCCTTCTGCTCCCTTATCATCTGCACGCCCCTCCCCCTTGAGCACGAAAGCATATAACCACCAGCTTCATAGAGCAAAGTGCCGCTCTTTCTGCCAATGGGTCCTGTCTGCATGCTATTTAACTAAACGTACCAAGTTGCATTGTAAGACATCTCAAGAATTCTTTCTTGAACTTCACACTCAACAGTCCTGCAACAGTATCAGCATAACCCTAAAAGCTGTTAGAAATGCAAATTCTCAATTCCTACCCTTGACCTACTGATTTGGAAAATCTGACGGTGTGGCTCAGCAATCTGCGTTTATCAAGGCTTTCAGAGATTCTGTTACATGTTAAATTTGAGAACCATTAGTCTAAATCATGGGGAATTGATAGGAGAATCTTTTTTCCTTTAATTTTAAATCATGGGAAATTGGTGGGAGAATTTTTTTTTTAAGATTTATTTATTGGGGCGCCTGGGTGGCTCAGTTGGTTAAATATCTGTCTTTGGCTCTGGTCATGATCCCAGAGTCCTGGGATCAAGCCTTGAGTCGGGCTCCCTGCTCAGTGGGGAGCCTGCTTCTCCTTCCCCCCTCTGTCCGTTCCCACTGCTCGTGTGTGTGTGTGCGTGTGTGTGTGTGTGTGTGTGCTGTCTCTCTCTCAAATAAATAAATTAATAAGAGAGAGAGAGCCCACGTGGCAGGAGGAGAGGCAGAGAAAATCTCAAGCCAACTCCCCACTGAATGAGGAGCCTGCTGTGGGGCTTGATCTCACAACCTGAAATCATGACCTGAGCTGAAACCAAGAGTGGGACGCTTAAACGACTGAGCCACCCAGGCACCCCAAAATTTTTTTCTTAATACATTCAACATGGTTCAAAAATTTTTAAAGTACAAAAGCATATACAGTGAAAAGCTTCCTTTCCTTCCCTAGCCCATACCATCCATTTTCCCTCTCCAGAAGCAATCAAAATGGTATGTTGGTAGGCAGCCTCCAAGATGGCCTCCCCTAATCCATGCCTCCTGGTATATGCTCCTCTCATATTGTGATGTGATAAGAAGCATATATTTTGGTCTTTATCCCAATCCCTGGCCAGAGGTCTTAAAACCTTTATAATTTTCTAAGTGATAAAGGTGCTAGGAGTATCTTTTGTTTGAATATTTGGTTTTTGACCCTGATTCTTGACAGAGCTCCTAAATCTCTTGGAATTTCCTGGGTGATAAGAGTAGCTTTTTTTCTGATGAGTTGATTCAGTGTGCTCCTGGATACCTTCAGGATGGGGGCTGATCACCATAAAGACCAAGCCATGATTAGAAGCTTTTTAGGCCCACCCCCTATCCAAGAAGAAGAGTTAATAATCAATTATACCTACATTAGGAAGCTTCCATTAAAATCCCTGAACTACAGGTTTCAGGGAGTTTCCAGGTTGGTGAACACATCCAGATACTGGGAGTGTGGCACACCCAAGCCCCACGGGGACAGAAGTTCCTGCACTCGGGACCCTTTCAGACCTTGCCCTATGTATCTCTTTGGCTATCATCTGTGTCCTTCATCATATCCTTCATTACATAATAAAATGGTAGGCATAAGTAAGTATTTCTCTGAGTTCTGTGAGCTATTCTAGCAAATTATCAAACCTAAGGATAGGGTCATGGGAACCCCAATTTATAGCTTCAGTCATCAGAAGTATAAGTGACAAGCTGGGACTTGCAATTGACATCTGAAGTCTTGAAGATGGTCTTGTAGGACTGAGCCCCTAACTTATGGGATCTGATGCTAACTCCAAGTAGATAGTGTCAGAACTGAATTGAATTGTAGGACAACCAGCTAAAGTTGGAGTATTTGTCAGTGTGTGGAAACCCCCCCATATATTTTTTGACCAGAAGTAGAGTAGAAAACAGTGTATTTTCCCTTAACAACTCCTATGTATGTCCCCTCTCACACTGTACCAGGGCTAGTCTATATGACCAGCAGTATACTGCAGAGATGATGGTATGTCCATTCTTTTTTCTTTTTTAAAGATTTATTTATTTTATTTTAGAGCAAAAGAGAGTGAGTGGGGGGAGGGACAGAGGGAGAGAATCTTCAAGGAGACTTCCCACTGAGTGTGGAGCCCTACATTGGGCAGCCAAAACCAAAAGTCAGACGCTTAACCAACTGAGCCACCCATTCGCCCTGGTATGTCCATTCTGAGGCTCAGGTATAATAAGACATTATGGCTTTTGCCTACCACTCTCTTGGATCACTCACTGGGAGTGGGGTGAGGGGCACTGCTATGTTGTAAAGATACTCAAGCAGCGCTACACAGAGGTCCATGTAGTGAGGATCTGAGGCCCCCAGCCAACAGTCAGAAAGAAGCTGAGGCTTCCTGCTAGAAACCATGTGAGTGAACCATCTTGGCCATGGATTCTCCATGCTTAGCAAGTCTGAAATGACTGCAGCCCCAGATGACATCTGAATTGCAGTCTGATGATACATCTTAAGTCAGAACCACCCCACTAAGCCCCTTCTGGATTCTTGACCCACTGACACTGTACATAAGAAATATTTGTTATTTTAAGCCACCAAATTTGGGGATTATAGTCTTTGCAGTAATAGATGACTAATATACTATGGCCAGGAGAATTTTGAAAGAGTTAACTCAAGGTTTATACATATAGGAAACTAGGCCAAAAAAATCTAAACTGCTGCCCTTTGAATAGGGCAGGTTCTGCTCTAGGTTTTGCAAAGGGAAAAACAAAAAAACAACTATTCTTTCTTAAAGTGTTAAAAATTATAAACATAATGTGTCCTTCTTGTTACACATACACACACACTACAGAATTATGTGAAGTAAATAGGACAACTCCCTCTTTCTCTGAAACTGCCCTGATTCCATACATTCCTGAGTATTAATTCTTCAACTTTTCCTTCTTTTTCATGAAATACAAGATATTTTTAGTATATTCTCACTTCCCCCCATCCCCAAACCACCCAGAATCTGTTTCTTTTTAATGCTATCAGAAGAATAGTAATAGTATAAAATGGAGGTACCATATTTCACCTGTCTTGTCCTTGGACATTTAAATTATTTCAAATTTTTAATATTATTAATAAATAAGAAACATTCCTTACATCTTTACATACCTGTGCATTATCTTTAAAATAAATTCTTAAAGGGCACCTGGGTGTCTCAGTCGGTTAAGCGACTGCCTTCAGCTCAGGTCATGATCCTGGAGTCCCGGGATCAAGTCCCGCATCGGGCTCCCCGCTCAGCGGGGAATCTGCTTCTCCCTCCGACCCTCCCCCCCTCATGTGCTCTCTCTTTCTCTCTCATTCTCGCTCTCTCAAATAAATAAATAAAAATCTTTAAAAAAATAAAAAATAAAATAAATTCTTAGAAATGAAATTGCTGAGTGGAAGAGTATGTACATTTAAATGTTTGATAAATATTACCAGATTTTCTTCAAAAAAATACCACTGTACACTTTCAGGAACTGAATCTTTGGAGATTTTGGATGCTCCTTTCCCCATCTCTACCCAAATTCTGATTAATGAAGAATATGCACACACAAAAAAATTGTTCAAATGGTAATTGAAATACAATTCCATTAATATGGACAAGATCCTACTACTCCAATGCTAAACTATAATTTAGCTTGGGTCTGATGCCAAAATACAGACTCTTATTGCAGGCCTGAATTCAGATCTTGTGACCCACACAGTCAGGCATTCTTGCAGAGAAATCAGTCAAAAATGAAATTCCCTTCCTTTTATAAATTAAAGCCACAAATTCTATTCTCCCAAATTTCTGTTGGGCCTGATGAATCTGGTTTCCAACAGCAGTAGCTATATCTCAAGTCCTCCCCCCATCCCTTTGGTGAAGCCCTATTTGAAACACCTCCAAAGTGGAACCAATCCTCCCTCTTGAGTAGCTCCCAGATGAAGGAGCTTTTCTATTGATTTATTTAATTTAATTTAATTAATTTATTTATTAGAGAGAGAGAGAGAGAGCACAAGCAAGGGGAGCAGCCGAGGGAGAGGGAGAAGCAGGCTCCCCACTGAGCAGGGAGCCCGATGCGGGGCTCATTGTGGGGCTCATTCCCAGGACCTTGGGATCATGACCTGAGCCGAAGGCAGACACTTAACTGACTAAGCCACCCAGGTGCCCCTATTCTATTGATTCAAGATGAAGAAGGACATGCAGAGAGGTGGTCCCAAAGGATTCTTTTTGTTGAGGAAGAGAATTAGGGTCTGTTTCTCAGACTTGGTTTGAAAAATAATTGACTGGAGACTAGAGGGGCTCATTTCTGCTTCATCATTGTTCTGTTGTTCCACTGGATGGATGGAGAAGTAGAGACTTGATTCCTGGTGCCAATGATTTTAGTAAACTATATTACTCAGAAATAGAAAGGTGGGCTGTTGGCTTACTGTTACATAGTTACTGATAGCAGAGTATTTTTCTAAAGTATAAATATATTGTTTCACTTACCTGATTAAAGACCTCTGGTGATTCATCTATGCACAAATCATAAAGTCTACAGTTTCCTAATTTGGCTTTTAAAACCCTTCACAATCTAATCCAAACCTACATTTCCACTTCTTTCATTATTCCTATCCTACCTCTTACCACACTTTCCTATTTTTTGAAATCCAGTTTTCAACTACGCCAAAAAACTGGCCACTGTCTCATGAGGCAACACATGATGAATCATGCTTTTGACATACCTTATCAATATTGAGAATACCTATTTACCCTGAATTATTCAGAACATATCCTGCCTGAGCTGTCAGGCAACTCAAAGTTAAATTTGATATCTACTCACTGAACTGTTATTACTAACTCTTATTAATTAGCCTGATTATCTTTTCCATTTCTTTGGACCAGATCTCTGCCCTTCTATTTAAGATTTGGCTTTTTTAACTTATAAAATCAATGGAATATAGAAAGGAAGACAAATACTACATATTTGTTTTTTAAAAAGGAAATAATGCTGGGGGTGCCTGGCTGGCTCAGTCAGTTAAGCGTCCGAATCTTGGTTTTGGCTCAAGTCATGATCTCAGGGTCATGGAATCCAGCCCCGCATCGGACTCCTCACTTAGCAAGGAATCTGCTTGAGACTCTCTCTCTCTCCCTCTGCCCCTCCCCTGTTCACACACTCTCTCTCTCTCTCTAAAATACACAAATCTTAAAAAAAAGAGAAAGAATTCTATTATTTTTTTTAAAGATTTTATTTATTTATTTGAGAGAGAGAGAGAGCATGAGAGAGGGGAGGGTTAGAGGGAGAAGCAGACTCCCTGCCAAGCAGGGAGCCCAATGCGGGACTCGATCCCAGGACTCCAGGATCATGACCTGAGCCGAAGGCAGTCGATTAACCAACTGAGCCACCCAGGCACCCCAGAATTCTATTATTTTTTTAAAGGACTTAAATGTATACAGTTTTACTCCTAGGTATGTATATACCTAACAGAAATGTAGATATATATGAACTAAAAAAATATATAAGAGAAACAATCATAGAATATTATTCATAATAAATAAAAATTAGAGACAACCAGTTGTAGACTGCACAAATAAATTTTGGTATATTTAATAAAAATACCATGTAAAAGCAGAAATTAACAAACTATAGCAAGATTCAATGTGACTACATCTTACAGTGATGACCAAAGAAGCCAGACGCAAAAGAAAATACTCTGTAGGGTTACACTTATAAAGTTCAAAACAGGCAAAACGAATCTATAGTGATAGAAATCAGGGAGTGTTTACCTCTGGAGAGGATGCCTGTGACTAGGAAGGTGTATGAAGAGGCATCTGGGCTGTGTGTGGGTACTTTGCAATAATTTATTGAGCTGAACATTGATGTAGTAAAAAGATATTGATCTCATTATTTTTGATGGCTCCAGAGTCTTCCATCAGATGGCTACTTACTAATTTATTTAACTGTTTCCCTTTTATTGGATATTTACCTTGAACTTAGGGGGTTTTAAAGGTTTTTTTATTCCTATTATAATGCTGCAGTGGACAACCTTGTATATATCTTTTTCTATGTGTATGAATATGCCTGTAAGATACATTTCTAGTAAAGGAAGTGATGCTTTAAAAGGAATACATGTCGTAAAGGTTGATGAACATTGTCATATAACCTTGCAAAAAAGCTGTACCACTTTGCATTTTCACTAACAGGACACGAGTGCTTGATATCCATAATCTGGAAATTCACTGGGTAGTAGTATTGGTCTTTTACATTGCTGCCTCTCACTTCTGCATTCTTTTTTTTGTTGTTTTGTATTTTTAAATTATTGGTGATACTGAAAAACTTTTCATATTCTTAGCCATCTGTGTATTATTTTTTTATGAGATTCCTATTTATGTTTTTCTCCTTTTCTCCCTCTAGGGAGTGGTTTACCTCTTATAATTTTTTAATTTTTCTTTTTTTTTTCAAGTATGATTTTTTTTTTTAAAGATTTTATTTATTTGACGGAGAGAGAGACAGCGAGAGCAGGAACACAAGCAGGGGGAGTGGGGGAGGGAGAAGCAGGCTTCCCCGCCGAGCAGGGAGCCCAATGCGGGGCTCGATCCCAGGACTCTGGGATCATGACCTGAGCCTAAGGCGGACGTTTAACGACTGAGCCACCCAGGCGCCCCTACCTCTTATATATTAAGAACATGAACCCTTGGGGCACCTGGGTGGCTTAGTTGGTTAAGCGACTGCCTTCAGCTCAGGTCATGAAGCCCCGCTTCGGGCTCCCTGCTCGGCGGGAAGCCTGCTTCTCCCTCTCCCACTCCCCCTGCTTGTGTTCCCTCTCTCTCTCTCTGTCAATTAAATAAATAAATAAAATCTTTAAAAAAAAAAAAGAACACGAACCCTTTTATCAAGTGGTGCAAAGTATTTCTCCTGGTTTGTCCTTTGGAGTTTGTCTTCATTTATGATGATTTTTGGCCTTGGAAGAAGTTTAAATTTCTGTGTGTTCTATTTTGTGTTTTTCATGGTTTCTAGTATCTTGTCAGACTTGAAGTCCAGTAGGCAAGTTTTTCAGAATTTGTTGTGTGCTGACCATTTTTTATCAGTTTTTCCTGGAACACGGTATACCCTGTGGATGTTCTAGGGGAGGAGATCAAGGTAATATCAGACAAGTCCTGCCCACACATCCTGGGCTGGCCTCCCAGACACTGGTCTGGAGCAAATGAGACAAGCAGTCTAGCTCCTCAAGGCCTTTATGAATGCCTCTTTGATACTGGCCTCTGAAGCCTTTGAAATGGGTCAAGGCAGAACATTCACTTTTTATCCAACAGCCACATTATATACTATCCAAGAAGTCACACATTATTTCCTGCTTAGTTACATTTTCAAGTCTAGTTTATTAGATGATGCCACCCAAATAATACTATGCCAGCTATTTTTAAAAAATCATAACATTTGGAATTTAATGTCCTTTTTCCTTGTTTTAAGAGAAATTAATGTTCTCCAAAATGAAACTCTCTTACTCCTAGTGAAAAATCAAAATCACCCAATTTTCCCTTTCCCAATTCTGGGCTTTCACTGGAAAGGTCTCATTCAGGGGCCTTATCATCAGGGTTCTTTCTTGACAACTGCAGCTCTATCCATCTTTCATTAGACCCACTGTGGTTCTTCCAGCTCCTCCTAGAACATTCCAATCCAATTCTGTACTTTTCCTGAGTTTTAGAAGGACCTGTGAAAATGTTTCAGCATAATCCCCTTGTGCACAAAACTTGGTTTCCTAAGCAATAGTGTTTTTGATGATCTAGCAGCAATCTAAATCCACAGGCTAGGTCCCAATCTAGCAGAATTTGCGTTGCTGGGGCCAGAGGGTAGAGACAACAAGAAAGGGCTTCCTCATTTTAGATTTGCCATGAATCTTATCAGTCCCTTCCAGATATTCAGAACACACCACCTATGAAATTATAGCTCAAGTGGGAGGACGTCCACTATAAGAAGTTGTGACACTAAGCTTCCTGTGGCCTGAGAAGAAAAATTTGCCTCGCATATAATCTTTCCCTTCCCAGACAATAGCATGTAAATTACTTTTGTCTCTTTGCAAAAAGAAAAAGGAAAAGGAAATTTATAATAGGTACTCCTAAGACCCAGACTAATGGGCATTTTTTTTTCCCTGTCCATCTTCCAACCTCTTTCATGGTGAGAAGTAGCAGTTCACCTCCCACGAAAGAAACCAAAGAGGCATATTTTCCCTTCCTCCTTCTTCCCAGCAGCCAGAACACAGAACCAAACAAATGCAACTACCCAGGAATTTGAGCCTTGATCGAGTGATGAAAAGATGAAGCAATGGTCAATTTCTTCACAAGGGGAGCTACTGTTTAAAAACCCCTACTTTGTGGTCATTGGCTACGGTAACCCTAGGAAATGAATACGGGCACTTAGAGTTCTTTTCTTTTTTTTTTTTTTTTTTAAGTTTTTTTTTTTTAAGATTTTTTATTTTATTTATTTGAGAGAGAGAGAATGAGAGATAGAGATCACGAGAGGGAAGAGGGTCAGAGGGAGAAGCAGACTCCCCACTGAGCAGGGAGCCCGATGCGGGACTCGATTCCGGGACTCCAGGATCATGACCTGAGCCGAAGGCAGTCGCTTAACCAACTGAGCCACCCAGGCGCCCCTAGAGTTCTTTTCGTCATAGACTCTTCTAACTCCTGTCTGGTGGTGAGCTTCTAGACTGAGATATGAAGTCAATGAGCTTAAGGTCTGAACACTTCCTCTTAACCCTGCACCTCGTTGGTGGAGGAGCTCTCAGGGAACTAGCCTTCTGCTGTTAGCCCAGGATCCAACCCAGGCTCACACACTACCTTTCGTGGTGCTGTCACTTGTGGTGCTGTCTGGCTCCCACTTTGTGCCTCTTAACACCTGTGGTTTCCCTTGGTTTCACGTTCTAAGCCCGGCCTCATATGCACCCTAAGTATGCTGCTTTTAGCATATGTCTTTGGGTGTAAGATGGGCTATAATATTTCAAATGTTAATGTGTATTTCCTTACCTTTCAGATCACACACCAAAAAATTATTATTATCATTATCATTATTTTTTTTTAAAGATTTTATTTATTTGACAGAGAGAGCACAAGCAGAGGGAGAGAGAGGGAGAAGCAGGCTCCCCGCTGAGCAAGGAGCCCGATGTGGGACTCGATCCCAGGACCCTGGGATCACGACCCGGGCTGAAGGCAGCCGCTCAACCGACTGAGCCACCCAGGCGTCCCTATCATTATTACTTTTATTTTTATTTATTTATTTGTTTATTTGCTTTTTCCAGAAGAGATTTTTCCACAACCTACAATTAGCTCTCACTCCCCTGTTGCTTTGGGAAAACAGGGGAAGAGATGGGGACATCACTGTGCCGTATCAGGAATAAAAGTCAGTAAATTTGGATTTGTAAGTTCAAAGGCCTTTTCTGTACTATAAAGCAAAAAATAGTAAGAAAGTCGATAAAAATAGCCAGCGGAGAAGACCAGGTAGTGACTTCTCACTCCCATCATCGCCTTCCCATCCCCACCTGGGAGGAGGAAAAATTCCAAAGGGAAGAAGGACCAAGTAGAAACAAACCTAAACACGCTATATTTTAAACATGAGTTAAGATATGACTGAATTTGGGGCGCATGGGTGGCTCAGATGGTTAAGCGTCTGCCTTCGGCTCGGGTCATGATCCCAGGGTCCTGGAATCAAGCCCCACATCGGGCTCATGGCTCAGCAGGGAACCTGCTTCTCCCTCTCCTTCTGCTCATGCTCTCTCTCTCTCTCTCTCTCTCTGTATCTCTGTGTCTCAAATGAATAATAATTAAAAAAAAATCTTAGAAAAAAAAGATATGACTGAATTTGACTGTTTGCCTTAGATTGGCAAGATTGTTTTCTGCCTTGGGCAGGCTGGGGACTCAAGGTCAGAAAGTACAGCTGAATTGTAGAGAATAGCTCTGTGTTATATGCAGCCTGAACTTGCAGGAGGCTCCTTAATTGTACATACCAGTGCCTCACTTCACCCTAGTACAAGCCCGGCTCTTTAGTTGCTGCTTTCAAAGGGTAAATTTCTTTCTTTTTTTTTTTTAAGATCTTATTTTATTTTATTTTAAGATTTTATTTATTTATTTGAGAGAGAGAGAAAGCACATGGGGGGGGGAGGGTCAGAGGGAGAAGCAGACTCCCTGCTGAGCAGGGAGCCCGATGCGGGACTCGATCCCGGGACTCCAGGATCATGATCTGAGCCGAAGGCAGTCGCTTAACCAACTGAGCCACCCAGGCGCCCAAGATCTTATTTTATTTTAAAGATTTATTTATTTATTAGAGAGCAAGTGTGAGAGAGGGCACAACCGGGGTGGGGGGTGGGGACAGAGGGAGAAGAAAAGGGAGAGAATCCCCAGCAGATTCCCTGCCCAGCTAGGAGCCTGACACGAGGCTCAATTTCACGACCCTGAGATCATGACCTGAGCTGAAACCAAGAGTGACTCAACCAACTGAGCCACCCAGGTGCCCCTAAAGATTTTATTTTTAAGTAATCTCTACACCCAATGTGGAGCTCAAACTTAGAACCCTGAGATCAAGAGTTGCAAGCTCTACCAACTGAGCCAGCCAGGCATCCCTCGGAGGGTAACCTTCAACAATTTCCTGAACTTTGGCTTTTTCTGGGAGGAGATCCAGCTACTTCTGAAAGTACTACTTGACTCCTCCTTTGTTAAATCTCTGGGGTCCCAAATCCTCCTTGAAATAGTGACAATGATGGACTGCCTATTTTCCAAGACCGTTATAGCTGAGTAAAGGCTTTTTTGTACGTCTCTTCACTTGTAAGAGCACAGTGTTTCTTTTTTTTTTTTTAAAGATTTTATTTATTTATTTGAGAGAGAGAATGAGAGATACAGAGCACGAGAGGGAAGAGGGTCAGAGGAAGAAGCAGACTCCCCGCTGAGCAGGGAGCCCGATGTGGGACTCGATTCCGGGACTCCAGGAGCATGGCCTGAGCTGAAGGCAGTCGCTTAACCAACTGAGCCACCCAGGATCCCGAGCACAGTGTTTCTTCTGATAGGGTCCTCTCCTCCCTCACATCCTGATAACCCTTAGTCTACCCTCAGCCAAATCTGTATAAAAAACTGCTGGTTGGGGGTACCTGGGTGGCTCAGTCGGTTAGTGTCAAACTCTTGATCTCAGCTCAGGTCTTGATGTCAGGGTCATGGGTTCAAGCCCCGCATTAGGCTCCACGCCCAGTGTGGAGCCCACTTAAAAAACAAAACAAAACTTGGGGTGCCTGGGTGGCTCAGTCGTTAAGCATCTGCCTTCGGCTCAGGTCATAATCCCAGGGTCCTGGGATCGAGCCCCACATTGGGCTCCCTGCTCCGCAGGAAGCCTCCTTCTCCCTCCCCCACTCTCCCTGTTTGTGTTCCCTCTCTGGCTGTGTCTCTCTCTCTGTCAAATAAATAAATAAAATATTTTTAAAAATTTAAAAAACAAAACAAAAAATCGCTGTTTGTTTCTTTGTTTAAAATTTCCTACAGTCATTCTTCTTTATGCCAGAGGCCCTTCCTCCATGTCTCTCAACCTAACCAATAAAGCTGAGGATTCCAAATCCAGATTCTCTTTAAATGAAATTTCATAAACCTAAAGGCCAAAAATGTCACTCATTTTCCTCCCACCTTTTTTTCAAGAAGCCACGCATGGTTCCCATGGATTATTCCATTCATTGTTGTGGATGCCATGGATGTCTGAAACCTGAAAGTATAAGGGCTTATCTAACAACCACTCAGAATTCCTAAACAGCAGTGAATGGGAAAGTGGTGGTGGTGTATCAGTTAAATTCCTTTGGATGTAAACAGAAAGTGACTGCCACATGTAAGGGAAAGAAAAGAAAAGAAATTTAATGTTGAAGCAGCTCACAGGTCTTAGAAAAAATAGTAGTCTTTTTTTTTTTGCCATTTTGAACATTTCAAAGTGTACAATTCAGTGGCACTAATTACAGTCACAATATTGTGCAACGTCACTCTTTATTTCCAAAACTTTTTCATCACCCCAAACAGAAACTCTGTACTCATCAAGCAATTACTCCCCATTGTCCCATACTCCCAGCCCCTGGTAACCTCTATTCTACTTCCTGTTTCTATGAATTTGGCTACTCTAGGTATCTCATATAAATGGACTCATACAATATTTTTCCTTTTGTGTTTGGCTTATTTCATTAGCATAATGTTTTCAACAAAAAACCCAAAATATGTGTTTGAGTCCCTGTGTTCAATTCTTGTGGTCATAGACCCAGAAGTGGATTGGCTGGAAAATAGGGTAATTCTGTGTTTAATTTTTTGAGGAACCACCATCCTGTTTTCCATAATTTAATCTTTTAGTAACATTTATTTTTTTACTGATTCCTTATGTGATTTAGAAACTTTCTTAAATGTGATCATATCAGAAAACTTATAATGGATAAAATAATCTTGTTTTTTTCCATTTCTGCAAAAAATAATTGGAATTTTGCTACGGATTACATTGAATCTGTAGATCACTGAGTAGTACTGACATCGTATCAATATTAAGTGTCCTGATCCATTACATGGAATGTCTTTCAATTTATTTAGGTCTGTAATTTCATCCACCAGTGTTTGATGGTTTTCAGTATATAAGTCTTATACCTCCCTGGTTGAATCGATTCCCAAGTATTTTATTCTTTTTGATGCTATTGTAAACAGAATTTTTGTTTGTTTTCAAGGAGCTTACTGTTCATTAGGAGTGTATATATAAAAGCAATCTTTTTTTAAATAGACGTATAACTGACATATAACTTCATATTGGTTTCAGGTGTACAACATAACAATTTGATAATTGTATACATTGTGACAGGTGGGGATACTGACCACTAAACTAATGAGGAAGGAGCTAATAATTGTATATACTGTGAAATGATCCTCACAGTAAGTCTAGTTACCATATGTCATCATACTTAATTACCAAAATTTTTTTTCTTGTGATGAGGACTTCCAGGATTTACTCTCGTAGCAACTTTCAAATATGCAATACAGTATTATTAATTATAGTCACTATGCTCTACATGACATTCCCATGAGCTATTTGTAGCTCCACCAACTGGTGTATAGAAACAGAACTGATTTTTGTGTGTTTATTTTGTACCTTGCAATATTACTAATATAATTTATTAGCTCTAACAGTTTTTTTATGTATTCTTTTTTTTTAAAGATTTTATTTATTTGACAGAGAGAGACACAGCGAGAGAGGGAACACAAGCAGGGGGAGTGGGAGAGGGAGAAGCAGACTTCCCGCGGAGCAGGGAGCCTGATGCGGGACTCGATTCCAGGACCCTGGGATCATGACCTGAGCCGAAGGCAGACGCTTAACAGCTGAGCCACCCAGGCGCCCCTGGATTCTTTTTTTTTTTTTTTTGAAGATTTTATTTATTTACTTGAGAGAGAGAGATTGTGAGAGAGAGAGATCATGAGCAGGGGGGAGGGGCAGAGGGAGAAGCCGACTCCCCGCCGAGCAAGGAGCCCAATGCAGGACTCGATCCCTGGACCCCAGGATCATGACCTGAGCCGAAGGCAGATGCTTAACCGACTGAGCCACCCAGGCACCCATTTTTTGTGGATTCTTTAGGATGTTCTACATATAAGATCATACCATCTGCAGATAGAACTAGTTTTACTTCTTCCTTTCTAATATGGATACTTTTTATTTCTTTTTCTTTCTTAAATGCTCTACCTAGATTAGAAAGAATAGACCCTAGAGCAGCCCAGGCACCTCAGAGAACTTCTCATTGGTATGCTGCCACAAGGGCATCTCTATTCTAAACTGTTTCTGTGTGTCTCCATTCAAGATTGCAATTCCTGGGAGATAGAATCTGCACATGTTCATGACCGCTGGTGGCCTTATCCCTGCAGATGAAGTGTTATGATTAGCCTGGTTTGGTCATATTCCTTCTGCCTAGAAGTTGAGTCCGCTACCAGAAGAAAGTGATGGCAGAGACGCCAAGCAGATTAAAGCAGTAAGTACTTCAGTACTTGAGGATCCCCACAAAGAAACCACCTATCTGGTCTGTATAAATTTGATCGAGGTGTCTATTTTCTTGTTGATTTGCTAGAGATAAGTAATAAGTTCATTCCTGGTACTTTCCTGTCCACTGGGTGGATTAGGATTTCTGTGAGGCAATAAGAAAATTCCTTGTTTTGGGGGTGCCTGAGTGGCTCAGTCGGTTAAGCGTCTGCCTTCCGCTCAGGTCATGATCCCAGGGTCTTGGAATCGAGCCCCACATCGGGCTACCTGCTCAGAGGGGGCCTGCTTCTCCCTCTCCCTTTGCCCCTCCCCCCTCCGCTTGTGCTCGCTCTCACTCTCTCTCTCACTCTCAAATAAATAAATAAAATCTTAAAAAAAAAAAGAAAAGAAAATTCCCTTTTTTGGATCAAAGCATTAGACCTAGTGCCTAATGTCCCCCCAGAGAGAAAAGAAGCGGAGTTAGTTCCGGTGTTCCTAACCAAACAGAACCTGCCTATTCATCCTCTGAAACATCAGGATCATTAAGTCCATCATGTACTAAGATTTGGAACCCAGGTGACACCTGAGTCTCTATCGCTTACTGTAGACTAGCAACAGAAATCTCTCTTACATCCTGATGATATGTAATATATTTCTTTTCTGCTAACAAGTGTCCTCAAAGGACCTGGTTTCCTCAGAAGAGGCACACCATCTCTGAAACTGGATGTCAACTTTAGAACTTTGGATCATTCCCCAATTAGGCAAGAACAAATCTTGAAACATGATTTTATCCCTTCTATTTTGAAAATGCCCCCTGGTGGACAGAACTAGTATAGTTGCCATTATAAAAACCTGTCAAAACAAAGTCCCTGGGGATAAGAGTGCCCACAGGGTGTGAACAAACCCTCCACTTGGGGCTACTCACCATATAGTCCAGCCAATATGGCCTTTGATGACCACCACCTTTTCTCTTGTCTTTTCTGCTTCCCTCTAAATTAATCACAATACATCATTAAGAGGAAAATATTTGTTGCTCCAATTCATGTTAATCATGCTGTCCAAGTTGTTAGCTCTTGTGGTAGCAAGATATTTTGGGTATATGCAGTAAAGGTTCAGGTGCTAGGCAATTACAGGAAGTTAGTAATTAGCATATCCACTCTCCAACAGCATAGAGTGCCCGTACCCAACAGGAAAAGCACTAAACCAAAAATCCTATATATCATGTAAGAATTCAATAGATGCCTTATTGTTTGCAAAAATATAAATTATGGCTGTTTCTCCCCACCCATAAGAGTAGCAACTAAAAGCTCTGGAAGTCTTTATTTGTTTTTTGGTTTTTTTTTTTTTTTGGTAAAGATTTTATTTATTTGACAGAGAGCGACACAGCGAGAGAGGGAACACAAGCAGGGGCAGTGGGAGAGGGAGAAGCAGGCTTCCCGCTGAGCAGGGAGCCTGATGTGGGGCTCGATCCCAGGACCCTGGGATCATGACCTGATTCGAAGGCAGATGCCTAACGACTGAGCCACCCAGGCGCCCCTCTGGAAGTCTTTCAAAGGTAAGAAGCATTCCGGGGCACCTGGGTGGCTCAGTTGGTTGGGCGACTGCCTTCGGCTCAGGTCATGATCTCGGGGTCCTGGGATCGAGCCCCGCATCAGGCTCTCTGCTCAGCAAGAAGCCTGCTTCTCCCTCTCCCACTCCCCCTGCTTGTGTTCCCTCTCTCGCTGTCTCTCTCTCTCTCTGTCAATTAAATGAATAAATAAAATCTTAAAAAAAAAAGGTAAGAAGCATTCCTTGACGTCAGACATTGAACAGTTATAGACAAGATCCTTGAAATCTTCTCTTGAAAAATGTTAGAGTAAAACTGAAATGATATTTGGGTTTAAACAGAAAAACAATGTGAAACTTACTCAAGTACTTGAAATGTCAAATTATCAGTGGCTGCACTTTTACTGAGTCATATGGAAGCCCTTTTGTGTTTCTTCCCTTTTGTTGATCTATCCTAGGTTGAGTGGAATAGTAAATTTCTCCCTCTCTCCCAACCAGGAATTTCATATTTGAATATAGTCAGTTGGAGGAAGTGACAGAAGTAAACACCATTACAAGTTATGTCATTGGGCGCCTGGGTGGCTCAGATGGTTAAGCGTCTGCCTTCGGCTCAGGTCATGATCCCAGGGTCCTGGGATCGAGTCCCGCATCAGGCTCCCTGCTAGGTGGGGAGCCTGCTTCTCCCTCTGCCTCTGCCCCTCTCTCTCTCTCTCTGACTTTCATGAATAAATAAATAAAACATTAAAAAAAAAAACAAAAAACAAGTTATGTCATCAATAATAGTTTCTGATGAGAAAGTTTTAAAAATCAGGGAAGGGTCTATGGCAGACCTCCTGGCTTCTGCATTATAACCTCTTGACCCATCTCTGCTTTCAGTCACAGCTGTGGTAGACAGTTCTGTGTGAGCTAAGACTTGCTTAACACTGACAGTGCCCATGATCATATACTGTGTGTCTTGTGTGTTCTTTTTAAATTTTTTAGTTTATTTATTTGAGAGAGAGAGAGCAAACAAGCAGGGGGGAGGGGCAGATGGAGAAGCAGACTCCCCGCTGAGCAGGGAGCCCGAAGCAAGACTCTATCCCAGGACCCTGGGATCATGACCTGAGCCAAAGGCAGACGCTTAACTGACTGAGCCACCCAGACGCCCTGCGTCTTGCGTGTTCTGCCCCAGAACAGTCTCCAATGCCGCAGGAGTCTGCTAGACCCATACAAATGCAGTCCAGGGCAAACTCATCCAAAGGTAAATGAGAAGGGATGATGATCTACCCTCCTGTCCTTTAGATGGATCATTCTGGGAGGCATCCTGTAGTTTCTCAGGAGGCTCTGACTAACTGGAGCCCCTGTCACCCACAGAAACAACCTAGATAATGGCCCTTACATGCTCTTTTCCTTCTCTATTTTATTCTACTCAGCCCTTCCTGTGATAATCTTCCAAATAAACTACCTTCATTCAGTTCCTTGTCGCAGGCTCTGCTTTCAGGTGAACCAAAGAGTCATCATCGATATTTCAGTTCTCTCTACAGGAACCTGGATATCTTGGCACCTGGTCCCTCTAGGGAATGATGGCTGGGGGCATGTGGGAACAAACGGATGGTTTTGAGTATGGGATAAACTGCAGCAGAGACAGGTGAGGGAGGAGAGAAAAGAATTCAGACGTGGACAAGGTAGAAGAGGAAGGGTGTTGGTGGAATGGGGAAGAGGGTGGGTGGGGATCCTGGACAATCTGAAAAGGAGCACACACCTTCACTCTAGAAAGGAGACTAGCTCAAGACTGTACTCAGGCTACATTGACATATTTTTCCCCCTTTCTATTCTTTTTTTTTTTTTTAAGATTTTATTTATTTATTTGACAGAGAGAGACACAGCGAGAGAGGGAACACAAGCAGGGGGAGTGGGAGAGGGAGAAGCAGGCTCCCTGCTGAGCAGAGAGCCTGATGTGGCTTGATCCCAGGACCCTGAGGACCTGAGCCCAAGGCCGACTGAGCCACCCAGGAGCCCCTCCCCCTTTCTATTCGGATAGCTCCAGGGATTCTGTGAGCCCCAGCCACTTGCAGGAGCAAGCAGTAATGGCTATTCTCTCCATTCTAGGGATGATATATGGTAAGTATGAAAATTCTAAGGAGAGAAGGGAGTGCATGGTTCAGGCCTTATGCCCAAGGATCCCTAGCTTATTTCTACCCTTCCTTAACCCCTTATCTCCCTGCTTTTCTTGATACCCCTAGCTGGTCATCAGGTAGACTTTCATGATAGGTTAGAGGAAGGCAAAAGCCACTGAGCTCTTCATTTTCACCCTGTATATTTGATTCTCAAGTTCCGGAGTTGTGGCCCAGCCTCAGTGCCAGGTCACTTTTGTACCCTTACAGGATCACAAGATTATATCACATTCCCCTCTAATTTGTCCAGAGGAGTAATTCCCCTTTTCTTGCACTCCTTGGGAATGGGGTCCTTGATCCTGTAATTCATTCTTTAAACTTACGAAGAAAAATTAAAATCCATTAGGAACAAGAGGTATTCTTTACTTGAATGTCTTTGCCAAGGGAATCTGTGTGAGAAGGCATGTCTTCTACAGTCTACAAGACAGCCTCAGCTTTCACTTTCTACTTGAAAAGAGCCTTAAAATCAGCCTGAAGTTAGTAACTAGGACCTTTTCCATTCCCATGTCTCTCCCGGGCATGTGCACAGCCTTGTGCATTTACACAGCCTTTTATTTTTATTTCTTTATTTTTTTAAAGATTTTATTTTTAAGTAATCTCTACACCCAAGGTGGGGCTTGAACTCACGACCCCGAGATCAAGAGTTGCTTCTTCTAGGGTGCCTGGGTGGCTCGGTCGTTAAGCGTCTGCCTTGGCTCAGATCATGATCCCAGGGTCCTGGGATTGAGCCCCGCATCGGCTCCCTGCTCCTCGGGAAGGCTGCTTCTCCCTCTCCCCCATTTGTGTTCTCTCTCTGTCAAATAAATAAATAAAGTCTTTTTTTTTTTTAAAGATGTTATTTATTTATTTGACAGAGAGAGACACAGCAAGAGAGGGAACACAAGCAGGGGAAGTGGGAGAGGGAGAAGCAGGCTTCCCACCGAGCATGGAGCCAGATGTGGGGCTTGATCCCAGGACTCTGGGATCATGACCTGAGCCGAAGGCAGACGCTTAACTCCTGAGCCACCCAGGTGCCCCAATAAATAAAATCTTAAAAAAAAAAAAAAAAGTCGCTTGTTCTACTGACTGAGCCAAACAGGTACCCGTACACAGCCTTTTTCTCTTTTTTAAGATTTTACTTATTTATTTGAGAGAGAGAAAGAAACAGAGAGAGAGCATGAGCAGGGGGGAGGGGTAGAGGGAGAGGGAGAAGCAGACTCCCCTCTGAGCAGGGACCCCAATGCAGGGCTTGATCCCAGGACCCTGAGATCATGACCTGAGCGGAAGGCAGATGCTTAACTGAATGAGCCACCCAGGTGCCCTACACAGCCTTTTAGTCCCCCTGGAATAAGATGTAGCTTTTCAGAGTTCCCCATGGTTATCTAGTTCTTCAGGATGTATTCTTAAATGCCCATCCTGTCTCTTGCTAACCCCAACGAAAAGCATAGCTTTATGCAGCAGCAGAGTTGCCAATAGATGGCTATTATTTTGAAAATGCCCTCTAAGTAGGGCTTTTTTTTTTTCTTTTTTCTACTGAGCTGAATTCTGAGTCAAATCAAATAGCCAGAACTAACTAAAGATAGAGATTTTCTAGGGAGCTGCAAATTTGGACAAGATATTGACTGTACTCTGGGGACGTTGCCTTTAACTGAGCTCCACAAGAGGTCAGTCCTCTCCATTGGCTGCAAGACTGATGGCTTTTTGTGGCTACCACAAATGGAGCTGGGGAGGGAGTGTGGATGGGAATAACATCCCATCCACAAGTTAAAATACCACAGATCCCACTTTCTAACCGAAGCTCAGTAGTTTCTCTTGGATAGATGACTTCCAGTTTGTTCTGGGGCTCTGGTTAATTTCCAAAGTTCTAAAATGGTTCATTTTAGTTGTTTTGCGGGTGTTTTTATTGTTTTTGTGGAAAAGCAAGTTCGCTGAGGTCCTCCTTCTGCCATTCTGGAAGTTGATCTCCAGGCAAGCTCATTCCTAAACACGGTTCTTCCTTGCACATATCCTACACCACCGCAGCCGAGCTTTTATTTAAAGTTTGTGCCGCTTCCACCAGACTCAAGCTCAGACTGTGAGTCCTCGTCACAGCGTAATTTAAACTTACTCTGATGTGAAATACCCCAGTTACCTTTAAAGTGTATGGTTCTCTTAAATGGAACTTCCAGAGGTTGCTGGAACACATCTCATCAAGAGCATACTACTAGCCTTCTGGGCAATAGAAGATTGCTTACTGATAAACCCTGGACAGAAGGTGGTAACTGGCGTATTGTCAAGTTCTCTGTACAACTGCTCTGGCTGAAACAAATCCCAGTAGATTCTTCTGGTTCTGTTTTTTATCCATCCTATCATCCAGGATGTGTTCTTGATCCATCATTGCTACCTTTGGGTAGGGAAAAGCATATGGGCTATTTAGAATGAGTGCTAATCTTTCCGACTTAGCTCTGGAACTTACACCTGGCATTCGTGGAGCCAATCCAATTAGAGGAGCCAACTCCTCAGTCCCTCCTCTGAGGATCAGATGTTCATATCATCTCTATGTCATTCATGACTTTACTTCTGGGACATGAACTGTGCCTTTTTGGGGTTCCTAGGCGCTAGTCTGACAAAAGCTTTTTGTCTTCAATGAGTTTTTGTTATCCTCCAATGATTGAGACATATACATCTACTCTCCCCTATCTCTATGGAACTGATTGAAATAATCAAAGAAAAATTACACCAATGATGAAATGATGGAAGGGAGACAGAGATATATACCATAATCACAGAAGAATTTCTGCTGGATAATCGTCCCTGAGGACTCAATGAAAGGCAAAAACCCACACATATAATTTCCAAGAGAATAGGGCAGTATCATGAAAACTAAGCAGAGGAAATCCTGGCAGATCTACATGAGTACCTACTAATTAAAGAAATAGAATCTCCTAGAAAAAGCTGTTTTTTGGAGTGATGAGGGCCTTTATTACTTGGAAACTCTTTTGATACCACAGATCAATAGCACCTGAAGGCAGGTGCAGAGTTTAGAAAAGGAGGCCATGAAAACAGAAAAACTTGTGGAGAGGTTTTCCCTGACTGTACATGTCATTAGAGTAGGTAGTTCATGTCACCACTGGGAGAAGTTTCCTTGTTTTTAGGGGCAACTGACCCCATGAGGCAGCTACTCTTAACTTACAAAACAGCCAGGAAGGAAGCCATACACCTGAACCCAAAGCAGAAGCCAGGCCAAACAGAAAATTGATACCAAAACCTGTTACCTGGAGCAGCAATTTGAACAAACAGTGGGGAAATTTTCACCAAGACAAACTTCTGGATAAGATGATCCATGATCCTGACTTCCTCTCAGTCCTGTTTAGGATGCTGAAATGCTGAACTGATGATTTAAACCCACATAATGAAGGATTCCCACAGTAGCCAGGTAAATAGTGAGGGACCCAAGAAAAATAAATGCACAATATTTTTAGTCAATTATCATGTCTATCTAAATCAGGGGTCGGCAAGGGTTTTCTTAAAGGGCCAACTAGGTAAACATTTTAGGCTTTGTGGGCCAAGAGATACAACCAAGGCTATTATACAGATACTTATAAAATTATTTAAAACATAATCATTAAAAAATATAAAAAACCATTCTTAGCTTGTGGGCTGTAAAAAGAAAATAGGTGCCTGGCCAAATATGGCCCGTGGGCTATAGTTTGCTGATCTAGACTTAACTTCACTCAAATATGAATAATGACAGAAAACAACTGGGCCTGTGACTCTGATGAAACATAGAAAAGAAAGGTAAACAGCATACACAATAGATAGATATGTTAGTTAAGATACTTTTGGTCATGACAGAAATCTGATTCAAACCAGCTTAAGTAGGAAAAGATTATTAGCTCAGATAACTGAGGATGGGTGGCTCAAAAGGAGGAGCAACATCATCTTTTCATCCCATCTCTTTCCTCAGCTTTTCTCTATGATTCAGTCACTTTCCTTCTGCAGATGTAAGATAAAAGAAATGAGTATTGTGTCAGAAATCTGGATTAAGTGAAAGATTTGAAGAAAATAAAAATTACCAATACCAACCAAAAAAATCTGTACAAAGACATAACATGAAAATGAAATAAAAACACGTCAAGAGTGAGCAGCAGAGGGACGCCTGTGTGGCTCAGTTGGTTAAGCATCTGCCTTCGGCTCAGGTCATGATCCCAGGATCCTGGGATCACGCCCTACGTCGGGCTCCCTGCTCAGCGGGGAGCCTGCTTCTCCCTCTGTCTTCTGCTCCTCCTGCTTGTGCTCTCTCTCCCTCTCTCTGATAAATAAATTAAATCTTAAAAAAAAAAGAGTGAGCTGCAGAGTGAGTAGCTCTGCATTTTAGGGGGCTGGAAATGAGTGGGGGAAGCTTGGAAAGATGGGAGAAAATAAGAGGGGACTCGATCAAGGACAAAGTATGAGGTTCTTGAGCATTACTCTGCATCTGCAGATGCAGAAATTTGTTACCAGAATTTTTCCTCATGGCATTCCTCATCAGTCTTGGTATGGAGCAGAGAAAAAGGCACAGGATTTATTTTATTTTATTTTATTTTATTTTTATTTTTAAATTTTATTATTTTTTTAATTCAATTAATTAACATATAGTATATTATTAGTTTCAGAGGTAGAGGTCAGTGATTCATCAGTTGCATGTAATACCCAGTTCTCATTACATCAAGAGCCCTCCTTAATGCCCATCACCCAATTACCATATCCCCCAGCCCCCCTCTCCTCCAGCAACCCTCAGTTTGTTTCCTAGAGTTAAGAGTCTTTCATGGCTTGACCTCCCTCTCTGATTTCATCTTATTTTATTTTTCCTTCCCTATCCCTATGTTCATCTGTTTTGTTTCTTAAATTCCACATGTGAGTGAAATCATATGGTATTTGTCTTTCTCTGACTTACTTATTTTGCTTAGCATAATACCCTCTAGCTCCAACCACATCATTGCAAACGGTAAGATTTCATTTTTTGAAGGCTAGGATATATTCCACTGTATGTATATATACACCATATTGTCTTTACCCATTCATTTGTCGATGGACAGCTGGGCTCTTTCCATAGTTTGGCTATTGTGGAGATTGCTGCTATAAACATTAGGGTGCAGGTGCCCCTTTGGATCACTACATTTGTATCTTTTGGGTAAATACCTAGTAGTGCAATTGCTGGGTCATAGGGTAGCTCTATTTTTATCTTTTTGAGGAACCTCCATCCTGTTTTCCAGAGTGGCTGCACCAGCTTGCATTTCCACCAGGAGTATAAAAAGGTTCCCATTTCTCTGCATCCTTACCAACATTTGTCATTTCCTGTCTTGTTAATTTTAGCCATTCTGACTGGTGTGAGGTGATATCTCATTGTAGTTTTGGTTTGTATTTCCCTGATGATGAGTGATGTTGAGCATTTTTTCATGTGTCTGTTGGCCATTTGGATGTCTTCTTTGGAGAAATGTCTGCTTATGTCTTCTGTAGGGCACAGGATTTATTTTAGAGATGGTGTTTTGATGTGCAGGTTGATTGAAGAAGGAAGGGATGTGAAGGAGGTGAGAGTGCTTCTGAAAGTATTTGAGGTGACAAGTTGTGGAGGTCAGACTAAAGAGTGAAAGAAGCAAGGCAATGATGGGGTGGAGAAGTTGGGAAGAGAAGAAAGCTCAAGAACCTATAAGTATTTGCCAGTCAAACCTCAATAAAGTTGGAAAAAGAAAAGAAACAATAGGTCTCTGTATGACCTAAGAACAGTAGTGGTGAAAGTTTGAGCATGTCAGAGGTGGAAGATAGAGAATGGTAAGTCCACTGGATCAAAGATTTCTATCGTGAAGCAGTTTCTAGAACGTTCATGTGTTCAGTCTGGTTGACCTGGAGTGAAGGACGTATGTCACTGGAGTAAGCCATGACAGTGTGAGGTTTGGGGTTTTAATTTTCCCAAAGAAGTGAAGTTACCAGAGTGCTGGCACAAAATGGAGTTTAGAGGTAGATAAGAGCCTAGTGCTACAGGCTCTTCTTATAAATGTAGAATAGTAACCATAAACTGGAAGATAAGAAGGAAAAGTGGTAGAAGGATTTGATTTGTACCCATCTGAGAGGAACACTGGTTTGATAATAATGGAAAGGAGAGAAATTCAAAGTTCCCTTCAGCCCCTATGGTGTGTGGATTAGGGGAGACCATAAGCCCCCTAACTTCAAAAGGATAGTACCAGGAGCAGGATTTTCAGGATAAGACAAGAAGGAAAGGAGGAAGGGAAGATTACAGGAGAGAAGAGAGTGTGGGGGAGTTCGTTTATAATGGAAATAAATATCCAGAAAGCACAGTGGAAAAATATTTTAGGAAAGGGAGCAGTGGGATGATGAGTCAGGAAAGAGAGAATAAAGTGCTATTGGTTTGGAAGTATAGAAAACAAACAAACAAAAAGAGTGGCTAAATGATGAGTTGCCTGTATTTTGGGTAAAATCCAAGAATGATAGGTGAGTTCAGCTGGCCTCTAGATGAAATCCTGGTGTCTGGCTTCAAATGATCTCCTGAGACGGCTGTATTCAGATAAGGTCTCAGTGGATTCTGTATCATGATATCCAAACTGGGGAGCTGGGGTAGTCATGTGGGAGCTGGTCTAGTTTGGTTCTATAATTCAATAATTTCCAAGTTATTGTATATAGTGGGTGTTTAATATTTGTCCCATTTCAACAGTCCTAGGACTGGGGAATAGGGTGGGATAGGAGTGGGCTACCTCAGAGAATTGGAATGGCAGACTATCTTGCCCAAAGGCAAGGGTATGGACCAGATGAACTTAATCTTGGGTAGGAAGGTGTGTTTGTTGAGGAGGAGGTGGAGGGGAGAATTCATTATACTCCAAACCATGAAACATGTCCAAAAGTCACTCACTGAAAAGTCTATGAGACTGAAGCTTCTGAAAGGAACATAGGGAAATCATTCCATCACCAGATGAAGTGGAGGAAATGTCTTTTAAACAATCTCTCCGTCCCTCTCATTCCCTACCATCACCTCCATCTAATCAACCTATGATTCTCACATGTCCTCACCTCACTTCATCGTCTGGATCTTTTTCCACGGATCTAATCTCAACGATATTGTCACTTGTCCTTCAGGGATTTTATTATTTTGTACTATATGTTTGTTTATTCATTTGTTTCCTCCTCTCTTTACTATGCTGCAGACCAGAAGGTACTGAGTAGGATTATCATTAATTACCCAGAACCAGATGTAAATAACACCTTATAAACCGAAGGTAAAGCCCTGTTAGAGAGATTGACAGACCCTGAAGTTGTAAGAGATCAATGTACACTACTTTTTTGGAAATAATTATTTTCATTCTACAGTATGGGAAATAGGGAAACTTTCCTGACTGCCAGCAAATTTTTTTTAAAGATTATATTTATTTCAGAGAGAGAGAGAGAGAGAGAGCGCGAGATCGTGCACGCAAACGTGTAAGCAAGCAGGGGGAGGAGCAGAGGAGGAGGGTGGCGGGGGAAGAATCTCAAGCAGACTCCCCATTGAGCATGGAGCCAATGAAATGCAGGACTCGATCTCACAACTCTGAGATCATGACCTGAGCTGAAACCAAGAGTCGATTGCTTAACTGATTGAGCCACCCAGGCGCCCCTCCCGGCAAATTTTTATCTTCAGATTCTTATCTGTTAAATGGTGGTATGGGTATTTACCTTCGCAGAGCTGTTGTATTAAGGCTAGAGCATATGAGGAACCCAGCGTGAAAATAGGCATTCCATTCAAACAAATAGTGACCATTATTAAAATTTTCATTCCACCTAAACTATACTTTTTAAGTATCATAGGAGTCCAGTTGAGTAAGAATAATTAGTTGGTGACTTAAAGAGGAAACCTGAGAGTTTGTGTGAAGTAATATGCTTAAAGCTAATCTGTGGTGAATTGGTACTACATACACCTAGTGATCACCACTTGGGATCTGAACAAAACTGAAAACAGTTGTTCCTAGCTCTGGAATCCCCAAATTATTAATTAAATTATTAATACCAAATGAAAGGTGCCTCATTTGATCTGCTTATTTGACACTTCATCTGAACTGAATTTACATTGTGGAACCCTGAAGAGTCTATACTGTGAGGTGGTTGGGAATATAGCCCTGGAGTTAGACTGTGTGGGATCAAACTCTACCACTTATTTTCTGTGTGACTTTGAGTATTTTCTCTTTTTTATTTCTTTTTTTTATTATGTTATGTTAATTACCATACATTACATCATTAATTTTTGATGTAGTGTTCCATGACTTTGAGTATTTTCTTAGGTGTCAGTTTCCTCACCTACAAAATCGGGATAATAATAGAACTCATCTCATGGAGCTATTGTGAGGGTCACTTGAATTCATAAGTGTACAGGGCTTAAAACAATGCCTAGCACACACGAAAAAATGGCTCAATAAATTTTAGCTACTACAATAACAATGATTTATACATTTTTCACAACTTCATATGAATGGTCACTGGGAATTGTGGATGAAGATGGGTGCGGCTCTAGATTCCATTTATTTATTTTTAAAAAAAGATTTTATTTACTTATTTATTTGACAGAGAGACACAGCGAGAGAGGGAACACAAGCAGGGGGAGTGGGAGAGGGAGAGGCAGGCTTCCCACCCAGCAGTGAGCCGGATATGGGGCTCGATCCCAGGACCCTGGGATCATGACCTGAGCTGAAGGCAGACACTTAACAACTGAGCCACCCAGACGCCCCTCTAGATTCCATTTAATTCAATCCCCTCAGAAGATCTTCGTGAGGGCGCCTGGGTGGCTCAGTTGGTTGGGCGACTGCCTTCGGCTCAGGTCATGATCCTGGAGTCCTGGGCTCTAGTCCCACATCAGGGAGTCTGCTTCTCCCTCTGACCCTCATCCCTCTCATTCTCTCTCTCTCTGTCATTCTCTCTCTCTCAAAAATAAATAAAATTAAAAAAATTAAAAAAAAAGATCTTCGTGCAATAGATTCAAATGAGAAACTGACTTGAAGCATTTCCTGTGACGGACACTGTGCCAGGTACTTAATACATTATCTTGTTTCATTCTCCCCAAAACTCTGTGGTAGAGGTACCGTTCCCATTCTTATTCCCATTATTCAGTGGCTCAGCTGGTTTAGCATCTGTCTCTTGGTTTCTGCTCAGGTCATGATCTCAGGGTCCTGTGATCAAGCCCCGTGTCAGGCCCCTCACTGAGTGCAGAGTCTGCTTGTACCTCTATCTCTGCTCCTCTCACAGGCCTGTGCGCTCTAAGAAAGAAAAAAAAGAAGGGGGGGGGAGAGAAAGAAAGAAACCGGAGCCTCAGGGCACCTGGGTGGGTCAGTCACTTGGTATCTGACTTTTTGATCTAAATCAGGTCTTGATCTCAGGGTCCTGAGTTCAAGCCTGAGTTGGGATCTGAACTGGGCATGGAGCCTACTTAAAAAAATAATAATAATTAAAAAAAGATAAAAAGGAACCAGAGCCTCTCATCCTAGAGTCTACCCCTTCATAAATTCTATGTCATTCTGCCTTTTAAAACCAGTTGAATTCCTACATTTCTACATCAAAGCACATTGTCAACAAGATTTGAGCTTGGAAATTTCCAAAGCAGGAGTTTCTAGTTACCAGCCAAAGGAAAATCTTGCTAATTCTTCCACTGCACCACATAACTTCTTGGTCAACTTGTCTGGGTGAATTAATTGCAAAACATTCCTTTAATAAGTAACAAAACAAATAGACTTTTTTTTTTAAGACCTTGTTTATTTACTTGACAGAGAGAGAGACAGCAAGAGAGGGAACACAGGCAGGGGGAGTGGGAGAGGGAGAAGCAGGCTTCCCGCCGAGCAGGGAGCCCGATGCGGGGCTCGATCCCGGGACCCCGGGATCAAGACCTGAGCTGAAGGCAGACGCTTAACGACTGAGCCACCCAGGCACCCCAAAAAACAAATAGACTTTTTGTATGGTGTTCTGAGGAGAGCTAATTGGAGGGCAATAAGCTTTACCTAATATTTATAGTTCCTTATCCATGTATCCTCTCTCTTTGCTCTCAGCTGATCATTGTACTCCTACTTCACAGAGAAGATACAGGCCAATAAGCAGTAAATTCTTCACATTCTACCCGCCCCAAACCTACCAACTTATCTATAGCCCTGTCAATTTTTGCCTTTTCCTTATTTTCTCAGTGGTGAAGTGATCTTTCTTGGAAGGTGATTTTCTCCACATATAGACGAAATCAATGATTCTCAGAGTGTGATCCTGGACTAGCAGCATCAGCAGCACCTTGGAGCTTGTTAGAAATGCAAATTCTTGTGCCCAATCCCAGATGTACTGAATCAGAAAGGCTGGGTGTGGGGCCCGGCAACCTCTGTTTCAACAAAGCTCACAAGGTGATTCTGATGCATGCCTCAGTTAGAGAAGCACTCTGTAGATTCTTACTATTCAAAGTGGGGCCCATGGACCAGCAGCACTGATGTCACCTGGGAGCTTGTTAGAACTATTGAATCGTAGGCCCCACCCCAGACTTACTGAAAAGGAATATGCCTCTAATTGACTCCCACGGGTGTCTCCAAGATCCCCAGGTGACTCATATGCATATTAAAGTTTGAGAAGCATGCTGTAGATGGCAGTCTCCTTTGTCCCTCTCTTTTACCTTTTCACTCTCTTGGATATTTCCTGTCAGCATTTTAAAAACGATCCTGTCTCTTCATGATTTAAAAACAAATCAATAATAATAATAATAGTAACACAAATTATTCCCTGACCCTTCAGCTACTTCTCTCTCTCCTTCCATTCACAAACCTCTTGAATGATTTACCTACACCATAATTAAGATATCTTGGTCACCACCTCTCCATATCAGCCTAACTTTGGTCCCTATCACCCTCCTGGAACTTCTCAGGCAAAGGTAACAAGTAACCCCTTTATGGATAAATCCACTGGGTGGTTTTCAGTCATAAACTTACTTGACCTCTCTACGACATTTGATATTACTGGCCATATCTTCCTTAAAATTTTCCTTCGGCTTTTGAACAGGCCATTTTTTCCATCTTCTCTTACTTCTCTGGCCACTTGTTATCAGTCTTTCTCTGGTATGTACCCTCCCACACCCAGTCTGGGTACTTCAGAGGAGTGGGCTTACTTGGTCTAAAACAGGCTTTCCCAGTCTCAACACTCTTGACATTTTAGGCCAGATAATTTATTGTGGGTGCTGTCCTGTGCATTGCAGAATGTTTAGTGGCCTCCCTGAGCTCTATCCCACTAGATGCCAGTAGCACGCCCCCTCCCCCAGTTGTGACAACCAAAAATGTCTCCAGAAATTGCTAAATGTCTTCTCAGGAGAAAAAACTGCCCGTGGTTGAGAACCACTGGTCTAAAGGTAATCCCATGTGACCTAGTTCTAGTAAGCACTAAGAGAGGCTTCCTGAAGATTTCTAGGAAAATTCTGTACTTGCCATTCCTCTTCTCCCACTATATGGGGGAAGCATGTAAGTTGATCGCTACAGGCAGCCATCCTATAACTCTGGGTGAAGAATGAGAGCAGTCTCATGACATCACTGAATCACTGGATCAACCAGTCCTAAGGTCTGTTCTTTCTCTGGATTTAATCTTGAATAATATACCTCCCAAATGTACTTACTCATCTTGTTGCCTCCTGTTGTCTCATTTCCTCATACCTGTTTTTCCTCTCTCAGCTCGTTCCCTTTAGACTGACATTTTATTTGCACTGTCTGTTTGGTTTTCTACTTTAGTTTCCCAGTGGACACTAATTTTTCTTTTTCCGTGTTTTGCATGGAGGCCAGCCACCTCACCACTGTAATGATGACTCCCAGCTCCTAGGCCTCAACTGAAACCTCAGAAACAACTCTCTCTGAACAGCTGAAGGGACACCTGGAACAGAGAAGTAGAAAAGAGGTCTGGCTGGGCTCCAGAACTCTCTTTTTCTGTACCTGAGGCTCAGTGGTATCCTCTGCTGATACTAGGTCAGGAGGCTGAATGATTCTAACCTGAAACCAATTTTCTTTGGAGTTCCAAGACCTCCCATTTAATCCTGTGGGAGAATTGCAATTGAGAAATAGAAACAGGAAGTCCAAAAATTACAGGTCCTTGAGATTAAAAGGACACACAGACTAGAGGGACATGAGTGAACATTTTGGAAATACATATTTTTGGTCTGTTTGATTCCTTTTCTATCCCCAGTGAACAGAAGAGTCCTAGTCTATGGTAATGCTCAGTCAGTATTTGCTGAGTGAATGTGCTGATGAGCAATTAAAGGGCCGGTCTGCTGAGAAAGGCATAGTTGAGGCCCTTTATGTCCCTAGGAAGATAAAGAGAACTAGTGCCTTGGTTTGGTTTCTGACAAGTCCCTATTCAAGGTCCTAATTAGGCCTGGTAGGCTCCCTGCCCTTTGGTTCCACAAGATACTCCTACATTTATACAATAAATTCCTTTTTTAAAAAAGATTTATTTATTTGAGAGAGTATTGAAAACCATCTGCTGGATTGCAAAGGCAATCCCCTCTAAAGTAGCCCGGCAAATAACTGGCTCAGCTGAAATGATATGCCTCCGTAAGAAGGGCTACAACACGGGTGCCTGGGTGGTTCAGTTGGTTAAGCGACTGCCTTCGGCTCAGGTCATGATCCTGGAGTCCCGGGATCGAGTCCCGCGTCGGGCTCCCTGCTCAGCGGGGAGTCTGCTTCTCCCTCTGACCCTCTTCCCTCTCGTGCTCTCTATCTCTCATTCTCTCTCTCTCAAATAAATAAATAAAATCTTTAAAAAAAAAAAAAAAGGGCTACACTACTACTAGCAGATACCAGCACTGGGATTTGAATTCCTTTAGACAACTGTCCCACAGAATGTCCCTATTGTATTCATGGCTATTCCTCCAGCTAAAAAACTCTGGTTGATTAGTGTTCCCTACTCCTCCCATTTCCCTGTGAATACATAGAGCAGCTTGGGGCAAAGTGTGTGTGTGTGTGTGTGTGTGTTTTCCTGGAGCACTATTTCTAGAATGTTCAGCTGTGCCTGACCCAACCTTACCTCTCCATGGGATAATGAGACCGTAGGGAACTGTGTGCACTCTACTGACTCTCTATAAACTTCTTCTACAATAGACTTTGTGTTGTACCTACATCATGTGTCTATAGCATGAAAGAATCTTAGAGATTCTTAGAGAATCTCTGAGTTCACTGCTCACCAATCACAGAGATGGATGACCATGCCTATCATTTCAAATGGATTTTCAAGGAATACCCACATTTCTATACATCTGTATGGCAGATCCACTAATATTGCCACTACAGAATTTATGTTTAGCAAATTACTACACTCCTCTAGGCAGAATATCTTGTTTCATCATAAACATGGTTTTCAGTCCTGTTACTTCTCTATACCCTCGGGATCACTTAAATCTTCTCTAGAAGTCCTACTTAGAACTTGGATAAACCATAGACCACTGCCCTTTGGTTCCACAAGATACCCCTATATTTATACAATGAATTCCTTTTTTAAAAAAGATTTATTTATTTGAGAGAGTATTGAAAAGACAACTATGACAACTACCTTCAAGACTTTCCAGCAAGATAAGGTACAAGGAAAGGATATCTGAATAGGAGATAGTGCTTAGCTGCTGTCTTTCTCCCTCTCCCTTTTCCTTCGTATGTGTGTACTATCCCCACTATGAGTTTATGAAAGTGTTAGATAATTTCTTGGCCTTCTCTTTTCAGATAGTGATTCCCATAAAGGGTTTAAAAATTCCTTCCCAATTGCATCAGAAGAAAGACACTTATTTATTAAAGGAAATGCAAAAATCAAACAGAGCTTAAGATGGCCAAAAAAAAAAAAAAAAGGAAAAGAAAACAAGAATCTATAGAGTGCATCACACATCCTTACCTAATATTTTGCAAAATGTCTTGGGGAAAATCAAAGACATCTGGATAGAGTCATTATACAAACTCAGGTCTGGGGGGAATGTAAACTTATTTTCTATAATTATGTTTATATTTAATGCCCCTATTTCCCCAAGTTAATGAAAAATTAATCTTAATAAATTGAGTGTTCTTTCTTTTTTTTAAATTTTTATTTAAATTCCAGTTAGTTAACATATGATGTTGTATTAGTTTCAGGTATATAATTCAACAATTCCATATATCACCTGGTGCTCACCACAAGTGCACTCCTTAATCCCCATCACCTATTATACCCATCCCCCCATCCACCTCCCCTCTGGTAACCATCAGTTTGTTCTCTATAGTTTAGAGTCTATTTCTTGTTTTGCTCCCCTCTTTTTTTTTTCCCTTTGCTCATTTGTTTTGTTTCTTAAATTCCATATGAGTGAAATCATATGGTATTTGTCTTTCTCTGACCGACTTACTTCACTTATCATAATATTCTCTAGCTCTGTACATGTGGTTGCAAATGGTAAGATTTCAGTCTTTTTTATGGCTGAGTAATAATCCATTTTATCTCTCTCTCTCTCTCTCTCTCTATATATATATATATATATATATATATATACAGATCTTCTTTATCCATTTATCAGTAGGTGGACACTTGGCTATTAGGCTATTTTCATAATTTGGCCATTGTAGATAATGCTGTAAACTTTGGGGTGCATGTATACCTTTGAATTAGTATTTTTTGTATTCTTTGGGTAAATACCTAGTAGTGCAATTGCTGGATCACGGGATAGTTCTATTTTTAACTTTTTGAGGAACTTCCATACTCTTTTCCAGAATGGCTGCACTAATTTGCATTCCCACCAACAGTGTGGGAGGGTTCCCCCTTTCTCATATCCTTACCAACATCTGTTGTTTCTGGTGTTGTCGATTTTAGGAAATTGGGTGTTCTTTCAAATAATTCAGATGGGCTGATTCCTTTCAGAGTCTCCCATACATGAGGCTGTACTTAATCTGAGTGGTGAAAAGGGCCGTGGATACATCTTCCCAAATCCCAAGGCAGCCATTTCTACTCTCCTGATGCCCACCATGGTGGACAGAGTAGAGAAGTAAGGCTTAGAGGTTGCTGACTGCCTTCCCAAGAAAATGAGGCAAACACTCTGGAGCATCTGATCCTCAAACTGTATGGAGGAATTCAATTGACTTCCCCCAGGCTTAGTTCACAGAGAGGACCAGGCACAGGATAACCTTCTCTTGGACATACCACTATCTAAGATCTTTAGTTTCTCCTTTAATTTTCCTCCTCATACAGCCTAAGAATCATTTGCCTTTTCTCTTTGAGAACTTTTTTTTTTAATGATTTTATTTATTCATTTGAGAGAGAGAGAGAGACAGCACAAGCAGGGGGAGTGGCAGAGGGAGAAGCAGACACCCCACTGAGCAGGGAGCCCAATGTAGGACTCAGTCCCAGGACCCAGAGATCATGACCCGAGCCGAAGGCAGACACTTAACCATCTGAGCCACCTAGGCGCCCTGAGAACTTTTTTTTAATACAGAAAACGTGGAGAACACTAAAATGAACACCTGTGTCCTCACTACCGAGGATTGAAGATTGTTAATATTTTCCTCACACTTTTTTGACCTATTTAAATAAAATAAAATAAAATATCACAGATATTTTGACATCCTTTTGGGGCTAGATTTTAATTCTCTGTTACATCCACGCACCACTGCTCCCACATGGTGAGTCAATGCTGGTTCACAAACCTGTTTATTCCAGTTGTTCTTGTTTAATTAAATGTCGTGCAACATGATGAAATAGGAATGGGAGGAAAAATAATTTATCTCCCTGAAAATTAAATTCAATGCTTTAGAAAGATTTAATAAAGGCAAATCAATAAAAGAAACTGCTGTGAATTAGGTATATGTGTGACAACCGTAAAAGATTGATGGTGTTTTAGGTAAATTATAAAACTCAGAAGGATTCTGCATTGCAAGCATTTTGCATATGTTTTTAAGTTCTTGTTCCACTTTAAAGAAGTCAAAACTGAAAGTCTTAGGTGATACACTATTGATGTGGTTTATGAAAAAAGAAGGGATGCTGAATTTCAAACAGTGGACTCATATGCAAAGTAAAGGTCTTGGCCCTACTTTGAAAGATAAGCAAATGAATGTATGTTCACGCAAATTAAAATAAATATTTAAGGTATGCATGTATGTGTGTGGCAAAAGCTACAAATTAAACAGAGAGGTCTATGAGCAAGAGAATTGGAATTGAAATTGGTAAGTAGGAGGTAAGAAATAGTTCAGGAAGGTAGAGAGGGCAGAGTCCAGATTATAGGAGAGTAAGGTGAAAAATAAAACTATTGTATTGATACAAATGTAGGGATCTGAAGGGGTACGTGCACCCCAATGTTTATAGCAGCAATGTCCACAATAGCCAAACTGAGGAAAGAGCCAAGATGTCCATCGACAGATGAGTGGATAAAGAAGATGTGGTACATATACATAATGGAATATTATGCAGCCATCAAAAGGAATGAGATCTTGCCATTTGCAACGACGTGGATGGAACTGGAGGGTGTCATGCTGAATGAAATAAGTCAATAAGAGAAAGACATGTATCATATGACCTCACTGATATGAGGAATTCTTAATCTCAGGAAACAAAGTGAGGGTTGCTAGAGTGGTGGGGGGGTGGGAGAGATGGGGTGGCTGGGTGATAGACATTGGGGAGGGTATGTGCTATGATGAGTGCTGTGAATTGTGCAAGACTGTTGAATCACAGATCTGTACCTCTGAAACAAATAATGCAATTTATGTTAAGAAAAAAAAAAGAAGAAGATAGCAGGAGGGGAAGAATGAAGGGGAGTAAGTCAGAGGGGGAGACGAACCATGAGAGACGATGGACTCTGAAAAACATACTGAGGGTTCTAGAGGGGAGGGAGGTGGGGGGATGGGTTAGCCTGGTGATGGGTATTAAAGAGGGCATGTTCTGTGTGGAGCACTGGGTGTTATGCACAAACAATGAATCATGGAACACTACATAAAAAACTAATGATGTAATGTATGGTGATTAACATAACAATACAAAATTTAAAGAAAAAAACCTACTGTATTGAGAAAAATTAATCAAGAAACTTAATAGAAATAAATCATTATTAACAAATGGTGAGAGGGCTGCCTGGGTGGCTCAGTCGGTTAGGCGTCAGGCTCTTGATTTCAGCTCAGGTCATGATCTCAGGGTCGTGGAATTGAGCCCCACATTGGGTTCCATGCTCAGTGGAGAGTCTGCTGGAGATTCTCTCCTCTCCTTCTGCTCTTCTGCTTGTGTGCACGTGCCCACGCTCTCTTTCTCTCTCTCTCAAATAATATATAAATAAGTCTTTTAAAAAACAAATCTTAGGGGGCGCCTGGGTGGCTCAGTTGGTTAAACCGCTGCCTTCAGCTCAGGCCATGATCCCAGGGTCCTGGGATCGAGCCCCACATCAGGCTCCCTGCTCATGCAGGAAGCCTGCTTCTCCCTCTGCCTGCCACTCCCCCTGCTTGTGCTCTCTCCCTCTCTCTCTCTCTCTCTCTCTCTCTCTGTGTCAAATAAATAAATAAAATCTTTAAAAAAAACAAATCTTAAAAAAATAAGAAATGGTAAGAGATAACATTTACTGAATGCTTGTATGTGGGCACTATCCTAAACATTTTCCATGCACTATTTTCTCACAAACAACTTAGGAGGTAGGTACAACATAGTCTGTACCAAATTAAACAGGTAGAAAGTGAAATAGATTTTTCTGTTAAAGCACATGCTGAGGGGAAAAAAAACTCAAGATTTTTCTTTTTTTTATTTTAAAGATTTTATTTATTTGTTAGAGAGCATGAGCGAGCGAGAGAGTGAGCAAGGGTACAAGCAGGGGGAGCTGCAGGCAAAGGAGAAGCAGGCTCCCTGCTGAGCAAGGAGCCTGATGCGGGACTCCATCCCAGAGCCCTGGGATCATGACCTGAGCCGAAGGCAGACGCTTAACCGACTGAGCCACCCAGGCGTCCCTCAAGATTTTTCTGACCAGAGAATATTCTAGGGAAAAAAATTATAAAAGATTTAAATCTAAAGCAAACTAAGGGCACCTGGGTGGCTCAGTCAGTTCAGTGACTGACTCTTGGTTTCGGTTCAGGTCACAATCTTATGGGTCTTGGAATCAAGCCCTGTGTTGGGCTCCACACTCTGCAGGGAGTATGCTTGAAAGACTCTCTCCCTCTGCCCCTCCTCCTGCTCTCTCAAATAAATAAATAAATCTTAAAAAAGCAAACTATAAGTTATTAAGTGTTCATGCCAATATTCACTTAATTGTACAAGTTTCCCCTCTTCACATAGGTGATTTAAAAGTTCACCTTTAAAAGTCAGTTCTGAAGTCCCTTCTAAGTTCACTCAAGTCCCACAGACTGGATGAAGAAAATATGAAAAAAGTTATGTTATGCCTAACAGCTCAGCATAGGGGATACAGTGAGTGTTCTAAATAATCTGCTCTACCCTACCTCAGAAACCAAGTGATCTTGTTAACATCTAAAAACAAATGGGGGCACCTGGGTGGCTCAGTTGGTTAAGCATCTAATTCTTGATTTCAGCTCGGGTCATGATCTCAGGGTTGTGAGAGTGAGCCCTGTGTTGGGCTCCATGCTGAGTCTGGAGCCTACTTAAGATTCTCTCTCTCTCTCTCTCTCTCTCTCTCTCACCCTCTGCCCCCCCTCAAGAAAATAAAAAATTTTTAAAAGTGTAATGTTTAAATTTTACTGGTTTCTATATTAAAGGTGGTCTCTGATTTTGTCTCTAATTCTGAAGGCACTCTATTGGGAGCTTAAACTTTTCTCCAACAGAAACACAGTAAACAGTGTTGCTGAGTAAAACTAAAGCACACAGTAGTTACTTCAGGAAAAAAAAAAAGATTTTTCCAAGTTACTTAAGTAACTTTTGTGTGGCTTATCAGAAAATGAAAAAAAAATGGAACTTTCATCAAGGAAAAGCAATAAATTCAAAAGTAGTTCTCTTTAGAAGAAAAGGCTAAGCTGAGTGTAAGTAGAGCTATCCAAAGAGAAATAGAATATTCTTTCCACATTGATGACTCTAAAACCAGTTATCTGCAGAAAACATGACAGATTGAATTTCCATGGCTAATTAAGAACAGATACAGGTTTGACACCTTTGGGACTCTGGCAGCAATGAGTCTAATTTTTTGTCTCCTACCAATTTACATTTGCACACAATGAATGTGACAGTGGTAGCCAGATTAGACTGATTATTTTGTCAAATACTGAGTTGCAAAACAACAGAGCCAGAGTAAAGGCAGAGACACATTATCTAACCTCTTGAGACACATTATCTCACGGTTCTAAACAAACAGGTGGCTCTAATAGATGAACAACAGACTAATACTTAGTAGGTGTTACTGAATTTTCTAGATATGGGAAGAAACAATAGCAAATTAATTAGATTCTTATTTTGCTGCTAAGATTAATTCTTACAGTCTACATTTGAAGACTTTGAACCCAATAAAAGCAAGATATGACTCCCGAATCAACAAATCAGTGCATAGGAATAGTTAACCCTGAAATAGATCCAAGGGTGTATAAAAACCTACTATCTAATAACCGGAGTATCACTAACCAACAGATACAAAATGGATCATTTCACAACAGACATTGGGAAACACAGTTATTTGAAAGAAATTCAAATTCACTTCATGCCAAAATAATTCCGGAGAAATTTGAATGTCAAAACACATTTTAACCATTAAAAGTACTAGAAGAGGGGTACCTGGGTGGCTCAGTGGTTAGGCGTTGGCCTTCGGCTCAGGTCATGATCCCAGGGTGCTGGGATCGAGCCCCGAATCGGGCTCCCTGCTCAGCAGGAAGTCTGCTTCTTCCTCTCCCACTCCCCCTGTTTGTGTTCCCTCTCTCGCTGTCTCTCTCTGTCAAATAAAGAAATAAAAAATCTTTAAAAAAAAATACTAGAAGAAAATATGAAATTTTTTTTATTTATTTAAGATTTTATTTATTTATTTGAGAGAGAGAGAGAATGAGAGAGAGCATGAGAGGGAAGAGGGTCAAAGGGAGAAGCAGACTCCCTGCTGAGCAGGGAGCCCGATGCGGGACTCGATCCTGGGACTCCAGGATCATGACCTAAGCTGAAGGCAGTGGCTTAACCAACTGAGCCACCCAGGCGCCTGAAAATATGAAATTTTAGTCCTATTTAACTGATCTCAAAAATTAAAAGGACATTTTAAGCATAACATCACTGGAAATACAAGAATGGAAATCTCAAGCGGTGTTTTAATATATTCTGTCCCATATTTTCTTCTAGTACTTAAAATTCCCTTACTATTATAAGCACTGCTGCTGTGAAAGTCCTTACATATGTACCTTTTGCAAAGATGCCTGCATGGTAAGTTCCTAGCAGTGGAACTTCTAGGTCAAAAAATATATTTAGTTTAAATATCAGTTGATATGTATTGATATTAATTTATATTCCCATTAATAGTTAATGAGAGTGCTTATCTCCACACCTTTCCCAGCCCTACATACTACCAAATTTAAAAGGTTCTTGCCAATCTGATAGATATCTCATTGTTACTTTTTGCACTTCTACCTTTTTTTTTCTTAATTTAGTTCTTTAATCCACTTGTCATTTTATTTTAAGGCTGGTCCAAGTTAAGGACTTCACCATTTTCCCCCTTCAGGATAGTGAGTTGTTCCTCCAAAGGGATAGCCGGGAGTCCTAACATCAGCGAATAATCAATCACTTCTTTCCTCAATTGTTTGAAATGCCACATCCATCATATACTCCTTTGCATGTATATATTTGGACCTTGGTTTGGACCCTTTTTGGACTCTTGGTTCCATTTTGCAATTCCATTTGGACATTTATATGCTACTGCCAACCTATAAAATATTCTGATATCTGCAGGGCATCTAACCATCTTAATATTTCTCTTTTTCAATAACATCCTAACTATTCTTATCCATTTTCTCATCTGGATAAATTTTAGAATCAACTTGTCAAGTTAAATCGAGTTGTGGGGGGTGCGGAACTGGTTGTCTCAGCTGGTAGAGCATGTGACTCTTGATCTCAGGGTGCTGAGTTCAGGCCCCACAATGGGTGTAGAACTTACTTAAAAAAAAAAAACCAGTTGGGATTTTGATTAAAATGATAATAAATTTGTAGATTCATTTGGAACAAACTAAGCTTCTCATCCAGGAATTGCGCATGTTTTCCCACTTATTCAGAGATTTATTTTTTCCCTCAGAAAATTTCATGGTTTTCTTCGTATCAATTTTACACATTTCTTGCTGAATGAATGAATGAATTCACAGAACAACTTTTTGTGGTAGGTTCAGGGAATGTAGTGATGAACAAGACAACTTCCTTGTTTTTATGGAGCCCACATTCTATTTGACAAAAATGGTCAGGCGCCTGGGTGGCTCAGTTGGTTAAGCGACTGCCTTTGGCTCAGGTCATGATTCTGGAGTCCCTGGATCGAGTTCCGCATCGGGCTCCCTGCTTGGCAGGGAGTCTGCTTCTCTCTCTGATCCTCCCCCCTCTCATGTGCTCTCTCTTTCATTCTCTCTCTCTCAAATAAATAAATAAATAAAATCTTAAAAAAAAGAAATATCCTCAAGCCCTAGCTGACCTATGGGCTATTTACAACCTGGCACAGTTACCAAAAGGGGAAAATTCCATATGTCCCCATACCTCCTCACCTTCCCACTTTATTTTTATTTTATTTTTTTTAAAGATTTTATTTATTTATTTGAGAGAGAGAACGAGAGGGGGGAGGGTCAGAGGGAGAAGCAGACTCCCCGCTGAGCAGGGAGCCCAGTGTGGGACTCGATCGCGGGACTCCAGGATCATGACCTGAGTCAAAGGCAGTCGCTTAACCAACTGAGCCACCCAGGCGCCCCTCACCTTCCCACTTTAAATACAGCCCCCACCCATGGCCTCATGGCAGATGGTCTCTCCTTTGCTGTCCTGCCTGATGCTCCCTTGCAGTGTATTCAATAAACTTCTTTCTTCTTTGTTCTGCCTGGGGTGAATCCTTTCATCGCCTGCACCACTGGCTTTCACCCGATCATCACCCCACATTTGTCTCCCACATCCAACCAAGTGGTGAGACACCACAGTTATGAGATACTGGGTGGCTATTTTAGACTAGATGGCTAGGAAAGTCTCTTAATATTTAGACTGAGGTCTGAATAGCAAGAATCCATCCTCATTAAGTTGCTAGAGGTGAGGCAAGCATTCTAAGGAGAGGGAACAGCTAATGCAAGAAGTCCTAAGGCCACTAAATAGCTTGGTTGGTTCAAGGAACGGAAAGAAGGCCATTGAGGCTGGAGTGTAGTGCGGAAGGGGAAAACTGTTAAGAAACAATGTTAGACAAACATTTAGGGACCAAATAAATCATGTAGGTTTTCTTTCTTTCTTTTTTTTAAGATTTTATTTGTCAGAGAGAGAGCACAAGCGGGGCAGGGGGCCTGACACATAGCTCGATCCCAGGAGCCTGGGATCATGACCTGAGCTGAAGGCAGACCCTTAACCAACTGAGCCACCCAGGCGTCCCTCATGTAGGTTTTCATAAGGAGTTTATATATTATTTCATTTTATTAAAGAATAATTGACATATAGTATTGTATTAGTTTCACATGTACAACATAGTTGATTCGATATTTATATGCATTATGAAATGGTCACCACAAAAAAATCTAGCTACCATCTGTCACCATACAAAGTTGTTACTGTATTACTGACTATATTCCCTATGTTGTACATTGCATGCCCATGTCTTATTCATTTTAGAACGGGAACATTGTACCTCTTAATCTCCTTCACTTATTTTATCTCTCTCCACACCCCCCATACATATTATTTTATTTTTTTAAAGACTTTATTTATTTATTTGAGAGAGAGGATGAGAGAGAGAGAGAGAGCATGAGAGGGGGAAGGGTCAGAGGGAGAAGCAGACTCCCCGACGAGCAGGAAGCCCGATGTGGGACTCAATCCTGGGACTCCAGGATCATGACCTGAGCCGAAGGCAGTCGCTTAACCAACTGAGCCACCCAGGCGCCCTACATATTATTTTAAATGTGATGGGAAGTCCTGGAGTGTAGTGAGTAGCAGAATGACTTGATCTGATTCATGATTTTGAAAGATCATGATAGTAGCCAGTGGAAAAAGGACTTCAGGGAGCCAAGAGTGAAAGAAAAGAGACTCGTGGGGAGACTATGAAGTGGTCCAAGTGGGGGGTAATAGTGTCTTAGACTGGGATGATAGTGGTGGGGGTAGTGAGAAGTGGTAGGTTCAGTACTGATTTTGGAGATTTAGTCAAAAGGATTTGCTGATGAACTAGGATTGGAAATTGGTGGGAGGATGGAGTGGGGAGGAGAATGGAGGAAAAAGAATAAAAAAACTCCTAGGTTTTGTGTGTTTTTATTTTTTTAAAGATTTTATTTACTAATTTGTTTCAGAGAGAGAGAGAATAAGCGAGGGGAGGAGCAGAGGGAGAGGGAGAAGCAGACTCCCCGCTAAGCACAGAGCCTGACACAGGCCTCCGATCCCAGGACCCTGAGATCATGACCTGAGCCAAAGTCAGATGCCTAACCCACTGAGCCACCCAGGCGCCCCAACTCTTAGGATTTTTCGGCTTGAACAGCGTGGTGGTTAGTGATGCTTACAGATGTGGGGAAGACCGTGGGAGGAGAGCCATGGTCCTGGATGGTGTTACCTCGGGGGAGCATATAGGAAAAGAAAAGAGCTGAGGACCAAGGCCTGGTCTCTCCCAACAATTTAAGGTCTGCTAGGGGGAAACCAGCAATTGAAAATGAGAAGGTGTGGTTTATCAATCGGGTAGGAAGAAAACCAGGATAGTGTGGTACTTTTAAGCCAAGAGAAGAAGTTTTAAAAAAGAAGTGATGGTTTTACTTGTTACCAAGTTTCAAGAAGGAAACAGTGGTTCTATTTACTTCTTAATTTGGAGCAGAGTCAATAACAGAAAAGTCATCATTAGCTTTGGAAAAAAGAAGTCTGGTTATGTCACAAAAATGGTCTTAAAAGAATGATGGGGACGGTTGCTGTTTGGAATAGATTTAGGAGAAATTACGAGGTAGGATTTAGAAGTAGAATTTAGATAGAGACAACTCTTTCAAAAAAATCTTCCTGTGAAGAGGCGCAGAGAAATGGGGTAGTGTAGGGGGTCAGGTAGTTTTTGTGGTTGTTGTTGTTGTTAATTAAAGCAGAAATCAGAACATATCTGTGTGCAGATGGAAATGACCCCATCGGAAAGGAAAAACTGATGAGGTAGGAGCAAGAAAAGATAAATGGTGGAGTAAAGCTCTGGAGGAGAGAAGAGAAAGGATCTGGAATACAAACGGAGAGTTTACCTTTAACAGTAGCAAGGCCACTTCATGAAGAGGAAAATGAGGAACTGAGAAGCCAGGGTGTTGGATGGAAAATGTGGATATCATTTTGAAAAAGTGGCTGAGAAGTGACAAAAATAGTGGAAGAAAGGAAGACAGTGAACCATGAACAAATAAAGTAGTTCCTAGGGATCAGTAGGTGATGACATCTTGGTGTAGTAGCAGTTGGCAATAACTTTAAAAGAGCTTGGGTTTTTTGAAGGACAAAGAAAGAAATGATTTGGAGGCAACATGAAGAGCAGGTTTGAAGGTAAGAATAACTGTGAGAAGTAAAACAATCTCCTCTACTTGGAAAGTTGCAAGAGAGGTAGTTTTGCCAGGTGATAAACCAGTTTTCACTTGGAACAGGAAGTTGATGGGAACATTTAGAGAAGAGGTGAAGAATAAAGGGGAAATGGCTGTTAACAGATCTTGAAATCTAAAGTGTGGAGTGAAATGGTTAGGATGGTTGGTGAAAAGTAGACACTGAATCAGATTAATAGAAGTAGAGGGTAGCATGGAGATGCTAATCAGGGTAATGGTGTATGACCTGGAGACTACTGGTTGTGATTGAGTGAAAAGGATTATAAAGCATGGTGGAATTATCTTTTTTGTAATCTCTAGGGAGTGAGGGAAGGTGGTAAACTGTTGAAGATGCATAATACGGAGCTACACAACCTGTTCTCCCAGGTCTTGTGGTTTGGAGGCTACTAGATTAGAATTGCTAATTTTTCATTTAGGATTTTTGCATTTACAGTTACAAAATATAGTCTGTACGTTTCCTTCTAGGGTTAACGATTGTTAGGTTTGGTAACTGGATTGTGATCATCTTTCAAAACAAGCTGGGACTTTTTCCAAGTATTTTCACTTTGAAACTATCTGGTCTAATGTATTTTGATGTAGGGGCTTAACTTTGATTACTTTCATTTTCTACATAAATGTAATTTTATGTAATTCAGATTTTCTACATTTTGAGCTGATTTGGTTATTCATATTTTTATTGGTTCAAAGAGTTTTTCTATTTGTACTTCTTGTGCTTTTTTTTTTTGGTGCCAATCGTTGGATGAACGTTTTCCTCACTCCTATTTCTGTATTAGTATCATCCATTTAAGTCTCTCAAAAACTGTACAGGAAAGGGCATACCGGAGAATTAATGGTGAAGTGGCTAAAACCGGAAAAAGTGAACTTTAAACTGATTCACTGCAAGGACGTTTGCTGCCGAGAACATACTAACCTGCCTACCCTGAGGCTTCATTTGTGGAAATAGGTGCAAAGGTTTCAGTGCTTAGAATACAGCGTACTGTGCGAAGTGGCGGGAACTAACTAGAGCACTAGAGCGCTTGACAGTTTCCGTAAACTATTTTCAAGTGATAACTTGAAGTGAAACCACCAAAGGAGTAAAATGCTTACCCAGGGCTCGTTGGAAAAAGTACTAGGCTTAACAAAAGCTGAAAAGATCTGTTCAAAATTAGTTAAAATATAACCCTTTTAAGTCTCCGACATACCGACTTATGTGAAACAAGACTGTTCAGCGGATGGTGGAAATTTTCCTAAGTTTCCTTAACAACACAAACTGGATTGCTTGCCTCAACTCCCAGTCGGATACACCCCACCCAAATCCAGTTCAAGAGTGCCACACTTTTTCCAGCCTGCTCACAAACGACCTTCCGAAGCGAGGTTTCCCGCCATTTCACTTCAAGGAACGGATGGTCTCCTTCCCGCCCCCCGAGGCCCGAGCCTACGCGGCTATCCCCGCACGGCGAGCAGCGTAACGCCAAGGGCAGTAGGCTGCATTACGATCCCGGCGACCGAGCCCACAAGGTGACAACCCGAGCTGCTCGGTAAGTGCTATGCGTACGACGAAAACCCGGAGCGAAAACACCCAAATCAAAAGAGAAAGCCCAGCTGGGGGCCCACGGGCCCAGCGCCCGCGCAGAATGAAGCGCGGCGGCCCCTGGGAGGAGCGAGGGTTGGGGGCGGAGGGCGAGCTTGCTCCAACTCGGCTCCGGATTGGTCGGGTCCAGAGAGCCGAGTGACGACAGCCGGGGAGAACGTCTGATTTGTGTGATGGGCGCGGGGAGGCGGGGAAGCGCATTGCGCAGGCGCAGCTGCTCGGCTCTTCTCGCCCTAGCGCTCCGGCCCAGCTCTCGCGGACAAGTCCCGACATCGCGCGCCCCCCCCTCCGGGACCGCCCCCTCCCCCCTCTCGGCGTCGTCGAAGATAAACAATAGTTGGCCGGCGGGCGCGGAGTGTGTCTCCCGCCGCCGAATTCGGCGGGCTGCGTGGGACCGGCGGGATCCCAGCCAGCCGGCCATGGCGGGGCTGTACTCGCTGGGAGTGAGCGTCTTCTCCGACCAGGGCGGGAGGAAGTACATGGAGGACGTTACTCAAATCGTGGTGGAGCCCGAGCCGACGGCTGAAGAAAAGCCCTGGCCGCGGCGGTCGCTCTCTCAGCCGTCGCCTCCGCAGCCGTCACCGCCGGCTCTTGCTGGCAGCGAAGTCTCGGGGAAGGGCCCAGCGGTGGCAGACCGAGAGGCTCGCGACCCTCCCCCGGACGCCGCGGCCTCGCCAGCTCCCGGTCGCTGCTGTCGCCGCCGTTCCTCAGTGGCATTTTTCGCTGTGTGCGACGGGCACGGCGGGCGGGAGGCGGCACAGTTTGCCCGGGAGCATTTGTGGGGTTTCATCAAGAAGCAGAAGGGATTCACCTCGTCCGAGCCGGCGAAGGTTTGCGCTGCCATCCGCAAAGGCTTCCTCGCTTGTCACCTCGCCATGTGGAAAAAACTGGGTAAGTTCCCTGCTTGTTTGCCGCCCGCCTCTTTTTCGGGCAGTTGAGGGCTCTTAGAGCGCCAGCACCGCGTGGGCCCCCGGCTCCGAGAGCGCTACAGAGTGCACACTGGTGGAAGTGAAGTGTCCCCTCGGTCCGGTAGCGCTTTCCAGGGTGGAAGGGCCGGCCAAAGTGGCCCTGGGAGAGATCGGATCGCTGTATCCCGCAGCCGCCCCGCGTCTAATTTCCACCCGGCCAGAGTCCAGGGAACCGGTCCTCTCCCGGCTTCACTTTGGTGGCAGGCTGCGAATACGTGTTTGAAACCTGGCGCCAGATTTTGGCCAAAAGATGAATTCAGAGCGCTTGGTACCTGAGTCCCACGCAAAGGAAGCCGGAGACGGCAGAAATGAGAGTGTTTCCTTAGAATCTGTCATAATTTTGCTCTTGCAGGACTTGTCGCTGTCGGGTTGCCTCCTACCGGTGGTGTCAGGTCACCAAATTGACCCCCGGTGGCTGGTAGTTGAAGTATGCTGTAGACTAGTTTAAGAAGGTCAAATGTAATCATCCAGCGACTTAAAAGTCTTGGGAGGAAATCGGTTGTGTTGATCATAAAATGGTTTTAGGATCTTTATGCTTGTACTGCTTATGAAAAACAAAAGCGAGGTATGCGTTGTTACGTCTTAAACTGGCCCCACGTTAGGGTTGTGTGTTAAATTGTACTAGGGCTTTTTAAAAAAGTACACTTTTTTTTTTTAGTTGCCATAGCTAATTGCTGTCAGACAGTTCTCACCAGTTACTAGTTAAAAGTTGTAACTGCCCGTCAAAGTAACAAGAGAAAAGAAATTACTGATACATTAAAAGGAAATCGCTTACTTTCTAAAAATTCGGTGTAGTTGTAGTTTCATCTAAACTTTAGTTTTCTAAAGCATCCAGTGTTTCTGTACCCAACATGTGTTATTATACAGACTTAGAGCTGCTTATGCATTGCTCTGTATGAATGGCATGAATCTTTTCTAGAGAAAAGATAATAACTTCTGTCATTTAAAAAAAATTCTCTTGTTTAATGGTACCATAATGTTGCTTTATTTTTGACAGAGGGACAGAGAGAGAAGAGTGTAAAGATTGGTCAAATAGAGAACATTTTTTAAAAAGGTATTGTTATAGAGTTGTAGACTAGCTTCTTTCAAAGTCTGTTTTCTATTTGCCTGGCTTTCTGCCAAAAATTGTTTGATTGACTCATGGAACAACCAGTCCTCCTGTCAGAGGCGTTTCCCATCCAATCCCAGAGGCCCCTATTATTTGTTTTGTTTTGTGTAGGTAGAGCAGAGCTGAAAGCACTGCAGTATATTCCAGAAATATGTCATTTCATTCCCTGCACGGCAACCAGGAGTGGACACCAAGATAACAAGATAGAGGAAGATTAGACACAAAGAACTATTAAGAGTCCTGTTTATTTTGCAGTACACTTGGAGCAGCATGAATTTGCCATATATTTGAGCTAAAAGGATAAAGAATAAACCCTGTTACTTGAGCATTTTTTTTTAAAGGATTTTATTTATTCATTTGAGACACAGAGATACAGAGAGAAGAGAAAGCATGAGCAGGGAGAGAGGCAGAGGGAGAGGGAGAAGCAGGCTCCTTGCTGAGGCAGGAGCCCAATGCGGGGCTCGATCCCAGGACCCTGGGATCATGACCTGAGCCGAAGGCAGACGCTTAACCATCTGAGCCACCCAGGCGCCCCTTGAGCATTTTTTAATAAGGCAGGGACTGTGCCGTCAAATGCTAATGTGTATTTTTTTTTTTTTTTACATACACGTGCTTTTTGAGTCAAACTTTAACTCCTATGAGGCATGGTTTAGAACCTTATATACCAAACAAATATTCAAGTTTGCTTTGTTCCATAAACTTGTACTCCATCCTCAAAACTTAAAAAAAAAAAAAGCTGAGTATATGAAAGTCTTGACACAGGAGATGCAGGTTTTTAAAAAAAATTGTACTTCAGTCCCAAATTCATGGGTGGCTCCTCATTTTCTATAAAATAAACTCTACAGTTTGTAATGTGCAGGTCAAGCCCTTTCCACTCCAACTTTAGACTCCCTAGTCAATTTTATCTGTTACTCACATTTCTAACACAGTCTACTAACTTTTTTCCCAGGGCACATTGAGATACCCCATTTTCTTGAATTCCCCCCCCAAAAAAACTGAAAAATAAACTCCTCAATCTCTAAGTCTGTGTGTTTTCTTCTGTGAAGACTTCTGTTTGTTTTTTTTTGCAATTAAGCATCCTTTGTTTCTACTTTTTAGTGCTTATTAGGTTATAGCAGTGCTTCTCAAACTTTTTGTTCTTAGAACCCTTTTTACTCTTAAATGATCGAGGACCCCAAAGAGCTTTTGTTTATATGGGCTACATCTGTCATATTTACTCTGTGAGAAATTAAAACTGAGGAAAATTTAAAAGTATTTCTTAATCTAGGGTACCTGGGTGGCCCAGTCATTAGGCGTCTGCCTTTGGCTCAGGTCATGATCTCGGGGTCCTGGGATCGACCCCTACATCGGGCTCCCTGCTCAGTGGAAAGCCTGCTTCTCCCTCTCCCACTCCTCCTGTTTGTGTTCCTGCTCTCACTCTCTCTCTCTGTCAAATAAGTCTTTTAAAAAATATTAATCTAGGGGCGCCTGGGTGGCTCAGTCGTTAGGCGTCTGCCTTCAGCTCGGGTCATGATCCCAGGGTCCTGGGATCGAGCCCCACATTGGGCTCCCTGCTCCGTGAGAGGCCTGCTTCTCCCTCTCCCACTGCCCCTGCTTGTGTTCCTTCTCTGGCTGTGTCTCTCTCTGTCAAATAAATAAAATCTTAAAAAAAATAAAAATAAAAAAATAAAAAATATTAATCTATTAAAAATGAACTAAATATATGTTAATATATTTAAGTGAATGTGCTATTCATAATTCATTATATCTATTCAATAAATACTTATTAATATAATTTAAATGAAAAGTCACTTCTGAAATTAATACTGAAATAAGAAATATTCTCATAACTGCTTCTGCATTCCATCTATTGTGCTGTGTTGTCTGGTTGAAGTATATAAACAAGGCAGCCTCACGTGTATGGTAGGAAAAGGGAGGAATAGTTCAGTAGTGTTTTAGATAATTCTGGATATTCTACACCAAAGTGATCGTTTCTTAAGGTTAGTAAAAATGGAATCTGAAACCTTATCATAGGACTTTTTGTAGTTTTACATTAAAATCCATTGGTCTGTCTTGTGCTTTTTAAAAAGATTTATTTACTTATTTATTTGAGAGTGAGAGAGACAGCACAAAGGGGGGAGCAGAGGGAGAAGCAGACTCCCCGCTTGAGCCCAATTTGCGGCTGGATCCCAGCACCCTGGTATCGTGACATGAGCCGAAGGCAGGCGCTTAACTGACAGAGCCACCTGGGTGCCCGTCTTGCACTTTGAATGAATCTTTTACCTATGTGTAATTTATGACATGGTACATTAGTCATTTGGAAAATAATATTTCACTGAATTATGCAGATCTTCTAAATATTGATGTATTATGCAATATGAAGACACATTTGTTAATATTTCTGATCTCATCAAAAAAGTCTTAAGATTGGGAAGCTATCAAGTTCACTGTAGTGGATACTCATTTTCCAAATGTAAGTTTTTAAGCATCAATTAGAAATTTATCACTGGCAGCAGATACTGTCAGTTGCTTTTCTTTTTTTTTTTTTTTAAGAGATTTTTGTTTGAAGATTTTTTTTATTTATTTGACAGAGAACACAAGCAGGGGGGAGCAGCAGGCAGAGGGAGAAGCAGGCTCTCCGCTGAGCAGGGAGCCCAATGTGGGACTCAATCCCAGGACCCTGGGATCATGACCTGAGCCCAAGGCAGACGCTTAACTGACTGAGCCACCCAGGCACCCCATCAGTTCTTATTCTTGAAGAGAGTCTCACTTTGTTTATTTTGAAGAAAATGTATGCCAAATGCCTAAGTCTTACTATCATTCTTCCAAGTAAAAATGATGGTCCATGAAAAATGGGGTTAGTTCATTCCATAATTCACAGAGTAAGAAGTACTTTTCCTCTAGATAGCCATACTGTTCAACAGAAGCCTGTTGTACATACTTCCCTTTTTGTCATACAGAATATAAAAAGATGTGTATTCATGGGTGGAGGCTTAATAAAATTAATTTTTATTGCGACATCAAGGACATTCTTAAGTAAAATTGGTTTGCCTTTTTTTTTTTTTTTAACTGCAAGTAGGTGGCTCTGGAGAATACAGTGACTGCTAGCTCAGTTTGGTGTTACTGCCTTGATTCCTGCTAAAACCAGCAGTTTTACCACTGTTTTTGAACCATCGGTGCAAATGTTAACACAGTGAAAAGGGCAAATAAACTCTTAGAATTATTATGAAAATAATTTTGGCTTTGTGAAATTCCTGTAGAGATCACACAGACCATTGTGAGATAACCATTATGTTTTATCTGCCTCTCAGATAAATCTTGAGGTCTTTGGTTGGGGGGGTGCCTTATATACTTTATAATTAATCTATTAGAGCTGAGTCCTTGCTCAAAGTAGCTGCTAGTTTAGTTGAATTTCTGTGGGTGAAACGATTAAGTTGTCTTTTTTACTTTTCTTTTTTTAAATTAAATTAAATTAATTTATTTATTCATGAGAGACAGAGGCAGAGGGAGAAGCAGGCTCCCCGCGGAGCAGACAGCCCGATGCGGGACTCGATCCCAGGATCCTGGGATCATGACCTGAGCCGAAGACAGATGCTTAACCGACTGAGCCACCCAGGCGTCCCTTACTTTTATTTTCTAATTAAAAATAATTTTCCCCCTTTAAAAGTTGTGGTAAAATACACATAAGATTTACCATTTTAGCTAATTTTATGTGTACAATTCAGTGGTATTAAGTACAGTCACAGTATTGTGCACCCATCACCACTGTCCATTTTCAGAATTTGTTCATCATCCCATACAGAAACTCTGTAATCATTAAATGGTAATTCCCCATTACCCTCTTCCCCAGCCCCCGGTAACCTCTGTTTTACTTTATGTCACTATGAATTTGCCTATTCTAGGTACTTCATATAAGTGGAATCATACAATATTTGTCCTTTTGTGTCTTATTTGACTTAGCATACTGTCTTTAAGTTTCATCCAAAATATAGCATGTATCAGAATTTTTTCCTTTTTGATGGCGAGTAATATTCTATCCTTTGTGTATATGACATTTTGTTTATCCATTCATCTGTTGATGGACATTTGGGTTGTTTCCAACTTTTGGCTAGTGTGAATAATGCTGCTGTGTACAAAGATATGTAAGTGCTTGAATCTGTTTTCAGTTCTTTTGGGTAGAAACCCTAGAAGTGGAATTAAAGTCCTTTTTTTTCCATATTATTTTCTTATTTCTTGATCTCAAGTTATTGTATGGGTCTAATTTATGTATATTCACATGTATGGATTTACTGTTCTTGTGTTAATGTTTGCCTTCTAAGAAATAATGTTTTAAAGTTTATGCTTTTTTTAGGTTTGTTCATTTGAAATAATGTTCTCTTTGCCTCTTTCTTTTGCTAGTTCAGAGAAAGTAGTGAACAAATTGCAGTTTTAATTCCTGTTATTGGGAATCATGTTTTACTTATGTTACCAAGAAAGCCTCTGGAAAGATAACAGTATGTTGTTGAAATAAATGTGATCTCTGATGTGATTATGGGAAATCTACCACAGTGTTTGTAGGAGAAGATGAAATAGGGAATTTTTTTTGAGGGACTAAGTGTTACTTCCCCTTTGTTTTGATTTTCAGTATTATTAAACTATCAGTATTTCAGAAATTGCAAGAGAGAGGGTGTGTGTGTGTGTGTGTGTGTGTGTGTGTGTGTGTGTGTGTGATGTGTGTGTTACTTTTGCTGGTTTAAAATGATTCCAAAATAATAAAATGTAGGTGATGAATATGTTTAAAAAGATTTTTAAAATTTTTCTTTTTTTAATTATGTTTTTAATTTTAATTCCAGTATAGCTAAACTAAAGTGGAAGTTTTGTTACCTTAGTGTGACTGAGGATCAGAGCATTTACTTTAAAGAATATGACCAAAAGAATTATGAAGGGCTGGTCTTAACCTAAATTGTTGGTTATAGGTTTGGCAGGTAGTTTTTGTTACCTTAAAATTTAGAGATACTGAAACAGAAAGAAAATGGGAGGGGTAGAGGGAAAGACAAGGGACAGTGAGATAGAACTAAATTTGAAGAAGGGTTCTCTTAAATCAAGAGAATTTTAAACCTGTATATTTTAGTTTGGTATTTCTCATTTTTTATTTTCAAGGACCTTCACCCTCTCACACATCACATGTTTGTAAGAGTTTGCCATATTTTTCAAGTACTGATTTTTTTCTCTTTTTGTTAACCATTTTTTACTTTTGATCAGTATTAGATAATCTGTTATCACATGTTGCATATATCAATAGTTCATTCCTTTTTATTACTGAGTAGTATTCCATTGTATAGGTGCACCACAATTTGTTTATCCATTCACCTGTTGATGGGCCTTTGGGTTGTCTGCAGTTTTGGCTGTTACAAATAAAACTGATGTAAAGTTTTTCTTTATAGTAGAAGGCCACTAATAAATGTAGAAGGAATGATAGTATTTTAGAAAATCATATTCAGTAACCATCATAATGATTCAGTCAAGAAACATCAGCGAATGCTAAAACTAGTGGGTGAAAATTTGAGGAACAGAATTATATTAGTTTTTTTTTTTAAGATTTTATTTATTTATTTAATTGACAGAGAGAGAGAGAGAGGCAGCGTGAGAGGGAACATAAGCAGGGGTGTGGGAGAGGGAGAAGCAGACTTCTGGCCGAGCAGGGAGCCCGATGCAGGGCTCGTTCCCAGGACCCTGGGATCATGACCTGAGCTGAAGGCAGTCGCTTTAACCAACTGAGCTACCCAGGCGCCCCTACTATGTTAGTTTCTTATTGGGTACCTTAAAACAACAGAAATTTATTCTTCATGGTTCTGGAGGCCAGAACTCTGACATCAAGGTGTTAGCCTCCGTTTTGGAGGCTCTGAGGGAGAATCTGTTCCATGCTCTCTCCTAGCTTCTGGTCGCTGCCAGCAATACTTGGCATTTCTTGGCTTGTAGATGTATTACCTAGTCTCCACTGTCTTAATATCACCTCCTCTGTGTCTTCTCCCCTTCTCTTTTAAGGACACCTGATTTTGGATTTAGGGCCCACTCTAATCCAGGATGATCTCTTCTTAAGATCTTTAACCTAATTACATCTGGAGAGACCCTTTTCCTGAATAAGGTCACATTCACAGGTTCTGGGTGGGCCTGTCTTTCATCGGGGTGGGGGGACCATTCAACCCACTACAAGGATTTTTGTATTATCTGAGATTATCTTCCCACAAATACTTATTAATTACAAGGGGAAAAAAATTATAGTGGAGAAACCTGGTAGATACCACCTTAATCAAGTGACCAAAGGTGGCATCATTTTTAATGGATAAATTGAAGTCGTATACCACCTGCAATAAAAAAGATCATATTTAACACTTCTGTGATATTCCTTCCAAAAATGCATAATCTGAATACAAACAGGAAACATGAAACAGATCCAAATGCAGAGACATTCTTAAAGTGATTGGTATAGTATTCTTAAAAAGCATCAAGGAAACAGAGGAATTGTTGCAAATTGAAAGACTAAAGAGACATGAGTAAATATAATAAAGTGGTCCTGAATTTTATCCTTTCATTTTAAAGCATATTATTAGGATAATTGATAAAAATTTGAATGAGATCTGTAGATTAGATGTAGATTTCTTTTTTTTTAAGATTTTATTTATTTGTTATTTATTTATTTATTTATTTATTTATTTATTTGACAGAGAGACACACAACGAGAGAGGGAACACAGGCGGGGGAGTGGGAGAGGGAGAAGCAGGCTTCCCGCTGAGCAGGGAGCCTGATGTGGGACTTGATCCCAGGACTCCGGGATCATGACCTGAGCTGAAGGCAGACGCTTAACGACTGAGCCACCCAGGTGCCCAAGATTTTATTTATTTATTTGACAGAGAGAGAGAGAGCGAGAGCAGGAACACAAGCAGGGGGAGTGGGAGAGAGAGAAGCAGGCCTCCTGCTGAGCAGGGAGCCCAGTGCGTGGCTTGATCCCAGGACCCTGGGATCATGACCTGAGCCGAAGGCAGCCGCTTAAAGACTGAGCCACCCAGGTGCCCCAGATTAGATGTAGATTTCTGATATTGATGGTTGATTGTGGACATGTAGAATGCCCTTGTTTATAGGAATTAGATAATGTAATTGTATTTGGGATTGTAGCATATCTTGTTGGCCATTTAGTCTCTAGCAGTTCAAGAAAAAGAAATTCTTTGAATTATTCCTGCAAAACAGAAAAGGCAAACCTGAAGTAACAGGTCTCAGAAGTTCAGAAATCTATCTCCGGGAATTTAGGTAGCAGTTTCATCAGAGCCCTGCTGCTACATGCATACCAGATAGCCAAGACTATATTTATTTGTTTCACTCTAAAGAGGATAAATCAGAAACTGCAGCTGCATTTAGGGTCACCATTTGAATATAATCCATTGTCATTTTCCAAGAGCAATCAGACTTTACGCCCCTTCTCTCTTGTTTTAATGGTGACAGCCAATTTTTGTGATTCTTTGAGAGAGGAAGTAATGCTTTTAGTTTACTATTTTGGAGGAGAGTATCATTAGAGGGGTGCTCCAAAATCTTACACTTGGCCTTTTCTACTATAGTAGACTTCCTGACCTATCAATTAAGAGCAATGAGGGGAAACTGTTCATTGCTGCAGTTATTTGGGGACTAAACTACCTGTGGGATAGGTTTGGGATTCCACTGAGTCTCAGGTGGACTGGACTCAAAGTCTTCCTTAGTACTTGACCTCCACGAACCTTAGCTCTGATCAGTGGACTGTGGTTTTGTTCTGTTAGCTCCAGATTTATCTTAGAGCCATCCTTGAGTAGTTACTCAATGATGTATTTCTCTTTCCTCAGTGTATAGCTAGCTATATGTGAAGATGGCCACATACGATTTTGTAGAAGATTAACAGTACTCCTTTAACTAAACATGGAAGGTTTTTTTGGTTTTTGTTTTGTTTCTTGTTTTGTTTTGTTTTTGGAATCGAATAAGGCTGTGTGAGTGACCGTTCTGGAGATCCATTATTTCTTCTACCCTGTTGTCAGTTAGGTAAGGTAACCCTACCAACTTTGCTTTGGGTTCTTAACTACTCCTGTCTGATCTGTCACCTCAGGATTCTGCCATCCGCACACAGATCAGGGAACCAGTTTTAGTTTTAGCCTCTTTCATTAGTATTCCTTGCCTAGAGGGGAGTCAATAAAATGTGTTTAAAAGATTTTGGTGTTTGGGTGCCTGGGTGGCTCAGTTGGTTAAGCGACTGCCTTCGGCTCAGGTCATGGTCCTGGAGTCCCGGGATCGAGTCCCGCATCGGGCTCCCTGCTCGGCAGGGAATCTGCTTCTCTCTCTGACCCTCTCCCCTCTCATGTGCACTCTCTCTCTCTCAAATAAATAAAAAAATCTTTAAAAAAAAATAAAAGATTTTGGTGTTTACCTAATTACTTCCATAAACATTAAGTTGAAGAAAATCATCTGAATCTTTCTTGGGGATGGATATATGGGATTCATATGCAGGTAATAGATTAATTATTTCCTCTATTTCACTGTTTGTTTTCTAGAGCTGCTGTAACAAAGTTCCAAAAATTGGTGGCTTAAAACCAAAGAAATTTATTGTCTCAGTTTTAGAGGCCTAAAGTTCAAAATCTAGGTGTTGGCAGGACCATGCTCTCTCTGTACTCAACTCTGAAAGCTCTGAGGGAGACTGTACCTTGCCTCTTCTAGCTTCTGGTGTTACTGGCAGTCCCTGGCATTCCCTGACTTGTTGATGTGTCATTACTCTAGTCCAATGGTCATCATCTTCCTGTGTGTCTTTACGTCATTTTCCTTCTGTGTGTTTGTCTTTGTGTTAACATTTTCCCTTTTTATAAGAACACCAGTCATATTGGGTCAGGGCCCATCCTAATGACCTTATTTTAACTTGATTACCTCCATAAAGACCCTGTTTCCAAATAAGGTCCCATTCTGAGGTACTGGGTGTTAGGATTTTGAATATCTTTTTTCTTACTGTTTTTTGGGGGGTTAATTCCTTTTTAAAATAATTTTTTAATTTTTTTATTATGAATATCTTTTCTGAAGGGACACAGTTTAATCCATAATCCATCATCCCAAATCATATCAGTCAGTCATAACAAATTTGTTTTTCAGAGTCATATGGCCTCTTTGGCCAGGTTTGAGTCTAGGTTTGCATTAGCTGACCCAGAAAAGTTTTATAACCACAGTTCTTAGCTCGTAGTCTTATCTTACCACTGTATACTCATGGGCTGTTTGTTACCATCTGGAATATGAACGAGAGCCCTGATGCCTTCTATCCCTTACTGGTTCCATAACTAATTGACATTTTTCTGAGGGTTAGTGGCCTGCAAGCTATTTGTGATACAAGTTATGTATTAGTTATTTGAAAGTAACACTAACTTGGTCTACATTAGGAAGGAAAAGAACATGGGAATTTATTGGCGGGACATTGGGTAGGTCATAGAATTAATTGGAGGACTAAACCAGGTCTCAGAGTGGACAGAACCTGGTTAGGGTACCTCTGGGGCTCTAGGTGATAGGAATTAGTGGACACTCACTGAAAGGTTTTAGTCTCTGGGATGGATCAGCTCCACAGTTTTCTGGCATTATGCCTTTCTAAGATGCAAATATCTGAAAGAGTCTGATCTGGTTTAGGTAATTTGCCCTCTAGGCTAGGAGCAAGCAAGTTTTTCAGTTACATTAGGGAAAGACTGCATGCAGGGGAGGTTGTGTACTCCAGAACAAAACTGGGATGCTAATACTAGGGGGAGGGATGGGGGGCTGGACAGGTGCACACTATATTTAGTACTATAAATAAGGGCTCAAGTGAAAGCCACATAGCTTTATGCTTCATTTGGATTATTCCCTCAGGGGAAAAAAATTCTCAAAGCTGAATTATTTGTTTAAAGAATGTCCATCTTTTGATGGTTGTGGGTATTTGTTTTCAAATTGCTTTCCTGAAAGCTTTACATCTCCATACTACTTTGGCATTAGAATTCTGTAACAACTCTCAGCATAGTGATTTAGGAGTATGTTATATTGCCTGGGTTTGAATCCCAGATTTTCCACTTACTATCTGTATGACCTTGGGTAAAACTTCTTTGATCTGGAGCATACTCATCTCTAAAATAGAGATGATGATAGTACTTCCCTCCTGAGAGTTAAATAATTTGGTACATATTATTTGGTACATGGTAAGTACATAAATTCCTCAAGTTTTAAATTTATTACAAAAAACATACATTCTGGGGCGCCAGGGTGGCTCAGTCGTTGAGCGTCTGCCTTCGGCTCAGGTCATGATCCCAGGGTCCTGGGATCGAGCCCCACATCAGGCTCCTTGCTCGGCGGGAAGCCTGCTTCTCCCTCTGCCACTCTCCCTGCTTGTGTTCCTTCTCTCACTGTGTCTCTCTCTGTCAAATAAATAAATAAAATCTTTAAAAAAAAAACATACATTCTGTACTTATTTATAATAATTTTATTTTATTTATTTTTTATTTTATTTTTAAAGATTTTATTTATTTATTTGAGAGAGAGAGAATGAGAGATAGAGAGCACGAGAGGGAAGAGGGTCAGAGAGAGCAGCAGACTCCCTGCTGAGCAGGGAGCCCGATGTGGGACTCGATCCCGGGACTCCAGGATCATGACCTGAGCCGAAGGCAGTCGCCCAACCAACTGAGCCACCCAGGCGCCCCTATAATAATTTTATTTTATTCAGAAGTTTCATAATTTTTTTTTGAAAGACTTTATTTATTTGACAGAGAGAGTGCACACACGTAGGCAGAAAGAGAAGGAGAAGCAGACCCACTTCCCCACTCCTGCTGAGCAGGGAGCCTGATGAGGGACTCAATCCTAGGACCCTGGGATCATGACCCGAGCCGAAGGCAGATGCTTAACTGACTGAGCCACCTAGGTGCCCCTAGAAGTTTCATACTTTTGTTTTAAAATTTATTAGTCTTTGTTTTAATGGCTCATACATATTTTCTTGCTTCAAAATACTTTCTGTAAGTTACAAATCATGTACTAATACTGTCTTTCTAATATACTCCTAGTTTTGTTTTGTTTTAGGATTTCATTTATTTGACAGAGCAAGCACAGGCTGGGGAGTGGGAGAGGGAGAAGCAGGCTCACCGCTGAGCAGGGAGTCTGACGGGGGACTCCATCCCAGGACCCCAAGATCATGACCTGAGTGGAAGGCGGAGGTTTAACTGACTGAGCCACTCAGGCGCCCGATATGCTCCTAGTTTTAAGACATTTGTTTATGTCATTTTTTAAAAATTAAAAGATTAAAATGTAAAGTAGAAAAAAGACAAATTATAAAGATCTTGATTCCTTAATATATAAATGTATTGCAGTTTTAATCAGAACCTCAACAGGGTTTGTTTTTTTTAAAGATTTATTTGAGAGGAAGAGAAAGAACTTGAGTGGGGGGGGCAGAGGGAGAGGGAGAGAGAATCTCAAGCAGACTCCACGATGAGGACGGAGTCAGATGTGGGACTCGATCTCACTCACGACCCTGGGATCACAACCTGAGCCGAAACCAAGAGTCAGGCAATTAAACGACTGCGCTGCCCAGGCGCCCCAGGGTTTGTTTTTGTTTTTGTTTAATTTCCAAGTTGCTTCTAAAGTTTATTTGGAAAAATTCTTGAGTATTGAGAAAGAAGAATAATTGGGGGATACTTAAACTCCCAATTATTGAAAAGAACCATAAATAGATTAGTAGAATGAGTCTAGAAATAGATCTGAGGCAAAATGTAGCGTATGATAAAAGGTGACTTTTCAAATGAAGAAAGCACGGATTGTGGGGTATTTTTAGATCATTGCAGAATATCTCTTTGCACATATTAGGGCTTTTGACCAAAAAATGTGATTTAAATATTAATATTGTATCTTTGAATATCATTTTTTTTTTTAAAGCTCTTTTTCTTCTTTTCCATCTTGTTTTATGTGCTTTTTGCAACCTACTGGTAGATCTTAGGTAAATTTTGTTTTCTGAATGTGCCTAAGAACCTTTTTTTCTGGGAGTTCACCTCGTTAATACTTATTATGATAATAGATTTTTATTTTTTTAGGTGCTTAGCTGCAAAAAAGCAATAAGCTAGTTTGAAAAGAAAAGGTTTTAGCAAGATCTATAATTAACCCACAAAATAACTGAAAAGCCTAAAGAAACATTCAACATACTCTAGGCTAAGCTTCTAGGAATAATATCTGTAACCAAACTGGGAAGCTAGATGGGCTGGGGAGCTGTATGCTGTGATCTGTGCTTGTAAAATTGATGCCTTCTTGCTGCTGCTGCTGCTGCTGCTTTTTTTTTTTTTTTAACTTTAAACAAATTGTGAAATATAGCATACATATAGAAAAGGCCATAAAACATAAATGTACACTTCAATGAAGAGTTGTAAAATGAACACCATCTGGTTAAGAAAGAGAACATTGCCTGTACTACAGAAGCTCCCATATGTCTTTTCTCATCTCATATTTTTATCTTCTCTCAAGGGGTAACCGTCATCCTGACTTTTGTGGTGATAGTTCTGTTGGGGTTTACTTCTTTTCTTTTGAGAGATTTGATTGATTGATTGAGAGCCTGTGGGGTGGGGGAGATGGAGAGAGAGAATCTTAAGAGATTGAAGAGGGAGACAGAATCTTTTTTTTTTTAAGATTTTATTTATTTGAGAGAGAGAATGAGAGAGAGAGAGAGCGCGCATGAGAGGGGGGAGGATCAGAGGGAGAAGCAGACTCCCTGCTGAGCAGGGAGCCCGATGTGGGACTCGATCCCGGGACTCCAGGATCATGACCTGAGCCGAAGGCAGTCGCTTAACCAACTGAGCCACCCAGGCGCCCAGGGAGACAGAATCTTAAGAGAGAGAATCTTAGGCAGGCTCCAAACCCAGTGTGGGGCCGGGTGTGGGGCTGGATCTCAGGACCCTGAGATCATGACCTGAGCCCGTATAAGCAGTGTAGCTCTGAACATTCATATATATTGTGTGTACATGTACATTAATTCATGGTATATATCTAGGGATAGTGAATGGTCAAAGTATATACATATCTTCATTTTTTGATAATGCCTAGATGTTTTCTGAAGTGGTTATATCAGTTTATACTTTTACAAGTAGTTAATAGAACATGTTCCACATTCTTAATGACAGTTTCTATTGTCAGACTTTAATTTATGCAGTCTGATAATTATATAGTGGTATCTCATTGTGGTTTTTAATTTGTATTTCCCTGTTTATTAAAGAAGCTGAACACCTTTGCATGTTTTTTGTCTGTTTGGATTTCCTCTTTTGCAAAAGGCCTGTTTGAGCCTTTTGTCCATTTTTCTGTTGCATAGTTTGTCTTGTTGATTTGTTTTGTAGGAGCATTTTTATATTCTGGATACCATTTCTGTGGTGTGTTATTACAAATTACATTCGGCGAGTTGTCTTTTCAACTCTAGTAATGGTATCTTCTGATGAACAGAAATTTTTAATTTTAATGGTAGTATAGCTTCATAATCATTTTCTTTCTTTTTTATTTTTTTGGTTATTAAATAATTTGTTTATTGTACTGCATTTATAAAGAAAACAGACAACCCAGTAGAAAGAATAAAAATACATTTGGGGTTGTAACTGACAGCGATAGAAATCCTTTAGTGAGATCGTGGAAATTTGACAGTATTATGATTAAGTTCAATAAAGGTACATGGGGTACTTGGAAGATCAAATTCTATAGCTCCCTCTTTCTACGGCTTCTAATTCATCTGGCTCCTTAAATGATAGGGGGAAAAGCCCTTATTTGGTAGGAAAACATTTCCAGAAAAAAGTTAGAGGTTCTCTCATTAAAATTTCTTCTCACATCAGTTGTTAAGATGGGGTCTTCTATTTGTATTTTGGTTATTTCACTTTAATATCATCACCAGAATTCCTGTAATTGCACAATTGTTATTTTACAGTGTAGACAAGAATTCAGTTCTAGTCTGCTATTGCTTTAGATATATGTATATATAGCTGAAAAGTCAATTCCTCCACAGCCATTGGGCATCCTAGGTGAATTTGGCCTTGATTGGGCTCTGCCAAAGACTAATAGACTAAAATGTGAAACAGCCTCTCACCCTGTACCCTTGTCTTTTCATTAAAACACCCTTTAAATTGTAAGCATCCTTTTTAAAAAGAGCTATGAAGATGATGAACTCATCCTTTTATTCATTGACTCTAAGACTCAGATTTTCTAGTGCATCTCCTATTGCCAGCATAGGGATGAGAAGGGGAAAGGGTGTTAATCATTTTCTTTAGCTCATCCTTTGTCTTTAGGAAATCCCTTCCTTTTTTTTTTTTTTTTTAAAGATTTTATTTATTTGAGAGAGAGAGAATGAGAGATAGAGAGCACGAGAGGGAAGAGGGTCAGAGGGAGAAGCAGACTCCCCGCTGAGCAAGGAGCCCGATGTGGGACTCGATCCGGGTTCTCCAGGATCATGACCTGAGCCGAAGGCAGTCGCTTAACCAACTGAGCCACCCAGGCGCCCTAGGAAATCCCTTCCTATCCTGAGGTCATGAATGTACCTTCCTGTATATTTTCTAACCATTTTAGCTTTGCTTTTCATATTGGGTCATTTAATGTCTGAAATTGATTTTTTTTTTGTGCTTGGCATCAGGGACCCAAAGAGTTGGGGTTTTATTGTTTTGTTTTGTTTAATCTTGTCCCAATTCCATGTACTGAAAGTCAATTTTTTTTTTTTTGAGATTTTATTTTTTGGTGTGGGAATGAGCGGGAGGGGAGGGGCAGAAGGAGAGGGAGAAGCAGACTTCCCACTGAGCAAGGAGCCCGACCCCAGGGCTCAGTCCCAGGACCCTGGGATCATGACCTGAGCAGAAGGCAGACACTTAACCGACTGAGCCACCCAGGCTCAGTCAATCAAAAGGAAGTTAATCTTTTCTCCACTATTCATGTATCAAGTGTTTAAAAATGCGTGGGTCTCGGGCGCTTGGGTGGCTCAGTTGGTGAGCGACTGCCTTCGGCTCAGGTCATGATCCTGGAGTCCCAGGATCGAGTCCCGCATCGGGCTCCCTGCTCGGCGGGGAGTCTGCTTCTCCCTCTGACCCTATCCCCTCTGATGTGCTCTCTCTCTCTCTCATTCTCTCTCTCAAATAAATAAAATCTTTAAAAATAAATAAATAAAAATGCATGGGTCTGTTTCTCTGCTCACTATTCTGTTCTTTTGGTCCACTAGTTTACAACTTTTCCATAAAAGTCTTGTTAGAGATTTGTTGCATTATTCCCAGATATAATATACCTTTTGCTGCTGTTGTGAATGATATCTTTTTTTAAAAGGTACATTTTGTAATTTTTTTGTTGCTGGCTTAGGGAAATAGCATTTTTTTTTTAATATAACAATTTTTATATTCAGTAACCTTACTGAACCTTATCATTGCCAGTCTACAGATGCTTTTGATTCTTCCACAGATGTTTTCTTGGGGGCCATTTTCTTCTTGTATACTCTTGATGCCTCTTAGGCTGTTTTCTTCTCTTTTCTTTTTTTTTTTTAAAGAATTTATTTATTTATTTGACAGAGACAGAGACAGCGACAGCAAGAGCAGGAACACAAGCAGGGGGAGTGGGAGAGGGAGAAGCAGGCTTCCCTCTGAGCAGGGAGCCCGATGTGGGGCTTGATCCCAGGACCCTGGGATCATGACCTGAGCTGAAGGCAGCCGGTTAACGACTGAGCTACCCAGGCGCCCTGGCTATTTGCTTTTCTTAAATAAAGGTCATAACAACAAAACTAAAATTTATTGAGCACTTACAATGTGTCTGGTACTGTGCAGGTGGTTTTTACATGTGTATGTATATGAATTTCTGGGTTCATCAATATTGGTAACCATTCTGTTTCCCTCAGCAATTGTGAGGGTCATTATTTCATATACTGCAAGCAGTATATATATATATGTCACTCTGTTGTGAGTGACAGGGCATTCTGTAGGGTGGATTCCATCTGCAGGATGAGATGAGATGCGCTGTAGGTTTCAAGAAATATCTTTTCGGCATATGTAATAAAGAAAAGAACTCTAATTAGTCTGAATATGCTAGAGATGCCTTGTGGCTATGAAAGTTGTGTGGCACCCCATCCAGGTTTTTAGGCCCTATTTCTTCCACCTCATCCCTGTTGAGACCCTGTTGTCTCTATCAACAGATACATCACTTTCCTGAAGAGAGGTATTATAGGAACTAAAATGTCACTTAGGAACCAGAATGTTTTGCTTTTTACTGTGCGGAGAGTTTAGGCACTGACCTAGCTCCTGCAGTTATAAATAAATCTGTCAAGCTTCTACCATCCATTCCTGTCTCAGCCTTTGCCACTGTCTCTGAGTTTGAGCTTTTCAGGGACTCTGTTAACAGGGAAAACTGATGTATTGCCTTTATGACTGTGCTTTTCACTTATACTGGACTACAAGTTTTGTATTCTGATTTTTCCCTTAATTCCATTTCTTTAAGATTCCAGGGATTCCTCAGATTTGTGTATGACCTTCCTCTGTGTTTCATGATTGCTGTGGACTTTTTCTAATATTTATATTTTGTCCTTTCAGTGGGATTTTGGTGAAGAGACTGTGTCAGTGTTTGGATTCAGTTGGCTATCTTGAACTGTAAATTGTAGTTTGTTTAATATTACAGAATATTTCAGAATATTTAAATGACGAATGTAATTAGTCAATATAAGGTTTTGGAGTTAAATATATTGGGTCTCTGCCACTTAATATTTGAGTTATCTTAAACAACTTTCTTAACTATTCAAACTATTGATTCCTTATCTGTAAAATGAAAATAACGGGAATAATTTTACCTATCTTATAGGTTTGTTGCAAGTATTATTTGAGATAATACATGTAAAGCTCTTAGCACAGAACCTGGTACACAGTAAGTGCTGAATAAAAATGTTATTTATTAGATTTTAAATATTCAAAAGAACTATTTCGAAAAGTAGCTTTTTCTGAAAATCTTTTAAAAGAGAGATTAATAAATAGATGCTAAGCTACAGGCTATAGAAAAAAAACTCTGAACACATACCTGCCACTAAATGTAGTTAGGACTAAGACATGTGGAACTAGTAAATCTGTCCTGTAATATTTTTCTCCTGGGATTGGTTTGATGGTTGTAATAAAATTATATTATTTATAAAATTAATTTTTTAATATATTGATGAAGAAATTAACACAGTTCTTTTTGAATAGCTTTAACAATGTTCTTAAATTTTATCCTATGCTAACTCAAGTTTTAACAATGCTAATTCAGCACACGTTGCCATTTTTATTCTGATACCATATTAATGTTTAAATCTGGAAGAGTAAAATATTTTATTTCTTATTACAGCAGAATGGCCAAAGACTATGACAGGTCTTCCCAGCACGTCAGGGACAACTGCCAGTGTGGTCATCATACGGGGCATGAAGATGTATGTAGCTCACGTGGGTGACTCAGGGGTGGTTCTTGGAATTCAGGATGACCCGAAGGATGATTTTGTCAGAGCTGTGGAGGTGACACAGGACCATAAGCCAGAACTTCCCAAGGAAAGAGAACGAATCGAAGGACTTGGTGGGAGGTAATCATTGTGCTGTTTTTTTTGTCTTTCGTCTCTTGGTTCTATTTAGTTCTTTTCTGCTTTACTAACCAGATTGACCTATTACTCCCTTTTAGTGAAGTTACTTTCTCAGTATTGCAGGTTTTTAGTTTGCCTGTTAAAGTACCCATCTGCATTCATATTTACCTCATTATTTTGAGTTGACTGTTTCATTTCTGATAATGGCTCCAGAGGGAAATAATATTTTAATGGGAGTCAAATAATACATACCAAGGATTTATTGATCACCTTTTACATAAGTACTGCAGTATGACTTTCAGAATCTGGACAGAGCAGCCCTTAGGGTTGCAGAGTAGAAGAATTTGAATCTGGCTTTGGGAGTAGAATTTTGTTACAATTAACTTTCAGCTTTTTTTCTTTGATTTGTACCTCAGATATGCTGCAAACCTTTCTTACTATTTTCTTTTGTCTGTTTCAAGTTCTTGTCTCAATGTATAATTTGTAAACTATGAACTAAAGTGGATTCAGCATAATATTTTATGATGCAAACTAAAATGTAAGATTACTCTAAAAATCAGAGGAATGAATAACACGAGAAAATGTAAAACTTATCCCAATATTAAGTTTTTAAAAATTGAAGGTATAAGGCAAGTTAAATAGAATCCAGTATTTTCTTTTTTTTTTTTTAAAGATTTTATTTATTTATTTGAGAGAGAGAGAATGAGAGATAGCACGAGAGGGAAGAGGGTCAGAGGGAGAAACAGACTCCCTGCTGAGCAGGGAGCCCGATGTGGGACTCGATCCCGGGACTCCAGGATCATGACCTGAGCCGAAGGCAGTTGCTTAACCAACTGAGCCACCCAGGCACCCCAGAATCCAGTATTTTCTAAATAATTATTCTAACTAAAGCCTTTCCATTGATATTATTACTTGCCTCCTTTATTTTCCTTCTGTTAAATCAAAATAGACTTTTTAAGAATATTAATGAACTAACTGGGGGAAAGAATTTACGTCTTAAACTATAAGCTAAAATCAGTAAGAAAACACTAAGAAACCACCCCCAGTAGGTGAATAGAGGACTTTTGAACAACAACAAAAATGCAGAAGAGTAGAAAACATTTGAAAAAAATTATTAAAATGAAACTATTTCCTCTTGTTAGGTTAGCAAAGTTAAAAAAAAAGATACTTCTCAATATTTTTGTTGAAATGGGAATCCTGTTGGTAGGATTATAAATTGGTATGACCTATATAGACTATAATTCATACCCACTAGCTTCAAATGTTTATAGACTCAGTAATTTCAGGAATGTACTCTAAAGAAATCTGAAATGTGGACCAGAATATCTGAACAGTTATTGGTGGCAACAATGTTTAAAGACTGTTAAAGGCTGGAAATAACTTGAAGGCCCAACAGCTGAAGAATGGTTAAGTATATATAATACATATTTATAACACTGAATATGATATAGCCATTAAAAATAATGTTTATAGATAGATTTTTTAAAATCACGGTGTTACGAAAATTTTCCAACATAGGTAAAGGTAGAAAGAGTAGTATAATGAACTCCCACATCTGTGGGGAATTTTTAATAATATAGGTTAATGCTTATTGGTCACAAAATTATATTTGTAGCGTGATTTTCAACTATGCAGAGAAATAGGAGTAGTATAGAAAAACACCAGATGTTAATTAGATTTTCTGTATGATGATTTACACACACATGCACACACATTTTTTTTAATGGTAGCATTCATTTGGTTAAATTTTAGGTAGCATAAAATGATATACTTTAGAAGGTCTCTCAACTGCTTTTGGCCCACAGGCCACCCAGTTCCTCTCCCCCTCAAGAAACCAGTATTACTTTGTATCCTTTGATAGAGATTCATACATGATCAGATATGAAGCTGTGCCATATATGGATGTACTATCATTTATTTAAGTACTCTCCTGTTGAAGAGTATTTCTAATTTTTTTTATTACAAACACTACTGTAAAATGAAAAATCCTGTACATGTATCTTTTTGTACATATATATTTGTGGGATCATTTCCTAGAAGGAATTGCTGGGCCAAAGAGGAGTATGTTTTGAATATTGATAACTATTAGTCTCCATGGAGGTTGTACCAGTTATATTAATGTCATCTGTGTATGTGGATGCCCTTGACAGCATACTTCTAGAACTTTTTGATCATATTGACTTTTAGGTTAAAAAAGGGGGAAACTTGGTGATATTTTAATTTTAATTTGTCTTACAAGAAAGGTTGAATATCTTTTTGTTTGTTTAATAGCTATTTATCTTTCCTTTTCTGTGTATTTCTGTTTATACTCTGTTCATTTTAGGGGGAAGATTGTTAGCCTTTTTTTAATTAATGTATAAGAGCTGCTTATACAATTAGAGAAATTAGTCTGATGTATGTGATGTGTTTCAGGTGTTGTTTTCACAATTTGACTTTCAGTTATGGCCCTGGAATTTCTTTTCCACATGGAAGTTTGTTTTAATTTAGTTTAGTCTCTTCTCTTACGACTTTCATTTTTTTGGGCTGTACATATAGTTCTCTCATTCTGAGGTTATTAAAAAGTATTCTATATTCTAGTACAGCAGTTATGACCATTTTTGGGTTTAGCAGCCCTTTATACTCTTGATAATTGAGGACCTCAGAGTTTTTTGTTTGTATGGGCTATATGTAATGACTTTAGAAACTAAAAATAGAAGCATTTTCAAATATTTGTTCATTGAAAAATAACAATATTTTTTTAAAGATTTATTTATCTGAGAGAGAAAGAGCGTGAGTGGGAGTGCATGAGTGAAGGGATGGGCAGAGGGAAAGGGAGACAAGCAGACTCCTGGGCTGGATCCCAGAACCCTAATAAGATTATGACCTGAGCTGAAATCAAGAGTCAGATGCTCAAATGACCGAGCCACCCAGGGGGCCCCTGAAAAAATAACAATACTAAACCCATTGTGTTGGGCACCTAGGTGGCTCAGTCAGTTAAGCGTCTGCCTTTGGCTCAGGTCATGGTCCCAGGGTCCTGGGATCGAGTCCTGCATCGGACTCCCTGCTCTGCAGAGAGCTTGCTTCTCCCTCTCCCTCTCTCTTTCTTTCTGTCTCAGGAATAAATAAATAAAAATCTTAAAAACCCATTGTGTTAACATAAAGAACATTTTTTTAAATGAAAAAATAGCTATTTCCCAAAACACATATTTAGAGAGAGACTTGGCATTGTTTTACATTTATAAAGTCTCCTTAATGTCTGGCTTAATAGGTGACATCTAGATTCTCATATCTGCTTCTGCCTTCAATCTGTTATGTTTTTTTGGTTGCAGTATCGGAAGTAAAACTGGTCTTTCATAGATATATAACTGGAAAAGGGAGGAGTATTTTTTTAATATTTTTATTTATTTATTTATTCATGAGAGAGAGAGAGAGGCAGAGAGAGAAGGAGGCTCCCCGGGAGCCCGATGTCGGACTCGATCCCAGGACCCCAGGATCATAACTTGAGCCCAAGACAGACATTCAACCATTTGAGCCACCCAAGCGCCCAGGGAGGAGTATTTAAATAGCTTTTTCATGTATGAGGATATTCTTCTTTGATACTGTTCTAAAACTCAAAGAGGTAGTTTCTTAAAGGTTAATAATAGTGTGGTGTCTGAAATTATATCAATGACCTTTTTATGTGCTTACATTCCAGATCCATAGGTGTATCAGTTAAGAGCCATTGGTTAAATGATTTTTTTTATTAATGGACTTTATTTTTTAGAGCAGTTTTAGGTTCACGGCAAAAGTAAATGGAAAGTACAGAGAGTTACTGTGTATTCTCTGCCTCCTCTTATATGCACAGCTCCCACTATCAACAACTTACACCAGAGTGGTATGTTTATTACAATTGGTGACCCTAAATTGACATATCATTATCACCCAAAGCCCATAGTTTACATTAAGGATGTTCTAGGGTTTTGACAGGTATATAATGACATGTATCTACCATTATAGTATCATAAGAATAGTTTCACTGTCCTAAAAATCCTGTGTGCTCTGCCTGTTTATCCCTTCCTCCTTCCTTACTTATGGGAACCACTGGTCTCTTTTTGTCGCTATAGTTTTGCTTTTTCCAGAAGATCATATAGTTGGAAACATGTAGTATATAGTCCCCATGTGTGATTTTGTAACATAGCCATTGGTCACTTGTGAAATACTGGTTTGCTGAGTTACACAGATCCAGATATTGACACATTTTATTATATAATGTCATATCAAATCTTGTAGCCTTTTAAAAACTCCATTGTATACACATAGTCTTATGAAAATAATTTTGACCTAGCAGACCCCCTGTAAAGATCTGGGGGGCTCCCAGGGGCCTCTGAACCATATTTTGAGAACCACTTTTCTAGTACTTAGATGGTTTCATCTTGTACATTTTAACCTTCAGTCTCTTTGGAATTTTTAAATCTGAGCTGTGTAGTAGGGATACAAGTTAATATTTTTTTCTCAATGGCCATTAATAGCTACCAGAACAGGGGTGCCTGGGTGGCTCAGTTGGTTAAGCGACTGCCTTCAGCTCGGGTCATGATCTCAGGGTCCTGGGATCGAGCCCTGCATTGGGCTCCCTGCTCAGCGGGAAGCCTGCTTTCTCCCTCTGACCCTCCCCCTGCTTGTGTTCCCTCTCTCGCTGTCTCTCTCTGTCAATTAAATAAATAAATAAAATCTTAAAAAAAAAATAGCCACCAGAACAATTATGTATCTTTTTCTTACTGATTAGAAGGGTAACCAGGCATAAAACCCCTCTTTAGTGGGAAGATCTCCTTGAGTTTACCCTCGTCTAGCACTGTTTTTCTGGTTAAGATGGAATGTCAGTTCTGTTATAAGGTACCATTGCTTATGGTAGAATGATCCTTAAATTGGAACTGTATCTGGATAGAGAAGATTTTGAGTGGACTATACAGACCTTATTAGCTGCCCTATATACATGCAGTTTGACTTGTGCAGGGACCGGTAAGTCACGGAATATTGTAAGACACTGATTTTTGGGGTATATGAAGTTTACCTGTGGCACATGAAGCTTGTTTATGGGGTTTAGAAAATGGCTCTTGGATTTCTCTTAAGAATGATTGCTGGAGACAACATAACTGAAGCTGCCATGCAGGCATACTGTTCCCTGTTCTGTATCCTACAAAGTTAAATGAGCCTGGTTTCATGCTGTCATCTGTTTGATCCTATGAGTGTGAAGGTCAGTCTGTATCTGAGACCACTGCTCATAGTCATGCAAAGTGGGCTTTGCAATTATAAACTAAATTCCTGTATATATTTGGGTCTTTTTCTGGGTTTTCTATTTTTTATACTGTATGTTCATGTACCAGTAGCATATTTTTTTAAAAAGAAATTGTGGCTTCATTATAATTTTTAATATTGGTAGTCCTGATCCCTTTTCATTAATCTTTTAAAAAATATTTGCTTGACTATTCTTTATTTTTCTATATGAATTATTAAATTTATATTCTTTGATTTTTAATAACTTTTTTGAGAGTTAATTTTTTTTGTCTTATCACTTAAAATACCATCTGGATGGTTGGACAGATGCTCTTTGCCATTTGGGAGCAGGTGTCTTTTTGCACAAATTGAGCTGTTTTATTATAAGTTATCTCCTCCTTTCCCTGTGTCTCACCCTAGGCAACTGGCCAGTGCTCTGTTTTTCCAGCCTTCTGTTGCTGCTCAGTCAGCTCTCTGCATATCAGGCTGTTCCTTTGTGTATGCCTTTTAATCATACAGGACAACAGCAGGGAGTGCAATAAAAGCAGCATCTTTTATAATATTGCTTTGGTTTTTTGATACTGGATTTAAAACTTTGTTTTAACCAGTTCTATTATTTGTTTTTTTGTTCCTCAGAAGCATAGAGACAATAATATCTTTGACTATTAAATATCAAGAGAGCACCTACTTAAGAGTTTTAATGGAAACAATTTGGGTAGCTACTGTAATTAGCTAAGTATTAAGCCTTACATATTAGGGAGTAGGTTTAGGAAAGAACAATAGGACTTAAGGTGGTATGAAGGCAGAACAATTGTGTCTCTCCTTATGTTTGTTTTTTGAGGAGCAGCATTGGAGAAAGCATAAAATAACAAAATGACTGCCTTTGGTATTCTAGCTTGCTGTGACCTAGAACAATGTTGCTTTAAGGATTGTGAATTAAACTAAGTGGGTTCTCAAAAGGGATAGTAAACAAACAACTCTCGAATTTCTCTTCTGTGTTATTATTGACAACCTTTAGTGACCATTCTGTACTTGCTTCATTCCTCCTCTCTATCTAATAGAGTTGCCACTAGCCACATATGGCTGTTTAAATTTAAATATAATTTAATTACAATGAAAATAAAAAATTCACTTCCTCAGTAGCACTAGCCACAGTTAGAGTGCTCAGTAGCCACACAGGGCAGAGTGAACATTTCCATCATTGCAGAGTTTCATGAGACAGAGCTGCTCAAATCTCCTGGCCTGCCTTTGTTAGATAAGTTTTTTTTCTACTTCAGAAAGAAGGTTGAGGCTGTTCTGCCATATTCATGTTTTTTTTGGCTCAGAGTAAGAGTGGCTGTTTCTCATTTATAAGGCTTATGCCTTTATTTTGCTTCTCTTAGGATTTTTTTCCATTTGTTATCTCTCTCTCTTTTTTCTAGTATTTTCATTCTTTTGAAGTTGAAGCAGAGATAGCAAAGCCATAGTTGGGGGTTAACTGGCTAGCAGCTGCTGAGGGGTATGGCATTTTATAGTGACATTCCTTTGAGAGTGGTCACCATTATTTGTCCTGTCTTCAGCTTTCCGCATTTGAAGCCAGTTTCATTTCAGTGTTCATCAAGTTTAGGAGGATAGAGTCATGCTACTCAAGGTCAACATAATAAACTAATAAAGGACTCACTCATGTATACATCAGGATGTCTTAGTACTCATTAATCATGAGAAAAGTAACTGACAAGGAAACCATATATTATTTATCAGCTGGCCTGCTGTAGATGAATGAAATTTCAGATTATAATCAAAGGATTTCTGGATGCATAGGGGCTCTAAATGAGAAGACTAATTAGATTATTTTAGTGTCATCTGTCTTTCAGAGTCTTGGGAATCAACTTCGTCTTTTGCATGTATCTTGTCAGAAGGACTTAATATCAGTTAGGCTAATACTGTTTCTTGAAAATTCTCTCTGCTGCTCTTCCCGCCAACTTTTCTAGCCTTCCAGGGGAACATTTTTTTTTCATTGATTTTTTTTTTTTTTTTAAACTCAGGCAGATTATGATTAAATGAAGGGTCAGTTTACCATTTCAGTCATGCCAGGCGCCTGCTGAGAGACCATCTCTATTGTGTGTGGTTTTTTTTTTTTAATTTATGAGAGAGAGAGAGAGAGCGAGCGTGTGCGAGTGCGAGCATACACGAGCAGGGGGGAAGGGCAGAGGGCGAGGGGGAAGCACACTCTCTGTTGAGCAGGGAGCCTGATGTGGGACTTGATCCCAGGACCCCGGGATCATGACCTGAGCTGAAGGCAGACATTTAACCGAATGAGCCACCCAGTGCCCTTCTGTTGTGTTTTGATTATTACTTTTTTTTGCTTAAAGATTTGACCGTATTTCCATGTTTTCGGCACCCTAGCATGTACTAACTTTTCTGAGTACTAATTAATAGATTTCTGTTGCTCCTATGCCAAATTCCTTTCTAAGAGTTTTTTTGTTGTTTTGTTTTTTTAAGATTTTATTTATTTATTTGACAGAAAGAGACACAGTGAGAGAGAGAACACAAGCAGGGGGAGTGGGAGAGGGAGAAGCAGGCTTCCCGAGGAGCAGGGAGGAGCAGGGAGCCTGATGTGGGGCTCGATCCCAGGACCCTGGGATGGTGACCTGAGCCGAAGGCAGACCCTTAACAACTGAGCCACCCAGGCGCCCTCTAAGAGTTTTCTTATTCTGTAACTCCCACATCTGTATCTCTACAGCTGATCTGTTTCCAAAGTCTATTGTCATACTTCTAATTACAGAAATATCTAAATACATAGATATTTCTATTGAGGTATAACCTCAAATTAAAAATATTGAAACTGACTTTGTACTGTTTTCAGCACCCTCAAATCCATCAAAAATTATATAACCTCTCCTTTTCAATTTTTTTTATCACTATTTATTTATAACCTCTTCTTCCTCTCCTCCGTTTTCTTAGTTATCACATTATCTTGCTTTTTTCTCTGACATGCTATCAACTCATTTTTCTTCTCATTACTTCTACTCTGTTATGTCTAAACTACCTCAGCAATCTCAATTCTCATGTTAATCTACCCTATTTTGTCTTTCCTCTCTGAACAGGAATTTTGGTTTATGCATCTTTGTGTCTGGAACAGATAAGTCATTATTTCATGATCATGTAATCTGTATTAGTACACGTTGAGCTACCTTAGTTGTTATATTTTATTCATTTAGAGTATTTTTGTGAACTCTGTTTCAGTGTGATGAACAAGTCTGGGGTTAATCGTGTAGTTTGGAAACGACCTCGGCTTACTCACAATGGACCTGTTAGAAGGAGCACAGTTATTGACCAGATTCCTTTTCTGGCAGTAGCAAGAGCACTTGGTAAGTAGGACTTACATTTGGTGAAATCATACCGGATTTTCTACAATGTATGGTGGAAACATAAAAGAGGAGGCTAAGAACTAAATCCTCTTTTGACAGATAATGGGGGTAGAAATATGCTGTTATTATAGTAAATGCTTTAAAACTTAATGGAGGTGAAGGTTAAAATACGGATTTCAATGCCAGTTGCTCTTTAATCATGAGTCCTGTTCAATATTTTGCTGATTGACACCTATATTTAAGGAAGTACGTGTATGTCTAGGCTTGGTGTTATCCTTAAAATTATTTTTAAATGAGCTTCCCTACTTCGGCCTTTCATATTTCTCTTAAGAGTTTTCAAAGCTCTTTTTCTCATTAGCTAGCAAAATAAATTGTTCATGACAAAATAAAAACACTTATGTTCTGGTCTACCTGGTTTTGGATGGAAGGCTTGAGGATTATAGCTGTAGAAATATCTTATCTTGGATATGCTGATTAAATTTTATGTACAGAAAATTTCTTTTAGAAAACACCAGTTTTTTTCTTTCTTTCCTTTAACAAATACTTGAGTACTGACTTAGTGCCAGGCAGTGAATTAGGCTTTGGAGAGATACTACTGATTATTTATATATTTTCTGTCTGCTTTCATGGAGCAAGACTATATAGTTGGGGAGATAGGCAATAAAGAAGTAAGCTTGTAAATGAAATAATTATGGATTAAGAAATCCATGAAGGAAAGAAATAGGGTTCTGTGATAATAATTTAGAAGGGAAAAACTATTTTATATGGTGTGATGAAAATGCTTCTTTTAGGAAGTGTTATTTTAGCTGAGATTTGATGGCTGAGAAGGAGCTGTTCTTGTGAAGAACCTGTTAAAGAGTATTCTAGGCATGGATCCTGAATTGGGAAAGAGCTTGGCATGTTCTAGGAATTATCAAAAGGCTAAGTTAATGAGGCAGACCTGGGTCACATCATAGCAGGTATTTGCATTCCAGTGTAAGTATACTGGGCAACATTAAAGGATATTAAGGTAAGGAGTAACACCATCTGATTTGCATTTTCAAAAGATTATTCTACCTACCATTTTACTGTCTCTTATTCATCTTTGGTGATCAAATGCAGGTACACCCAGTATTCATGGAACCTATAATCTAGTGGGGGAAATAGATAATAAATGAACAAATAAGAAGATTGTTCTAAAATTTGTCATAAAGGAATTAAACAAGATGATGTACCTTTAATTGGTGGGACGGATAGTAGGTGACAGGGGAAAGCTACATTAAAGAGGATGATCAAGGAACATTCTTTAAAAAGGTAATATTTGAGTTAAGACCTGAAGGAGGAGAAGGGGGCAAGGAAAATAACAAAGCAGAACTATAGCATTCCCAAAAGGCTGTTAGGCAATTAGCAGACTTTTGATTTGGGATGGGGGATAAAGGAGTTTTCTAGCATATATTCTCTTTTCCTACCTAAATAACATAATGAAATTTTGGAAATTACATCTCCCCTAATATGTGCAGTCTTAATTTAGACATTCCTATTCAGCTTTCTTTTGTAAAGCATAGGTAAGTTTGGCTAGGTCAGTCAGATTCTCTATTCTAGGATTTTTGAATTCTGAATCTAGTAAGGACAAAAATTAAAAACAAACTGGTTGGAATGAATTCATCCTAGTGATATTGACTTCCTTAAGCAATGCCCATTGATGTGGTTGTGTTTTCCTGCCTAAGGCTTAGAATTGCCCTGTATCCATGCCTGGTTCTCCACTTCTTGTCTGTTGCGTGAACTACTTGATTTTCTTCTGAGTTGCCTTTTTGGCCTAAGTTAACCTGAGCTGAAAATTGTTGTTTGCAAGCAAAGAATTCTAATGCAGGAAGAAAAGGGCTTGATGTCTTTAAGGAGCATGAATGAAACCAGTATGAGAGAGGGGAGGTAGAGATATAAAATGAAGGTGTAGATGGGGACAATGACCCAATTAAGAAGGGCCATGCAGGGATGGCTGGGTGGCTCAGGAGGTTAAGCGTCTGCCTTTGGCTCAGGTCATGATCCCAGGCTTCTGGGATTGAGTCCCACATACCGGTCTCCTTGCTCAGCGAGGAACCTGTTTTTCCCTCTGCCTGCACTCCTCCTGCTCATGCTCTCTTTCTCTCTCTCTCTGACAAATAAATAAAATCTTTAAAAAAAAGGGGGCGGGGCATGCAGGTTAAGTTAGATAAGGAGTTTGGTGAAGACATTATGGGTGGTAAGCAAGAACTAAACCTTACAAGGCTTTATAGCTAGACCATGATAAGGAGTTTTATTTTAAATACTTTTGGGAAGTAATTGTGGAGGGGAAGTATACCACAGTGGTGAAAAGATAGACTTTGGGGCCAAAATTCCTAGGGTCCAGTGCCAATGCTGTTACTTACTGTAAGGCAAATCACTTACTATATGTAAATTACTTAATATATATGACATTTTTTTCAGCTGTAAATGGGGCTAATAATGGTACCTGCCTCATCCTGTTTGAGTATTGGATGATTTAATATATGTAAAGTGTTTAAAATAGTGCCTGGCACATAATAAGTGTTCTATAAATGTTATTGTTGCTGTTTATTGAAGTAGGGCAGTGACATCCAGTTTTTTTTTTAATTATTTGTCAGAGAGAGAGAGACAGTGCAGAAGCCGGGGGAGCAGCAGACAGAGGGAGAAGCAGGCTTCCCACTGAGCAAGGAGCCTGTTGAGGGACTTGATCCCAGCACACTGGGATCATGACCTGAGCCAAAGGCAGATGCTTAACTGACTGAGCCACCCAGGCGTCCCCAGTTTTTTTTTTTTTTTTTTTAAAGGGTCATTTTGGCTGCTGTAGTGGTTAAAATTATAGGGTAATAAAATTGGAGGCAAGGGTACTATTGGGGGCCTGTAGCAGTATTCCAGGCACTTTACATATTTTGTAGATTTTTGCAGAACTCAAAGGCTATGTGTTTCCCAGGTTATTCGTTCATAGTATAAGCATGTGATATAATAGATCTTTGGATTGTTAGCAAGGAAAAAGAGGGAGGAATGTGATAATTGGCAAGGAATTAATATTACTAAAGAACAGGTTTTTGTTTTGTTTTGTTTTTAAGATTATTTATTTTAGAGAACAGGAGCAGGAGGGACAGAGGGAGAGAGAATCTCAAGCCGACTCCATGCTCAGTGCGGAGCCCGACATGGGGCTTGATCCCAGGACCCTGAGATCACGACCTGAGCTGAAACCAAGAGTCAGACACTAAACTGACTGCGCCACCCACGCGCCCCAAGAACAGGGTTTTTTATGGGGAACTCAACTAATTGGACTGAGGGCAAGGTTTTACTTCAGGTTCAAAAAGTAAGGTTAGGGCGCCTGGGTGGCTCAGTTGGTTGAGCGGCTGCCTTCAGCTCAGGTCATGATCCTGGAGTCCCGGGATCGAGTCCCGCATTGGGCTCCCTGCTCGGCAGGGAGTCTGCTTCTCCCTCTGACCCAACCCCCTCTCATGTGCTCTCTCTCTCTCAAATAAATAAAATCTTTATAAAAAAAAAATTAAAAAAAAAACCCAAAAAGTAAGGTTAACCTTCATTTTAGAAAAGTAGATGCCAAATTATTTTGTATAAATGAAGTGTGTGTGCCAGGCATTTTAAGCCTTGAAACCCATAAGTGATTGTGTAGTGGAAAAGAAGGAACAGGTGGACTGGCAGAAAGAGCAGGAAAAGCAACTGGTTTTTCTGTTTCAGATATTCCTACCCTGTTCTGAGATATCGCTAGAGTAATTCAGATAAGAAGTAATTCAACTCCTGCTTGAATATCTTCAGTAAATCTTAATATTTCAAAGTACAAATGCTTGCATAATTAACTGTCAGTTAAAATCTGCCACCATGAATCTTTCAGATGTTTTGTGTGCTGAAACAAAAACAGAGCAGTGTACTTATTTTGCCTTTTGCATTATGACCATCATTTACCTATTCAAAATTAGCCAGCATGTTTTTCTAGTCTTTCCTCTAGGCTAATTTCAGACCCTTCATATTCCTTTATTCCTTCAGTAAATGTTCTAGAATTGAGGATATTCTGCAAGATGTGGTCTGACCAGTTTGAAGTATAATGGAAATATTTAGTTCCTGCTACCTGAGCATTGTACTTATGCTAGTAGAGTCCTGGAATCCTCTCATTAGCTTTAGTAATCATATCACATTTGTTGGTTTATTGAAATAGCTCCAGTCTTTAGATATTTTTCTTATGAACTGCTACTAGTCAGATTTCTCTATTACATACACTTTGGTTTTTATTGGGATAATGTGAGGGTGGGGAGACTGAATAATAGCAGCATTGAATGAGCTTCTTATATAGTGAGTCCAAAAGGTATTGATTCATGTATTTGGAGAGAGATCTTGATTGATGTGATTCTATTTTTTTTTTAAGATTTATTTATTTACTTATTTAATTTATTTATTAGAGCACAAGTGGGGAGAGGGGCAGAGGGTGAGGGACAGGGAGATAATCCCGAGCAGACTCTGTGCTGACGTGGAGCCCCATGTGGGGCTCGATCTGACAACCCTGAGAACAACATAAGCCGAAACCAAGAGTCGGATGCTTAACTGACTGAGCCACCCAGGCACCCCATCTATGTTTTTTCCTTAGCTTGATTGAACATTTGTTAACTACCTAGAGAAAGAAATAGAGTGTACAGTCCTCACTTTTTTATACTACACAGATACTCAAAAGTACTTAGACAGTGGTATATCAGCATTGTTTTAAAATATCTCCCCGTAGACTGCTTTTAGTTGCAAGAGAGAAAAAGTAGTAATTAGGGGTGCCTGGCTGGCTCATTTGGAAGAGCAGGCAACTCTTGATCTCAGGGTTGTGAGTTCCAGCCCCACATTGGATATAGAGATTACTAAAAATAAATAAACTTTTTTTTTTTTAAAGATTTTTATTATATTTATTTGTCAGAGAGAGTGTGTGTGAGAGAGAGACTAAGCAAGCAGGGGGAGCAGCAGGCAGAGGCAGAGGGAGAAGCAGGCTTCCCACTGAGCAAGGAGCCCCATGTGGGGCTCGATCCCAGGACGCGGGGATCATGACCTGAGCCAAAGGCAGACACTTAAGCGGGCGTCCCTAAAAATAAACTTAAAAAAAAAAGAAAAAAGTAGTAATTAGAGAATAGAGAAATCAGGCAGCACCTTGACTAAATGATCACAATTACCATCACTAGTGAGGAATAATGTTGAGACTTACACAATATTCCCTATGTAGTATTCTGGCCAAGACTGTATAACCTCAAGAAATGTTACAAGTAAATGCTATTCCTGATCCTAGGCTAAAGCCTATAAAAGACGCTATTAAGCCATCTGATAATAAGAAAATATCCTTGTTTTTAGAAAATATACATTGAAGTATTTAGGGGTAAAGGGCTATGATTTTTTTTTAAAAGATTTTATTTATTTATTTGAGAGAGAGAGAATGAGAGATAGAGAGCACGAGAGGGAAGAGGGAGAAGCAGACTCCCCGCCGAGCAGGGAGCCTGATGTGGGACTTGATCCCAGGACTCCAGGATCATGACCTGGGCCAAAAGCAGTCGCTTAACCAACTGAGCCACCCAGGCTCCCAAGGGCTATGATTTAAAATATTTTTAACAGGGGCACCTGGGTGACTCAGTCGTTTAAATGTCTGGCTCCTGGTTTCAGCTCCAGTCGTGATCTCAGGATCCTGGGGTTGAGCCCCACATTGGGCTCCGAGCTCAGTACAGAATCTGGGATTCTCTTTCTCCCTCTCCCTCTGCCCCCCCTCCCACTCGTGTACTCTTCTTCCTCCCCCCAAAATAAATAAAATCTTTAAAAAAATTTTTTAAACAGGGGCGCCTCGGTGGCTCAGATGGTTAAGCATCTGCCTTTGGCTCAGGTCATGATCTCAGGGTCCTGGGATCGAGCCCCGCATCGGGCTCCCTGCTTGGCAGGGAGGCTGCTTCTCCCTCTCCCTCTACTACCCCCTGCTTGTGCTCTCTCGCTCTTTGTCAAATAAATAAATCTTTAAAAAAAATTTTTTTTAAACATATACACACAATGTTTATATATATGTAGACAAGAAAACCATAAAGCAAATGAGATAAAATGTCAGCAATAGGTGAATCTGAGTAGAGTGGAAGAGCATTTTGGTGTTTTTTGTCCTATTTTTATTTTTGTAACTTTATACATTTGCAGTGACCCTCAAATAAAATGTTTTAGAAAATAGGCTGGCAGTAATAATATGAAACTTAATAGGAATAAATAGAGTGCTAGGCTTAAGTTCAGAACATTATTTGGGAGACATCTGCTTTCATGGCATTTCATTTGAAAAGGAATTTTTAAGTGGGGTGGTTAGAGTAGATCTGAAAAGATGACATTTGAATAAATGAGGCATTGAGGCCTATGGGTATCTGGGGCAAGAGAATTTAGGTAGAAGGAACAACAAATGCAGGTGTCCTTACTACTTAATGATTTTTTTTTAAATTAACTATATGTCTCCTCTATTTTATTTTTTTAAAGATTTATTTATTTATTTGAGAGAGCGAGAATGAGAGCATATGAGAGCATATGAGAGGGGGGAGGGTTAAAGGGAGAAGCAGGCCCCTCGCTGAGCAGGGAGCCCGATGCGGGACTCGATCCCAGGACTCCAGGATCATGACCTGAGCTGAAGGCAGTCGCTTAACCAACTGAGCCACCCAGGCGCCCTTAATGATTTTTTTTTTAAACTGAGCAACTTAGAAGGTTTGAGTTACTGTTAACTGATACAGAAAATACTGAAACAATCAGTTTTTTTGTTTTTTAAGATTTTATGTATTAGAGAGCGCATGAGCAGGGGGGAGGGGCAGAGGCAGAGAGAGAAGCAGACTCTCCACTGAGCAGGGAGCCCAATGCGGGGCTCCATCCCAGTACCCTGGGATCATGACCTGAGCTGAAGGCAGCCACTTAACCAACTGAGCCACCCAGGCGCCCCTGAAACATGGGTTGTAAAAGGAGGTCAGGAGTTCAGTTTTTAGCAAGTTACCTTCAAGGTGCTTATCGGACACAAAAGTGGTGATGTCCATTTGGCTTCTGGTTATGAAAATTGACAGTAGGTGGGGTCTAGGTAGGAGATACCAATTTGGGAGCCAGTAGCATAGATAGGAGTATTTAAAATACTGTTGATGGATTAGGTAAAGGGAAGACTGAGAAGTGACCATTGGGTTTAGCAACGTGGAGGTCATTGATGATCTTGACAAAGTAGCTTTGGTGGGATAGTGAGACCACAGTCATGATTGGAGTTGGTTCAAGAAAGAGCAAGAGGAGGACAATTTGATATAGCAAGTTTAGACACTCTTCCTAGGAGTTTTATTGTAAAGAGAAGGAGAGAAATGGAATTTAGTTGGAGTGGAAAGTAAAGGGTCAAGAGAGGGTTTGCCAGTGTTATTTTATTTTATTTTTTTAAGATTTTTTTTTTTAAATTTATTTTTTAACAGAGAGACAGCGAGAGAGGGAACACAAGCAGGGAGAGTGGGAGAGGGAGAAGCAGGCTTCCCGCGGAGCAGGGAGCCTGATGTGGGACTCGATCCCAGGACCCTGGGATCATGACCTGAGCCGAAGGCAGACGCTTAACGACTGAGCCATCCAGGCGCCCGCCACTGTTATTTTAAAAAGGGTAGAAATAATAGATGGGAAAGGTCCACTAGAACTGTGAAAACTCCATGTAGAATATAAAAACAATTACTATATTAATGTCCTACAAAGGTTACTTTTATTTTAATATAATTTTGTAAGCATATATAAAGAAATGAATGCATCTTTTGATATAAAAAGACTGATGTGGGAGAGATGCAATTCTTTTAGTAATGAAAAAAAATTGCTTGTTTTTTCTCTTGATTTTACTTTTCTATCATGTATTTTCTCCTCAGAAATATTAATAGCTTTTAGATTTGAACACTTAAGCTAAAAAGTGCTTTGTCACATTACTTTTCCAGTCCTTATTTTGGCAATTGGAAAAAATTTTATTAAGAACTGTGGTTTTAGGGGTGCTTGGGTGGCTCAGTCATTAAGCGTCTGCCTTCGGCTGGGGTCATGATCCCAGGGTCCTGGGATGGAGCCCTGCATTGGGCTCCCTGCTCCGCAGGAAGCCTGCTTCTTCCTCTCCCGCTCCCCCTGCTTGTGTTCCCTCTCTCACTCTCTCTCTCTCTCTCTCTCTCTCTGTCAAATAACTAAATAAAATCTTTAAAAAAAAAAAAAAAGAACTGTGGCTTTAGTTTTCTTTTTAAAGTTTGACTTGTTGGGTGCCTGGGTGGCTCAGTCATTACTCATCTACCTTAGGCTCAGGTCATGATCCCGGAGTCCTGGGATTGAGTCTCGCTCACATCAGGCTCCCTGCTCAGCAAGGAGTCTGCTTCTCCCTCTGACCCTCACCCCACTTTTGCTCTCTCTCTCTCTCAAATAAATAAAATATATTTTTAAAAAATATTTTATTTATTTGTCAGAGAGCACAAGCAGGAGGAGTGGCAGGCAGAGGGAGAAGCAGGCTTCCCGCTGAGCAAGGGGCCCGATGTGGGACTTGATCCCAGGACTCTGGGATTGTGACCTGAGCCGAAGGCAGACACTTAACTGACTGAGCCACTCAGGTGTCCCACAAATAAATAAAATCTTTAAAAAAAAATAAAATAAAGTTTAACTTGTTGCATGGTAAAATACTTATTGGCTCATAGTAAATTAAATTACAGAATTTAGCACCATTCTTGTGATTTATGACAATTTTTCATCTAGCTTTTTGGGAAAGAGAAGTTTGGTTAACAGAAATTGGTACCATTTTTAGGCACTCATGAGGATTAGAATTACTTGAGTACAGATGTAGCAAAGGTGCCTTCTAGTGGCTGCCTGATTGAATTGTATGTGAATCTTGCAAATCATTTATTCCTGAACAGATACTTACTGAGGGCATTATGTGGTCTTTGTCCTCATGGAAGCTTATAGTTTAGAGAAGGGGAGAAACATTCATCGGATCACAAAAAGAGCTGAAAAATTGCATCACTAAATACTTGTATATGTGCTAATGAGAACTTAAAATAGGTGTTATACCTAGCTGGAGAGGCAAGAGATATTTGGTATTGAGCTGAAGTTCAAAGAATTACTAGTTGTTAAGAGAGGAAGAATGTGTGTTCTAAGCATAGGAATTGTATCTGCAAACAGCTCTGTGATATGAAGAAGGAATATAATAGGGAACTCTGATGAAGGCAAATGTAGCTGGAACAGAGATACGGGAGTAAGAGGCATAGATAATGAGAACATACTGCATTTTTTTAGGTTGTGGTTAAGAGTTGTATCTTAAGAACAAGACTAAACTATTGCAGAGTAAGAGTGGAAACAACTAAATTTGTGTGTATGTATGTTTTTAATTATGGCGAATATATATGATTTTGCTGTCTTAATCATTTTAAGTATACAGGTCAGTGGTGGCATTAAGTTCATTTACACAATATTGTGCAACCATCACCGTCCATCTTAAATACGTGTTTTATTTATTTATTTTTTAAAGATTGTATTTATTAGAGAGAGAGAGAGATGGCAAGAGAGAGCATGAGCAAGGAGGAGGAGAAGCAGACTCCCTGCTGAGCAGGGAGCCCGGTTGTGGGGCTCAATCCCAGGACCCTGAGATCATGACCTGAGCCGAAGGCGGGTGCTTAACCAACTGACCCACCCAGGCGCCCCTTAAATTTGTTTTCAAGGGATGATTTTGGTTGCAGTTTAAAGAATGGGTTAGGTGAGGTTGTTTGAAAGTGCTCCATGGGAAGCCACCCATAAGAGTGGGGGGAAAATGTTGGAATTCACTGGGGGTAAAGGCACTGGGTATCTGTGCATTGTGGGCTGCCATGTGCCACAGAAGCCAGCAGAGAACATACTGGAGCCAGAAGAAAGGCCTCTTTCTCCTCTGGTGTCTGTCCAGTGCCCCTACTGAGAACAAAAGGGAAATGGCCATCAAGTAGGCAACTAACAACATCTGCCACAATGTCTGAGGGCCCTCCCTTCAGTATGTACTGGAATGATAATCTGTGATCCTATTTTGGTGTACCAACAATAGGCCAAAGATAGAAACACTTAGTTCAAGACCCAATTCTGATCCTTGCTCATTTGATCTCAGGTAAAGCCACATAGATTCTCTAAACTGATTGAATAAGGGAACTGTGCTTATATCATATGTTCTTAAATCTGGCAATGAATACAACTCATCTAGTGAGTTTGTTAAAAATTCACATTCCAGGAACTTTATACTGGGAAATTTAAAGCAACTTGAGCGTCAAAACAATAATAACAGGGGGCACCTGGGTGGCTCAGTCAGTTAAGTACCACCTGTTGGTTTTAGCTCAGGTCATGATCTCAGGGTGGTGAGATCAAGTTCTGCATTGGGCGCTGCGCTGGGTGTGGAGCTTGCTTAACATTCTCTCCCTCTCCTGCTCCTCCCTTTCCCCCACCTTGCACATATGCTCTCTCTCAAAAAACAAAACAATAACAGGATTAATTTATAACATATTGAAGAAAAAAGAATCCATAAGCTTATAATGATACTAAAAAGATTATAAAGAGGTAGGGGAGAATGGAAAACTTTTCTTTAGAAAAGACAACTAATAAATGTAATTAAGAGTGTTCTAATTCTGTCATCAGTTTACAACCATCATAGTAACAATTGATTTGTGCAAGAATCATTAATGAATGCTAAAATATGACATATTTTGGTGGACAACAGGATATTTCACACAGACTCAAAGCTGTCACCCTATAGATTACTTATCGATCACAGAATGAAAAGGGCACCTTTACAGTGCTGGTAGATAGCACTTTAACCAAATGGTCAAGCTTAGCATTTCCAATGATGGGACAAACTGACACTTTGTGCTTCTTATTCAAATGAACAAATTACTTAAAGATTTTATTTATTTAATTTTTTTTAAAGATTTATTTGAGAGAGAGAGAGTGAGTGTGGGGAAGGGGTGGGGGGAATGAATCTTCAGGCAGACTCCCTGCTGAGTATGGAGCCTGTTGGAGGGCTCAATCTCATGATCCATGAGATCAAGACCAGTGAACCGAAACCAAGAGTGGATGCTTGACTGGCTGAGCCACCCGGGTGACCCAGAGATTTTATTTTTAAGTAATCTCTATACCCAGTATGGGGCTCAGACTTAAAATCCTGAAGTCCCACACTCTACCAACTGAGCCAGATGCCCTTAAAAATATTTTTAAATTTATACAGATATTAATATTAGTTTATACATGAGAACTTGTGGCCCTTTTTCAAGGTCATGTAATCTGCATTAGATTGAAAATTGGAATTTCTTTTTTTAATAGATTTTAAATTTAGATGTATTAGGGGTTCTGCTTTATATAAATTTATGTTCTTACTTGGAGTGGCAATATTAATCCCAAATAATGAGGAAAAACTGCTTTTGAAAGCTTCTAGCATCACTTATTTAAAAAAATTTTTTTTATTAACATATAACGTATTGTTTGTTTCAGGGGTACAGGTCTGTGATTCATCAGTCTTACACAATTCACAGCGCTCACCATAGCACATACCCTCCTCAGTGTCTATCACCCAGCCACCCCAACCCTCCTACCCCCCCTCCACTCCAGCAACCCTCAGCTTATTTCCTGAGATTAAGAGTCTCTTATGATTTGTCTCCCTCTCTGGTTTTGTCTTGTTTCATTTTTCCCTCCCTTCCGCTATGATTCTCTGTGTTGTTTCTCAAATTCTTCATATCAGGGAGGTCATATGATACTTGTCTTTCTCTGATTGACTTATTTCGCTTAGCATAATACCCTCTAGTTCCATCCATGTCGTCGCAAGGCAAGATTTCATTTTTTTGATGGCTGCATAATATTCCATTTGTGTGTGTGTGTGTCTCACACACACAACATCTTCTTTATCCATTCATCTGTTGATGGACATCTAGGCTCTTTCCATGGTTTGGCTATTGTGGACATTGCTGCTATAAACACTGGGGTGCATGTGCCCCTTTGGAACACTACATTTGTATCTTTGGAGTAAATACCCAGTAGTGCAATTGCTGGGTCATAGGGTAGCTCTATTTTCAACTTTTTGAGGAACCTGAATACTGTTTTCCAGAGTGGCTGCAACAGCTTGCGTTCCCACCAACAGCGTAGGAGGGTTCCCCTTTCTCTGCATCCTCCCAACATCTGTCGTTTCTGACTTGTTAATTTTAGCCATTCTGACTGGTGTGAGGTGGTATCTCATTGAGGTTGTGATTTCGATTTCCCTGATGCCGAGTGATGTTGAACACTTTTTCCTGTATCTCTTGGCCATTTGGATGTCTTCTTTGCAGACATGTCTGTTCATTTCTTCTGCCCATTTCTTGATTGGATTATTTGCTCTTTGGGTGTGGAGTTTGATAAGTTCTTTATAGATTTTGGATACTAGCCCTTTATCTGATATGCCATTTGCAAATATCTTCTCCCATTCTCTCGGTTGTCTTTTGGTTTTGTTGACTGTTTCCTTTGCCGTGCAGAGGCTTTTTATCTTGATGAAGTCCCTATAGTTAATTTTGGCCTTGCTTCCCATGCCTTTGGTGATGTTTCTAGGAAGAGGCTGCTGCTTGTATTCTCCTCAAGGATTTTGATGGATTCCTGTCTCACATTTGGGTCTTTCATCCATTTGGAGTCTACTTTTGTGTGTGGTGTAAGGAAATGGTCCAGTTTCATTCTTCTGCATGTGGCTGTCCAATTTTCCCAACACCATTTGTTGAAGAGACTGGCTTTTTGCCTTGGACATTCTTTCTTGCTTTGTCAAAGATTAGTTGACCATAGAGTTGAGGGTCCGTTTCTGGGTTCTCTGTTCTGTTCCATTGATCTTTGTGTCTGTTTTTGTGCCAGTACCATACTGTCTTGATGATTGCAGCTTTGTAACAGAGCTTCAAGTCCAGAATTGTGATGCCGCCAGCTTTGCTTTTCTTTTTCAAGATTCCTCTGGCTATTCGGGGTCTTTTCTGGTTCCATACAAATTTTAGGATTAGTTTTTCCATTTCTTTGAAAAAAGTGAATGGTATTTTGATAGGGATTGCATTAAATGTGTAGATTGCTCTAGGTAGCATTGACATCTTCACAATATTTGTTCTTCCAATCCATGAGCATAGAATGTTTTTCCATTTCTTTGTGTCTTCCTCAGTTTCTTTCATGAGTATTTTATAGTTTTCTGAGTACAGATTCTTTGCCTCTTTGGTTAGATTTATTCCTAGGTATCTTACGGTATTGGGTGCAACTGTAAATGGTATCGATTCCTTAATTTCTCTTTCCTTCTGTCTTGTTGGTATGTAGAAATGCAACTGATTTCTGTGCATTGATTTTATATCCTGCCACTTTACTGAATTCCTGTGTGAGTTCTAGTAGTTTTGGGGTGGAGTCATTTGGATTTTCCACATAAAGTATCATATCATCAGCAAAAAGTGAGAGTTTCACTTCTTTGCTGATTTGGATGCCTTTTATTTCTTTTTGTTGTCTGATTGCTGAGGCTAGGACTTCTAGTACTATGTTGAATAGTGGTGATAGTGGACATCCCTGCCATGTTCCAGACCTCAGGGGAAAAGCTCTCAGCTTTTACCCATTGAGTATGATATTCGCTGTGGGTTTTTCATGGATGGCTTTTATGATATATATTTTTTTAAAGATTTTATTTATTTATTCATGAGAGACAGAGAGAGAGAGAAGCAGAGGGAGAAGCAGGTTCCCAAGGAGCAGGGAGCCCGATGCGGGACTCGATCCCAGGACCCTAGGATCGTGACCTGAGCCAAAGGCAGATGCTTAACCATCTGAGCCACCCAGGCACCCGGCTTTTATGATATTGATGTATGTACCCTCTATCCCTACACTGTGAAGAGTTTTAATCAAGAAAGGATGCTGTACTTTGTCAAATGCTTTTTCTGCATCTGTTGAGAGGATCATATGGTTCTTGTTCTTTCTTTCATGAATGTATTGTGTCACATTGATTGATTTGTGGATGTTGAACCAACCTTGCAGCCCAGGAATAAATCCCACTTGGTCGTGGTGAATAATCCTTTTAATGTACTGTTGGATCCTATTGGCTAGTATTTTGGTGAGAATTTTGGAAAACTTTTAGCATCACTAATGAGCTCTGTAATTGCTACCTCAATATTTATCTTAACTGTTTCCATGTTCATTTTTATAATTTCACCTACCAGAGAACTTTGTTTTGCTAGCATAAAGAAGTAAATATGGGGCATCTGGGTGGCACAGTCAGTTAAGCCTCCTACTCTTGTTTTCGGCTCAGGTCATTATCTCAGTGTCTTGGGATCCAGCCCTGAGTTGGGCTTCACACTCTTGGTGGAATCTGCTTGAGATTCTCTCTCCCTCTCCCTCTGCCCCTCCCGCTCATGGTATCTTTCTCTCTCTCTGTTCCTCAAATAAATCTTTAAGAAAAAAAGAAGTAAATGCATCTTTGTGAACCGACCTGGATTATAATTAGCTTTTAGTGGTTGCATGTGTTCTTTTTTTTTTTTTTCTTTTTAAGTGATCTCTACACCCAGCATGGGGGCTCCAACAACGCTGAGATCAAGAGTTGCACACTCCATGGACTGAGCCAGCCAGGTGGCCCATATGTGTTCTCTTTTGCTACTCTGAAGGATGGATTGTCACTTTACCTTTCAAGGGGCTGGTTTGGCAAGGAATTTTGCTGTTTTAGAGTAGAGCAATTTATTTTAATTATTCTTTCCTTAGACTCTGAATGTGTTTGAATTGGCCAGTACTTTTGATGGGAGCTACTGGGGGGAAGTTTAAGTAAGGCAGAGAAAGGACAAAGAGATTCCTCTTGTTTAGCAAAAAGACCTGCTGAAAGAGTGCAAAAACCACTCTCTTGTTTGAAAACTTTTGCTTTTATTTTTTTAAAGATTTTATATATCTATTTATTTGAGAGAGAGAGATAGCAGGAGCAGAGTGAAAAGGGAGAGAAGCATGCTCCCTGCTGAGCAGGGAACCTGACATGGGGCTTGATCCCAGGACCCTGGGATCATGACCTGAGCCAAAGTCAGATGCTTAACCGACTGAGCCACCCAGGAACCCCAAACATTTTGCTTTTAATTTAGGTTTTTACCCAGAGTATTTCCCAACAAACAAAAGAGGCAGAGATTAGTGTTTTCTCCTTTTTGTCTATTCTTTTCCCAGTTTTGGGTAGTAAAAGAAAAGTTATATTGTTCTGCTTAGGGGTAAGAGAACTGAAAACATGTCCACACAAAAACTTGTATGTGAATGTTCACAACAGTCATTCATAAGAGCCCCAAAGTAGAAACAACCCAAATACCCATCAACTGGTAAACTGATGGATAAATTAAATGTTGGTTCAACATCCACAAATCAATCAATGTGATACAATACATTCATAAAAGAAAGAACAAGAACCACATGATCCTCTCAACAGATGCAGAAAAAGCATTTGACAAAGTACAGCATCCTTTCTTGATTAAAACTCTTCACAGTGTAGGGATAGAGGGTACATACATCAATATCATAAAAGCCATCCATGAAAAACCCACAGCGAATATCATACTCAATGGGTAAAAGCTGAGAGCTTTTCCCCTAAGTAATGTAAATGGTTTCTTTCTTTTCTTTTCTTTTTTCTTTTCTTCTCTTTCTTTCTCTTACTTTTCTTTTCTTTTCTTTCTTTCTTTCTTTTCTTTTCTTTCTTTCCTTTCTTTCTTTCATTCAGGGAGAGAGCACAAGCTGGGGGGTGGGGTGGGTAGAGGGAGACAGAAAGGGAGAGAAAATCTCCAGCAGACTCCCCAAGGAGTGGGAAGCGTGTTGCAGGGCTCAGTCCCATGACCCTGAGATCATGATCTGAACCAAAGCAAGAGTCAGACACTCAACTGACTATGCCACCCAGGTGCCCCAAGAAGTTGTTTTTTTTTAAATCATGTAAGGATTTTGAATGTTATCAATTGCTTTTCTGCATTTATTTAGTTGAATGTGTAGATTTTCTCCTTTAATCTGTTGACAAGATATTACTAGCTTGGAAATAACACTTCTTGCTTCTTATTTCTGCCCCCCAGGTGATTTGTGGAGCTATGATTTCTTCAGTGGTGAGTTTGTGGTGTCACCTGAACCAGACACAAGTGTCCACACTCTTGACCCCCAGAAGCACAAGTATATTATCTTGGGGAGTGATGGACTTTGGAATATGATTCCACCTCAAGATGCCATCTCAATGTGCCAGGACCAAGAGGAGAAAAAATACTTGATGGTGAGAAGTAATTCAATAATTTGATATTTTTTTTTTTAAGATTTTATTTATTTATTTGACAGAGAGACACAGCGAGAGAGAGAGCACAAGCAGGGGGAGGGGGAGAGGGAGAAGCAGGCCTCCCTCTGGGCAGGGAGCCCGATGTGGGGCTCGATCCCAGGACGCTGGGATCATGACCTGAGCTGAAGGCAGACGCTTAATGACTGAGCCACCCAGGCGCCCCAATAATTTGATATTGTTGTCTACACATTGTTCTGCTACTTTGTCCGAGGTCTAAGGATGTTCACTTTGAGTAGATATTTGCATTTGCCTGGCTCTAGAATTACATAAAACAAACTTTGCAGCTCATCAGGGGAATGAGACAGGATATAAATAAATGAAACTAGATAACAAAACACACAACCACAGACTTTGTTATGAATAGCCCTTAACTTAATGGCCTATGAAACCTCATTAATCCTTTTTTAAAAATTGAGATATAATTCATATACCGTAAAATTTACCTTTTTAAAATGTATAACTCAGTGGTTCTTAGTATATTCTCTAAGTTGTGTAACCGTCACCACTGTCTCATTCCAGAACACTTTTATCACTGCCTCCAAAACCCATAATCACCAGTAGTCATTCATTATCTCCTGTTACCCCCCATCCACTGGCAACCACTGTTCTTTCTGTCTCTGTGTATTCGCCTGTTTTGGATATTTCATATAAATGACATCATACAATATGTGACCTTTGTACTTGACTTCTTTCACTTAAGCATAATATTTTCAAGGTTCATCCATGTTGCTTGTAAATAAAAGTACTTTATTCCTTTTAAGGGCTGGAATAATTTCCATCAGTGGATATACAACATTTAATTTATCCATCCGTTTACCAGTTGATGGATATTTGAGTTGTTTCTACTTTGGGGCTCTTATGAATGACTGTTGTGAACATTCACATACAAGTTTTTGTGTGGACATGTTTTCAGTTCTCTTAGGTATATACCTAGGAGTGGAATTGCTGAGTTACATGATAATTATGTCACCCATCTTTTTATTAGCCAAGAAACAACCATCAATGAGAAAATCCTTTTCTTTCATTCCTGACTTGCTTGCAAATTGATTTCCTTTTCATTCTGAGCACTGACAAAGTAAGGAAAATTGGAAGAGTGTGATGGTGTTGAAGGCAAGGAAAGAGAGTGTTTTGGGCGGTAGTAGGCAGCAATGTCAAATTCTTCAAAGAAGTAGGGGCAGATGTATGAGAACAGGATATTGGGTTTTACAGTTAGGATCTTTCATTAGTGACCTTCAATAAAAGGATGAAGAGGATGAGGAGTTTAACTGGAATCAAGGAGAGGGGCTGTCCTTGGAAAAGATGATCTTTCTCTCAGATGGGAGGAATGGTAAAGCTATCTTTTGGCATGAAAAGGAGTAAAAAATAAAAGAATTTTTATTAAATTGCTGCCATTTACCCAGCTAACATGAGGTACTAAGTACAGGGGTGGTAAAGGTAAATAGAATGTGGTCCTTGCTCAGCATTTACCATATTGTTACAAATAGGATATGTAAATAGCTGTTGGGAACCCTACTTGATTGTGAGTTGTTTAAAGGTAAGAATTGTGTCTTGATTCATTTTTATAGTGTTGGGGTTAACGTGTTGCATTTGGTTAGTGACATCAGGTGTAAAAGAAGAATAAACAAAATAAAGATTCTTTTGTCTATAAAATTCTTTAATGATGAGAGAAAGAAACATTTCAGTGGCATGATGAGGTCATAAGCCAGATAGAGAGAACCTATTCATAAACACCAAAGTGGTTTTAGAATGAATATTGAAGGAAGCATTTACATAACAACATTTAGAACAAGTGTTATGAGAACTGAGAGGGAGATTGGAAACCTGGGAAGATTGCATAAGAAAGTTTCATAGACAAGAGTGATAGTTGAGCAAGTCTTAAAGGTGGGATTGAATTTACCAGGTAAATAGGTAAGTGAGGAGAGAAGCTTTCCAGGCAAAGGAATAAAAATGTGTAAAGTCAAAGAAGAGAGACAAATTTGACATAATTCAGGTTTCACAACTAGTTTTTTTTTAATAATTTTTTATTGCTATGTTAATCACCATACATTACATCATTAGTTTTTGATGTAGTGTTCTATGATTCATTGTTTGTGCATAACACCCGGTGCTCCACGCAGAATGTGCCCTCTTTAATACCCATCACCAGGCTAACCCATCCACCCACCCCCCTCCCCTCTAGAACCCTCAGTTTGTTTTGCAGAGTCCATCGTCTCTAATGGTCCGTCTCCCCCTCCGACTTACTCCCCTTCATTCTTCCCCTCCTGCTATCTTCTTCTTCTTTTTTTTTTCTTAACATATATTGCATTATTTGTTTCAGAAGTACAGATCCGTGATTCATCAGTCTTGTACAATTCACAGCGCTCACCATAGCACATACCCTCCCCAATGTCTATCACCCAGCCACCCAATCCCTCCCACCCCCCACCACTCCAGCAACCCTCACTTTGTTTCCTGAGATTAAGAATTCCTCATATCAGTGAGGTCTTATGATCCATGTCTGTCTCTGATTGACTTATTTCACTTAGCATAACACCCTCCAGTTCCATCCACGTCATTGCAAATGGCAAGATCTCATTCCTTTTGATGGCTGCATAATATTCCATTGTGTATATATACCACATCTTCTTTATCCATTCATCTGTCGTTGGACATCTTGGCTCTTTCCACAGTTTGGCTATTGTGGACATTGCTGCTTGCTGCTATAAACATTGGGGTGCATGTACCCCTTCGGATCCCTACATTTATATCATTTCACAAGTAGTTTGATGTGACTGGAGGAGAGGAGACAAAATGGTTTTAAATGCTGTTAGGAAGTTAGGTCTTTATATTCACTTAGTGGAGTGTTACTGAAAAGCTGCATTTTCAATATGCATTTTAGAAAGTTTACTCATTGCAGGGTGGAATATAAAATAGAGGATAGTTGATAATGAATGTAAGGATTCTTTTAGTAGCTGTAGGAAAACCTTCTAGACCCTTAACAAAATTACCAATGTAAAGGTGGCAATGACAGAGAATGGGTGGCAACAAAGATTACTGAAGAATTCCTGAGAAGAGGTGAATTTTGATGAGTAGAGTTATGGTTAGAAGGTCTCTCTTCCACTTTTCTTCACATGTTGATTCTGTTGCCAGTGTAACTGATTGATTTCTCTTAATGGTCTATCATTTAGCTTCCTCTTTGGAGGCTACTGTTACACTCCAAATGAGAAATTTTGCAAGCTTGCTCTAAGGCAGCAGTGGTGAAAAGACAACAACAACAAAAACAACAACGAATACATAGATACACAATAACAAAAGAAATATATGAGTAGTAGAATTGATAGAGCTTGGGCTTTTAAGGACAGAGATTATGATGATGCCCAGATTTCTGACTGGTGATAGCTGTTATCAAGAAGAAACACATTGGCGGGGGCGGAGCAAGATGGCGGAAGAGTAGGAGACCTAGATTTCGTCTGGTCTCAGGAATTGAGCTGAATAGGGATCAAATCATTCTGAACACCTATGAACTCAACAGGAGATCGAAGAGGAGAGTAGCAACAACTCTCTGAACAGAGAAGCGACCACTTACTGGAACGTAGGACGTGCGAAGTGAATCCGAGGCGATATTCGGGAGGATAGACAGCGGGGGAGGGAGCCTCCGTTGGCCGCTTCTGGCAAGTGATAGAGCCACGGAGCACAAAATCGGAACTTTTCTTTTTCTTTCTCTTTTTCTTTTTTTTTTTTTTTAAAGATTTTATTTATTTACTTGAGAGAGAGAGAGAGAGCAGGGTCAGAGGGAGAAGCAGACTCCCCGCTGAGCAGGGAGTCCGATGTGGGACTTGATCCCGGGACTCCAGGATCATGACCTGAGCCGAAGGCAGTCGCTCAACCAACTGAGCCACCCAGGCGCCCAAAATCGGAACTTTTAGAAGGCTCCGCGGAGGGACGTCGCTCCAGTGGCTAAGCGGGGGGTGGAAACCTCGCGGGACAGTGTGGTCTCAGGACCCTCGGGGTTACAGAAAGACCGGGGTTGCCTGAGTGCGGCAGAGCTCCCAGGTATCGGAGCGGGGAAGCTGGCTGCAGAGACGGAGCCGAGGCGTGGGCTCTCAGCTCGGGGTTGCCATAAACTGTGATCCGCGGCCCAGTCGGGCCACTGCTCCTCCAGCAGGGACGCAACAAGCGGCAGAGCCGGGGAGACTCCCCTTTCTCCCCCGGGAGGAGCGGCATGGGAACGCACTGCAGGGATCTGCTGGGTTTGGAGACTCCACACGGGGTCGGGTGCCAGAGATACAAACGCTCAGTCACAGGCCGGGTGAGCACAGAGTGCGGCCGGAGACCGGGGAGACGGGAGTGACTGCTTTTCTCTGGGGGCGCACTGAGGAGCGGGGCCCTGAGTTCTCAGCTCCTCCGGGTGGAGATTGGGAGGCCAACATTTTTGCCCTGGTCCTCCAAAGCTGTACCGAGAGCTTGCAGGGAACAAAAGCTCCTGAGAGCAAACCGGAGCTGCTTGGTTAGCCCGGACCGACAAGGGCGGGGCAATTCAGCCTCCCTCAAAGACATTTGGAAACCACGGCAACAGGCCCCTCCCCCAGAAGATCAGCCCGAACAGCCAGCAAGCCAAGACCAAGTTTACTGATCAAGGAGAACGGGAGAACTCCAGCGCTAGGGGAATACTGCACATAGAATTCATGGCTTTTTTTTACCATGATTCATTAGTTCATCAAGTTAATCTTTTTTAACTTTTTTTTTTAATTTTTCTTTTTCCCTTTTTCAATCGACATCTTATCAATCCCTTTTTTAAAAAAATTTTTTTTATTTTTCATTTTTAGAGTCATATTTTATCCCTTCAGAGTAGTTACCCTTATTTTTGGCATATATATGTAAGTTCTCTCTTTAAAATTTTGAGATACAGTTTCTTCTAACAGATCAAAATATACCCTAAATCACTAGTGTATGGCTTTGTTCTAGTCTCCTGCCTGATCACATTCTCTCCCTTTTTTCTTTTTTTTTTAAATCTTTTTTTCAAACATCAATTCCTTTTATAAAATCTTTTATAATTTTCATCTTTACAGTCATCTTCCATCCCTTCATTGTATCAACCCTTATTTTGTACATATATGTCTTTCTTCCTTTAAAATTTTAGGAGGCACTTTTTTCTAACAGACCAAAATACGCCCAAAATCTAGTGTGTGGCACTGATCTGTGCACTAGCCTGATCATATTTGATCATATTCTGCTTTTTTTGTATTGTTCTGTTTTTGTTTTTATCTCTTTCTTTTTTCTTTCTTTTCCCCTGGCTTCAAGTCTTTTCTGATTTGTATACAGTATATTTGCTGGGGATGTTGTTAACCTGTTAACATTTTGTTCTCTCATTCATCTATTCTCCTCTGGACAAAATGACAAGACGAAAAAAATCACCTCAGCAAAAAGAACAAGAGGTAGTACCATCAGCCAGGGACCTACTCAATACGGACATTAGTACGATGTCGGACCTAGAGTTCAGAATCATGACTTTAAAGATACTAGCTGGGCTTGAAAAAAGCGTGGAAGTTATTAGAGAAACCCTTTCTGGAGAAAAAGAAGAACTAAAATCTAACCAAGTCGAAATCAAAAAGGCTATTGATGAGGTGCAGTCAAAAACGGGGGCACTAACTGCTAGGATAAATGAGGCAGAAGAGAGAATCAGCAGTATAGAAGACCAAATGATGGAAAATAAAGAGGCTGAGAAAAAGAGAGAGAAACAACTACAGGATCACAAGGGCAGAATTCGAGAGATAAGTGATACGATAAGACAAAACAACATTAGAATAATTGGGATCCCAGAAGAAGAAAGAGAGAGAGGGGCAGAAGGTATATTGGAGCAAATAATAGCAGAGAACTTCCCTAATGTGAGGAAAGAAACAGGCATCAAAATCCAGGAGGCACAGAGAACCCCTCTCAAAATCAATAAAAATAGGTCAACACCCCGACATCTAATAGTAAAACTTAGGAGTCTCAGAGACAAAGAGAAAATCCTGAAAGCAGCTCGGGAGAAGAGATATGTATGGTAGAAATATTAGATTGGCAACAGACCTATCCACAGAGACTTGGCAGGCCAGAAAGGACTGGCAAAATATCTTCAGAGCACTAAACGAGAAAAATATGCAGCCAAGAGTACTATATGCAGCTAGGCTGTCATTGAAAATAGAAGGAGAGATAAAAAGCTTCCAGAACAAACAAAAACTAAAGGAATTTGCAAACACGAAACCAGCCCTCCAAGAAATATTGTAAAGGGTCCTCTAAGCAAAGAGAGAGCCTAAAAGCAGCATAGATCAGAAAGGAACACAGACAATATACAGTCACAGTCACCTTATAGGCAATACAGTGGCACTAAATTCATACCTTTCAATAGTTACCCTGAATGTAAATGGGCTAAATGCCCCAATCAAAAGACACAGGCTATCAGATTGGATTAAAAAACAAGACCCATCCATATGCTGTCTGCAAGAGACTCATTTTAGACCCAAAGACACCCCCAGGTTGAAAGTGAGGGGGTGGAAAACCATTTACCATGCTAATGGACACCAAAAGAAAGCTGGGGTGGCAGTCCTTAGACAAATTAGGTTTTAAATCAAAGACTGTAATAAGAGATGAGGAAAGACACTATATCCTACTTAAAGGGTCTATCCATCCAACAAGAAGATCTAACAATTGTAAATATCTATGCCCCTGACATGGGAGCAGCCAATTATATAAGGCAATTAATAACAAAAGCGAAGAAACACATTGACAGCAATACAATAATAGTGGGGGACTTTAACACCCCCCTGACTGAAATGGACAGATCATCTAAGCAAAAGATCAACAAGGAAATAAAGACTTTTAATGACACACTGGACCAAATGGACTTCACAGACATATTCAGAACATTCCATCCCAAAGCAACGGAATACACATTCTTCTCTAGTGCCCATGGAACATTCTCCAGAATTGATCACATCCTAGGTCACAAATCAGGTCTCAACCGGTACCAAAAGATTGGGATTATTCCCTGCATAATTTCAGACCACAGTGCTTTGAAACTAGAACTCAGTCACAAGAGGAAAGTCGGAAAGAACTCAAATACATGGAGGCTAAAGAGCATCCTACTAAAGAATGAATGGGTCAACAGGAAATTAAAGAAGAATTAAAAAAATTCATGGAAGCCAATGAAAATGAAAACACAACTGTTCAAAATCTTTGGGATACAGCAAAGGCAGTCCTGAGAGGAGAGTATATAGCAATACAAGCCTTTCTCAAGAAACAAGAAAGGTCTCAAATACACAACCTAACCCTACACCTAAAGCAGCTGGAGAAAGAACAGCAAATAAAGCCTAAACCCAGCAGGAGAAGAGAAATCATAAAGATCAGAGCAGAAATCAATGAACTAGAAACCAAAAGAACAGTAGAACAGATCAACGAAACTAGGAGCTGGTTCTTTGAAAGAAATAACAAGATTGATAAACCCCTGGCCAGACTTACCACAAAGAAAAGAGAAATGACCCAAATCAACACAATCATGAATGAAAGAGGAGAGATCACAACCAACACCAAAGAAATACAAACAATTATAAGAACATATTATGAGCAACTCTATGCCAGCAAATTAGATAACCTGGAAGAAATGGGTGCATTCCTAGAGATGTATCAACTACCAAAATTGAACCAGGAAGAAATAGAAAACCTGAACAGACCTATAGCCACTAAGGAAATTGAAGCAGTCATCAAAAATCTTCCAAGAATGAGCAGTAGCCGCTCATTCTTGTATCAGGCCCTTAAAGCCACTCAAGCAAAGCAGGCACTTTTTGGACAAGAGGGAGCAGAAGAAAGGAAAACAGCTCAAGTTTAAGCGACTGGAATGGTTTCTACATGACTCCTGGCGGCAGCAACGTGACAGGGTGCGCCTCAGCCGACTAGAAGTGAAACCTCGTGGCCTGGAAGTGCCAGATAAACATTCCTTGGCCTTTGTTGTCCGCATCCAAAGGAATAATGGGGTGAGTTCACTGGTGCAGAGGACCATTGCATGGCTTCACCTGAAGAAGATTTTCAGTGGTGTGTTTTTCAGAGTGACCCCCCAGACCATAAAAACGCTGCGTGTAGTGGAACCTTATGTGACCTGGGGATTTCCAAATCTGAAGTCTGTCCGGGAACTCATCTTGAAACGTGGACAAGCCAAGGTCAAGAATAAAACCATCCCTTTGACGGACAACACAGTGATTGAGGAGCACCTGGGGAAGTATGGTGTTATTTGCTTGGAAGGCCTCATTCATGAAATCGCCTTTCCGGGGAAGAATTCCCAGGAGATCTCTGCGTTCTTACGTCCTTTCCATCTCTCAGTGGCCCGTTATGCTACCAAGAATAGAGTGGGTTTCCTTAAGGAGGTGGGCTTACCTGGCTATCGAGGTGAACGAATCAGTCAGCTCATTCGGCAGCTGAATTAAACCCAGAAAGTAGAGAGAGGGTCAAGGAAAAGAGGATGATGCTCCTGGCAAGCACTTGTCATCACAGCCCAGTTCCAAGGGAGAGTTCCAGTGTGTTTTCCACATTGGCTGCCCCTACCACCTCTGAAGTCAGCGGGGGACTCCTGCCACAGAAGAGGGAGTCCTGCTGTGTCGCATCGTCTATCTTGGGATTTAAAGTTGGTGAACGAATACCCAAGCATGAATACAAGACAGCAGTGGACCAAGCTCAGGGACGTACTTGAACCCGGGGGTTCCTGGGGCCTTGTTTTAGAAGGAACTTGAAATATAATTACAAAGTAGAGTACAAAAAAAAAAAAAAAAATCTCCCAAGAAACAAAAGCCCAGGGCCAGATGGCTTCCCAGGGGAATTCTATCAGACATTTAAAGAAGAATTAATACCTATTCTCCTGAAACTGTTCCAAAAAATAGAAATGGAAGGAAAACTTCCAAACTCATTTTATGAGACCAGCATTACCTTGATCCCAAAACCAGACAAAGACCCCATCAAAAAGGAGAATTACAGACCAATATCCTTGATGAACATGGATGCAAAAATTCTCACCAAAATACTAGCCAATAGGATCCAACAGTACATTAAAAGGATTATTCACCACGACCAAGTGGGATTTATCCCTGGGCTGCAAGGATGGTTCAACATCCACAAATCAATCAACATGATACAATACATTAACAAAAGAAAGAACAAGAATCATATGATCCTCTCAGTAGATGCAGAAAAAGCATTTGACAAAGTACAGCATCCTTTCTTGATCAAAACTCTTCAGAGTATAGGGATAGAGGGTACATACCGCAATATCATAAAAGCCATCTATGAAAAACCTACAGCGAATATCATTCTCAATGGGGAAAAAGGTCAGGAACGCGGCAGGGATGTCCACTATCACCACTGCTATTCAACATAGTATTAGAAGTCTTAGCCACAGCAATCAGACAACAAAAAGAAATCCAAGGCATCCAAATCGGCAAAGAGGAAGTCAAACTCTCACTCTTTGCAGATGATATGATACTGTATGTGGAAAACCCAAAAGACTCCACCCCAAAACTGCTAGAACTCATACAGGAATTCAGTAAAGTAGCAGGCTATAAAATCAATGCACAGAAATCAGTGGCATTCCTATACACCAACAACAAGACAGAAGAGAGACAAATCAAGGAGTCGATCCCATTTACAATTGCACCCAAAACCATAAGATACCTAGGAATAAATTTAACCAAAGAGGCAAAGGATCTGTACCCAGAAAACTATAAAATCCTCATGAAAGAAATTGAAGAAGACACAAAGAAATGGAAAAACGTTCCATGCTCATGGATTGGGAGAACCAACATTGTGAAGATGTCAATGCTACCTAGAGCAATCTACACATTCAATGCAAAATACCATCCACTTTTTTCAAAGAAATGGAACAAATAATCCTAAAATTTGTATGGAACCAGAAGAGAGCCCGAATAGCCAGAGGAATCTTGAAAAAGAAAAGCAAAGCTGGCGGCATTACAATTCCGGACTTCCAGCTCTATTACAAAGCTGTCATCATCAAGACAGTATGGTACTGGTATAAAAACAGACACATCGATCAGTGGAACAGAATTGAGAGCCCAGAAATGGACCCTCAACTCTATGGTCAACTTATCTTTGACAAAGCAGGAAAGAATGTCCAATGGCAAAAAGACAGTCTCTTCAACAAATGGTGTTGGGAAAATTGGACAGCCAGATGCAGAAGAATGAAACTGGACCATTTCCTTACACCACACACAAAACTGGACTCCAAATGGTTGAAAGAAACTAAACGTGAGACAGGAGTCCATCAAAATCCTAAAGGGGAACACAGGCAGCAACCTCTTCGACCTCAGCTGCAGCAACTTCTTCCTAGAAACACAAAGGCAAGGGAAGCAAGGGCAAAAATGAACTATTGGGATTTCCTTAAGATAAAAAGCTTTTGCACAGCAAAAGAAACAGTCCAGAAAACCAAAAGACAACCAACAGAATGGGAGAAAATATTTGCAAATGACATATCCGATAAAGGGCTAGTATCCAAAATGTATAAAGAACTTATCAAACTCAACACCCAGAGAACAAATAATCCAATCAAGAAATGGGCAGAAGACATGAACAGACATTTTTCCAAAGAAGACATCCAAATGGCCAACAGACACATGAAAAAGTGCTCAACATTGCTCGGCATCAGGGAAATCCAAATCAAAACCTCCATGAGATACCACCTCACACCCGTCAGAATGGCTAAAATTAACAAGTCAGGAAACGACAGATGTTGGCAGGGATGTGGAGAAAGGGGAACCCTCCTACACTGTTGGTGGGAATGCAAGCTGGTGCAACCCCTCTGGAAAACAGTATGGAGTTTCCTCAAACAGTTGAAAGTAGAGCTACCATACGGTCCAGCAATTGCACTACTGCGTATTTATTTATTTATTTATTTTTGAAAGATTTTATTTATTTGAGAGAGAGAGATTGAGAGCACGAGACGGAAGAGGGTCAGAAGGAGAAGCAGACTCCCTGCTGAGCAGGGAGCCTGACGTGGGACTCGATCCTGGGACTCCAGGATCATGACCTGAGCCGAAGGCAGTCGCTTAAGCAACTGAGCCACCCAGGCGCCCCTGCATTACTGGGTATTTACCACAAAGATACAAATGTAGGGATCCGAAGGGGTACGTGCACCCCAATGTTTATAGCAGCAATGTCCACAATAGCCAAACTGTGGAAAGAGTGATGATGTCCATTGACAGATGAATGGATAAAGAAGAAGTGGTATATATACACAATGGAATATTATGCAGCCATCAAAAGGAATGAGATCTTGCCATTTGCAATGACATGGATGGAACTGGAGGGTGTTATGCTGAGTGAAATAAGTCAATCAGACAGACATGTATCATATGACCTCACTGATACGAGGAATTCTTAATCTCAGGAAACAAACTGTTGCTGGAGTCGTGGGGGTTGGGAAGGATGGGGTGGCTGGGTGATAGACATTGGGGAGGGTATGTGCTATGGTGAGCACTGTGAATGGTGCAAGACTGTTGAATCACAGATCTGTACTTCTGAAACAAATAATGCAACATATGTTAAGAAAAAAGAAAAAGAAGATAGCAGGAGGGGAAGAATGAAGGGGAGTAAGTCAGAGGGGGAGACGAACCATGAGAGACGATGGACTCTGAAAAACAAACTGAGGGTTGTAGAAGGGAGGAGGGTAGGGGGATGGGTTAGCCTGGTGATGGGTATTAAAGAGAGCACATTCTGCATGGAGCACTGGGTATTATGCACAAACAATGAATCATGGAACACTACATCAAAAACTAATGATGTAATATATGGTGATTAACATAACAATAGAAAAAGAAGAAACACATTTTTCAGGGGAGGAGGGGAGGTAATAGTTCAGATGTAGGCATGTTGAATTGGAGGTGCCTATGGTTAATCTAGATAGTTATTTTCAGTAGGCAGAAATATTTGAGAGAGAAGCCTGGAAATACTAATTTGATTGTTAAGAGGAGTTAGGTAAAGCTGCGACAATTAATGAGATCACGTAGTGAGACTGTAGGGTGGAAGGAAAGGACATGATATTAAGGATCCAAATCAGCAGAAATCAGTGAACTGAGAAGATGCAAGTAAAGTAGTGGAAATGGCTTATACAGAACTCCTCCCTCCCTCCCGCGCACCTATCCATGGCAGGTACGTTCCAAGACTCCCAGTGGATGCCTGAAAGAACAGATAGTAGTACCGAACGCTATATGTACTGTTTTTTCTGTACATACATACCTGTGATAAAGTTCTTTTTATAAATGAAGTGCAGTAAGAGATTAACGACAATAAAGTAGAACAGTTATGACTACTGTAATAAGTTATATGAATGTGGTCTCTTTCTCAAAATAACATACTGTACTCACCCTTCTTATGATGTGAGATGACAAAATGCCTGTGCGATGACGTGAAGTGAGGTGAATGACTTAGGGATACTGACCTAACATTAGGCTATCACTGACCTGATGATATGTCAGAAGAAGTATCATCTATTTCTGGACCACAGTTGACCCTGAGTAAGCGAGACTGCAGATAAGGGGCACTATCGTATAGATTTCTTTTTCATAGAGCTTTGCTGGGAAGGGAAACAGAGGCACACTGAAAAAGTGAAAGCAAAGGGAGTCCTTCAGGGAGTTCTCAGTGAGCTAGTTTTTGGATGATGGAGTGATGAAACTGGTACTGGATAATGTGATAGATTAATGAATTAGAGATCAATCCTGCCTTTCATCAATTGTGAAGTGCATATGGATATGGAAAAAAAGCAGTGTTGAAAAAATAATCATTTACAGATTTACAAGTGGTACTTATCTTGGGAATGCAAGGATGGTTTATTAAGGTTTTATTTTTTTATTTTTTTTTTTAAGATTTTTTTTTTTATTTATTCATGAGAGACAGAGAGAGAGAGAGGGAGGCAGAGGGAGAAGCAGGCTCCCAAGGAGCAGGGAGCCCGATGCGGGACTTGATCCCAGGACCCTGGGATCATGACCTGAGCCGAAAGCAGACGCTTAACCATCTGAGCCACCCAGGCGCCCTTGGGGTTTTAATAAAGCAGCTGAGAGGAATTATTTGCAGTTTGCCATCAATAATGTGTTTGAGGGGTGCCTGGGTGGCTCAGTCGTTAAGTGTCTGCCTTCGGCTCAGGTGTTGATCCCAGGGTCCTGTGATCGAGCCCCGCATTGGGATCCCTGCTCCATGGGAAGCCTGCTTCTCCCTCTCCCACTCCCCCTGCTTGTGTTCCCTCTCTCGCTGTGTCTCTTTCTGTCAAATAAATAAATAAAATCTTGAAAAAAAATGTGTTTGAATACTGTAATATACCCAAGATCAGTTAACCCCAAAGAAAGATGATTCCCCATTTTCCCAAGGAAAGGATGAAAAAACCACAGTTCTTTATCCATTCTGAATATATAAACTTAAGGTATAGCGAAGACAATCTAATGATTTCAAGTGCTTACTTATTTTTTAATATAGTGCTTTTAATACATTATATATTATATAGTATACATTATAGTATGTTATATATTAATATTTTTGTATTTACAGTACATTGTTTTATCACATTACATAAAATAACATTAAACATTTTTTCTGCTTATGTAGAGTTCATGATATTTCCACTCATTTTCATCATTCAGTTATTTCTTGAGCTACTTTTTAAGATATGTAGCCCTGTAGTCTGGAGCACATCATTTTCATTTCCATTCTTTGAAACTTAGTAGTTATTGAATCCATGTATTAAATATGTATATGATGCTAAAAGTTTTATTCCAAGCTACATTTATTTTGGATAACAGATCATTTTTTTTAAAAGATTTTATTTATTTATCTGAGAGAGCCAGCATAAGCAAGGGGGAAGGACAGATGGAAAGGGAGAAGCAGACTCCCCTCTGAGCAGGGAGCCCTACATGGCACTCAGTCCCAGGACTCTGGGATCATGACCTGAGAGGAAGGCAGACACTTAACTGATTGAGCCACCCATGTGCCCCTAACATGAGATCATTTAAGGGTTCCCCTCCCCACTCTTTCTGTTGGTATGTATTTGGTCTCCATACTATAGCCACTTATTGTATTGTTTTTTTTCCTCATGAGTGACATCATTTTCATACACAGTTGACCTTTAAACAACATGAGTTTGAACTATGTGGGTCCACTAACATGGATTTTTATAGTACAGCACCGTACATGTATTTTCTCTTCCCTATAATTTTCTTTATTTCCCCTAGCTTTATTGTAAGAATACAGTATATAATACAGATAACATACAAAATAGGTGCTAATCAACTTAGTTTTATTGGTAAGACTTCTGGTCAACAGTAGGTTATTAGTAGTTAAGTTTGAAGGGAATCAAAAGTTATACATGGATTTTCAGTTGTGTGGGGGAGTTGGTGCCTCTAACACCCCACATTGTTCAAGGGTCAGCTGTATATATTTAACAGTTGTTTATATTTTCTTGTCTCTGAATTTTGTTCATGTTCTTTGACAGTTTTTATGTTGGGTCATTGATGTGCAGAAGCTCTTATATTAGGAGGAAATTGGCCCTTTGCAATGAGGATTTTTTTTTTTTTTTGCCATGCCTGATTATCTCGTTTGTGAATTGTTTATCTGTAATAACTTGATGTTTACTTCCCATTTTAGATAACTTCTGTATAACTTTTCCTAATTAAGGTTACAGTGAAGACTGAGTTTCTTGCTACCAAAAAGATAAAAATACAGGTAAAATTTAACCCCAGGATAAGGCCTTGTCTTACTATTTAAAAAAAATTAGAGCAGTACTATTTTAACATAGTTATGGGGGACTATGGATAATGTTTGAAATTTTGGAAATTTAATTTATGTAAGCCATATTGAATACCTTGTTTTTAATTTGATACAGATGTAGTGGGAACTAAATCTGAGTTAACCTTCTTTCTCCTTGTTCTTTTAAATACAGGGTGAGCATGGACAGTCTTGTGCCAAAATGCTTGTGAATCGAGCACTAGGCCGCTGGAGGCAGCGTATGCTTCGAGCAGATAACACTAGTGCTATCGTAATCTGCATCTCTCCAGGAGTGGACAGCCAGGGAAATTTCACCAATGAAGATGAGCTCTATCTGAACCTGACCGATAGTCCTTCCTATAATAGTCAAGACACCTGCATGATGACTCCTTCCCCAAGTTCTACACCACCAGTCAAGGTATACAGTTCTCTATAGTATTTGAGCTTTTTTAAATAGAATTTCTTTGGTTAATGTTGCTTAAAAAGTTTTTCAGATTCTTCATATCATAGGATTTGGGATTTGAACTAGGTTCAAGAAAGTTATGGATCTTTGTCATGTAACTTATTATCATTGATTCTCTTCACATCAATACTGTTCTGAAAGCCAGGTGTGTGTACAGCACCTAATCGAAAGGAGATGTACATTAACAATATTTTAACAGTCCCCTTCTAATACATTTGTAAACATTTAAGTTTGTGAAGTACTTTCATATATATTTCATTTGAACCTCATAAACAGAATAGGTAACTAGTGCAGATGTTATTCCGTCTTATAGATCATAAGACTGAGAGATTAAGCAATTTGGATAAGATCATACAGACTCAAGATTGAAGTGGACCTTAGGATATCAGATCGTAGAACTGGTTGTCTAATAACATGGACAAGAACCATTATTCCTCTTCTTACTCAGATAATTTTGAAAGAGTTTAAGATATGCTATGAAATAAACAATTTAAATGGTACTGTATTTCCCTTTTTCTGATTTCATCCCGGGATTTACCTACTAAAAATTAGTAGTATTGGGGCTCCTGGGTGGCTCAGTTGGTTGGGTATCTGCCTTCAGCTTGGCTTGTGATCTCAGGGTCCTGGGATTGAGCCTTGTGTCGGGCTCCCTGCTCAGTGGTGAGTCTGCTTCTCTCTCTCCCTTTGCCCCTCCCCCTCTCTGTGTGCTCTCTCTCTCGAATAAATAAAATCTTAAAAAAATTGGTAGTATTGATAACTGCTTTGTTATACTTGGGACTTCTGAGAATGTGCTCTTATTTATTTATTTTTATTTATTTATTTTTTAAATTTTATTTATTTATTTGTCAGAGAGAGCACAAGCAGGGGGAGCAGCAGGCAGAACAGGCAGAGGGAGAAGCAGCCTCCCCAGTGAGCAAGGAGCCTGATGTGGGACTCGGTCCCAGGACCCTGGGGTCATGACCTGAGCTGAAGGCAGATGCTTAACTGACTGAGCCACCCAGGCGTCCCTTATTTTTTTATTTTTGAGAGGGAGAGTGCTTGCGAGTGAGGGGCAGACAGGGAGAGGGAGCGAGAGACTCTTAAGCAGGCTCCACGCCCAGCGCAGAGCCCAACACCAGCCGCGATCTCATGACCTTGAGATCGTGACCTGAGCTGAAACCAAGTCAGTTGCCCAACTGACTGAGCCACCCAGGTGCCCCACATAAAATGTTTTTAAAATTATTACTAAAAATCTGGCTATCTAATAATAAAGATAAGGAGATTTATGTATGTACTAACTTATATTTAGGCATTGGTTGTTTGTTAACCAATTGGCCCCACCAAAGTATAGGAAAATATTTGGAGCCATTCAGAATAATTAGAGTTGTTACCTCTGACCTAACAAGTAAATAAAGACAAATCTCTGCTGAAGAAATTGTTTTATCTTAATTGACAACCATGACTACACACATAATTTGATTTATTTTCTTGTTAAAATAATCCCATATTTAGTAACATTTAGGTAAATAAAATGACATTTTGGTCAGTTTGGTTTTTAACACTTTCCCACATTTAGAGTAGGCATTTGAGGCTAGGTTTATCTATTTATAGACATGGAAACTTCTGTATGGATCCTAAGGTTATACCAGTAGTCAGATCTTTGTTTTGGGATGGATATGGTAGAAATACCTCTGTTTTCGTGATATATTACTCTGGCATACGTTTTTCTCTGTCCTTTTTTTAGGGCAAAACTAAATTTAGTGCTTTTTGGGGGGGGTTTAGATTTTATTTATGTGACAGAGAGCACAAGCAGGGGGAGCAGCAGACAGAGGGAGAGGGAGAAGCAGGTTCCCCGCTGAGCAGGGAGCCTGCAGGACTCTAGGATCATGACCTGAGCTGAAGGCAGACGCTTAACTGACTGAGCCACCCAGGTGCCCTCTAAGGGATTTTTATATCAGGGGAAGACCGGGATAATATGTTTTCATTTACCCTTCTCCAAAAGAGTTTACTTCAGAATGTACTAATATTTTAAAAAATGATTTGATTAAAAGAGAAAAAGATTTAAGAGAAATGTTGTATACTTGAGGGAGACAGTATTTATGCATAAACTCTGTTCTTGAGAAACTATTAAGACAATGATTTTATAAAATATTAGTACTATGAGAGTTTTGGGTTTGATAGGAAAAATATTCTTAATCTGTCTAGCGATGGGAAAAATATTCTGAGTATATGTAGATCTAGAGCACTATATCTAAAGGAGTAGTGCATATCTGAATGACTTGTCAAACTTTTAAAAAAACAGTACCTGAAAGTTTCCATATGATTTTCACTTATTTCTTTGAGAGTTGCCTCAGCCATGCTCTCTAGGTTCCCAGACATCCTGCTTTTCTCAAGTCCTAGAACAGACTCTAGTGTTTGGGAGATAGGTGCAAAGCAACAGTATGAGTTTGCAGTATGACGACATTGCTTTAATGTTACACTTTACATTTTATGTACTACTGAATATTCAGAAATAAGAATATAGAAAAAAATAGGAAAGTAGGAAATCAACCAAACAAATTTGTCACTTATTCTAATGAAACTTCTTTTTTTTTTTTTTAAAGATTTTATTTATTTATTTGAGAGAGAGAGAATGAGAGACAGAGAGCACGAGAGGAAGGAGGGTCAGAGGGAGAAGCAGACTCCCTGCTGAGCAGAGAGCCCGATGCGGGACTCGATCCAGGGACTCCAGGATCATGACCTGAGCCGAAGGCAGTTGCCCAACCAACTGAGCCACCCAGGCGCCCTCTAATGAAACTTCTTTATCTCCCTAATGGTTAAGCTGAATTCTAGGATAAATTATTTATTTGGCTTACTTTCTTGTTTTTCAGTCACTGGAGGAGGACCCGTGGCCACGGCTGAACTCTAAGGGCCATGTACCTGCCCTTGTTCGTAGTAATGCCTTCTCAGAGAATTATTTAGAAGTCCCAGCTGAGATAGCTCGAGGGAATGTCCAGGTGGCAGTCATACCCTCAAAAGATCCAGAGCCACTTGAAGAAAATTGCACTAAAGCCTTGACTTTAAGGATACATGATTCTTTGAATAATAGCCTGTCAGTTGGCCTTGTGCCTACCAATTCAACAAATACCATCATGGACCAAAAAAATTTAAAGATGTCAACTCCAGGTCAAATGAAAGCCCAAGAAGTTGAAAGAACCCCTCCAGCAAACTTTAAAAGGACCTTAGAAGAATCCAACTCTGGCCCTCTTATGAAGAAGCATAGACGAAATGGTTTAAGTCGAAGTAGTGGTGCTCAGCCTGCAAGCCTACCCACAGGCTCACAGCGAAAGACCTCTGTTAAGCTTACCATGAGACGCAGACTTCGGGGCCAGAAGAAAATTGGAAATCCTTTACTTCATCAGCACAGAAAAACTGTTTGTGTCTGCTGAAATGTATCTGAAAAGTGTTTTTTCCCCCCGAACTTAGGATTTAAGAGGGCTTTTTTGAAGTTGGTGCCGAACTTGAACTTTTTTTAAGGGGACAAAATAAAAATAGTATACAGTTTGACTTTTTGGAATTCAACAGTTTTATCCTGGCCTTGTACTTGCTTGTATTATAAATGTGAATTTTGTAGATGTTAGGGTATAAGTTGCTCTAAAACGTGTGTAAATTTGTATACTTCACACAAACTCAGTCTCTTACTCTGATACACAGTAAATGTAACAACAGGGCTAAAGGTTAAAAATCAAAAGAATCTATTAGATTTTAGAAATACATTTAAACTTTTAAAAATGCTTATTCAGAAATTTGTATAAGTCACTTGTGATGAAAACACAACTTTTTAAAGTAAATTATTAAGCAAACTGGAAGAGTGATGTATTTTCATAGTGACCTGTGTTCCACTTAATGTTTCTTAGAGACAGCTAGTGTCTTTTAAAAATTATTTTTTATTTCTAATTTCATAATTCAGAACTAAATTTTTCATAGCAGAAGTGTTGAGCCATGCTGAAAGTAGCTTGGTGTTAGTCTCCCTGTTCTAACTAAAATACTATGCAGTATCTCTTAATTCAGTAGCATTTTTCTGAAACATTAATCATTAGATATACTCCCCAAATCTTTGGAGTAGAAGGAGGTGTGTTTGCCTAAAAAGGTGCCCTTCTCAATCATCCCAGACACTCAGTGGCATTATTAAGTCTTAAAGTCGTTACTCTCTTCTTGTGTTTGCATAAAATATGTGAAGTTTTTCTTGCTATTTCAATAACGGATGGTGCTGCTAATTCCCAACATTTTTTAAATTATTTTATATATCGTACAGTTTTCATTGATTATATGGATATATGTTTGTTCATCTAATAAAACTGTTCCTGATGTTGCTGGATTTTTGTTGGTTTTAATGATACAAACTTTCTGTTTTGCCTTGATCATGCTTTAGAGTAACAACTTAAAAATACATGTAATGTTTATTTTTGCACTCTTGACTTTTTAATTTTAATTTAGAATATATCGAAACAGGCTAAATATCCAACAACAGAATATGGCTAAGAATATGATCGTCAGAGGGCGCCTGGGTGGCTCAGTTGGTTAAGCGACTGCCTTCGGCTCAGGTCATGATCCTGGAGTCCCGGGATCGAGTCCCACATCGGGCTCCCTGCTCAGCGGGGGGTCTGCTTCTCCCTCTGACCCTCTTCGCTCTCATGCTCTCTGTCTTTCATTCTCTATCTCTCAAATAAATAAATAAAATCTTAAAAAAAAATATGATCGTCAGTTATGGCTTACAAACATTTGATGAAATATGTTGCACTTAAAAATGAATAAAACTATACTTTGGTAATATAGGAAAAAACTGACACTAAGTATGTCATTTTGGTGTGATGAATTGTTCTACAATAAGAAAAAATTTAAATTTATTAATTTAGAACAAGACCTCTTATTAAGAGATTGAAGAGTTAATTCCTGCATTCAATATCCACATTATGTTGGGAACTGCACAATTGGAAGCATACCGGTTTTCAGTGATAAGATGAGAACCAGGGGTCCAGGTAAAACATAATCATGACTAGCTCTTAAGAAGGATTTTTAGTGGAGGCGCCTGGGTGGCTCAGTCGTTAAGCGTCGGCCTTTGGCTCAGGTCATGATCCCAGGGTCCTGGGATTGAGCCCCACATCGGGCTCCCTGCTCGGCAGGAAGCCTGCCTCTCCCTCTCCCTCTCCCACTCCCCCTGCTTGTGTTCCCTCTCTCGCTGTCTCTCTTTGTGAAATTAAAAGAAAAAAAAAGAAAAGATTTTTTAGTTACTGAAGAGTTTATTTATTTATTTATTTTAGGATATTATTTATTTGAAAGCATATGAGTGGGGGGAAAGGGAGAAGCAGACTCCCCACTCAAGGGAGCCCGATGTGGGCCTCCATCCCAGGATCCTGAGATCATGACCCGAGCCAAAGGCAGAGGCTTAATCAGCTGAGCCACCCAGGCACCCTGAAGAGTTTTTCAGATCTTTCCAAGACAGACATAGCAACTAGTAGACACTTTTTATGTCAACTTATCGTGAAGGGTTTTTCCGTCTTTTATTTTTTTATTTTTATTTTTTGTTTTTTTTCCCATCTTTTAGACCTGTGATACCATTCACTGCACCAAGTAGAAATTCAACAAATCTGAATGTATATTAAAAGAAAATTCATTTAGCTACTTTTTCTGCCAGTGATTGTAAATCCTGTATCTACATGAAATTAAAATTTCTACTTGATTAGAGTAATGGATTATGTAATCTTTATTTTTCAAATCAGTTTTTTAATGTAAAAATGTTACTCTTCCCTAGATCACATTTTTAGTGCAGTGGAATCCCAATTCTGTATAGTAGTAGCTATTAATACTAGAAACATTTTTGGTTTAAGACACAACTGCAAATGCTAAGATTAGCCCTTTTCTGTATCTGTTCCTAGGATTGTGTTTAGGCCTATTTAAGGAGCTGAAGATGCTATGCAATCATAAGTAATGTTCTAATGTTTGTCTTTTATTTTCTAATCTTATTTGCCTATGTAATGTAGATCAGTAGTATAATACATTATGAGAAACTTACGATGTATAAGATGGTACATAATGAAAAACTCGCACTCAGTTCCCAAGGCAGCCAACATTTCCCCCTTTTTGTGTTCTCTTAGTGATGATCTATGCCTCTTAATTGTGAAGATTTTTCTCTGTCAGTATTTCACAGAGCCTCCTTAATCTTTAGTATTCATCTATGGATATGTTATTTAACTGTGCATAACTTAACCACATCCACTGAAAGGAAAACATTTCTTCTTTACTCATACAATACTTAATGACACCAAATGTGTAAGATTTCCTACACCAAGCAATTCTCCAATTTTCTGTAGACATCAATAGGGTGTTCTACAATTCAATTCAGTTCTGACACTTCTAGGGTTATCATCAGATCCCACAAGTTAAGGGCTCAGTCTTACAAGACTGCCCTCACTTCAGAAACCAATTGCAAGTCCTAGGTTATCACATACATTGGTGTTCGACTGGCTGTAAATCGTTTCCCACAACCCCCTCAAGTTTGGTAATTTGCTAGAACAGCTCACAAGAATTCAGGGAAACGTTTCCTGGCTTATCATATAAAAAAGATAAAAAATTTATTATATAAAAAATATATATCAGGTAAGGTCCAGAACAGCCCAAACAGAGGAGCCTATGACCCCATTGGCTTGGGGTGCACCACCCTCAGCACGTGAGTATGTTCACCAACCTGGAAGCTCTGAATCCCATACTTAAGGGATTTTTATGGAGGCTTTGTCATTTAGGTGTGATCAATTACTAGTCTCAAACCTCTTCCCTCTCAGGAGAAAAAGAGTGTGTGTAGTGAGCCCACCAAGAAAGAGTTGTCTCATTAAAACAAAAAATGCTCTTACCGGGAAATTCCAAGGGATTTAGGAGCTGTGTGTCAGGAATAAGTCAGTGACCAAAAACAAAAGTTGTTCCTAGCGCCTTTATCACCTAAGAAATTACAAAGGTTTAACCTAGGTTCTCTAGCCAGGAGCCTGGGACAAAGGCCAAAATACGTGTTTCTTATTATATCACAGTATCACATCCACACGCTGGTTCTTTTCAATATTTTGTAAAACAGTTCTCTATCTTGTGCCTCAAAGATTAAAATATGTATTAGTTATATACTGCTGCATAATACTTCAAAATTTAGTAGCCTAAAACAACAAACATCTTCACAGTTTCTGAGTGTCAGGAATCTGGGAACCACTAAGCTAGGTTACAGAATCATGTTGCCATCAAGATCCCAAGCAGGGCTACAGTCATCTAAAGGCTTCACTAGGTCTGGAGGATACGCTTTACACAATGCTTACCTATCTGTTGGCAGGACGCCTCAGTTACTTGTCCCATGTGTCCTATAGGGCTTCTCACAACATATTCGTTAACTTTCCCCAACAGCAAATGATAGGAGAAAGAACAAGGCTCAATGTCTTTTGTAACCTAACCTCAAAAATAGATATCAATTCTGTTTTGTTAGTTGCATAGACCAAACTGATACAGTGTAGGAGGCAACTACACGGCATGAGTATTAGCAGATGTGCGTCATTAAGGGCCATCTTGGAGGCAGTCTATCAGAATCTAGAAGTTAAAAGCATTAGTCATGTAAAATACAGGCTTTTTAGCACTGCCTTCATAAGCTGTGCATTAGATTTGTTTTGTTAACATTAATGAATGATGTTATTTTCATTTTCCAGATCTCTGGAGGATAGTGCTCTAATGGAGGGAAGTGTTTTAGTGTATTTTTTCCCCTAAATATATTATTTCACTAGAAAAGTTGAAAACTTAAATTTTAGTCTTTTCTTAAAAAATATTAAAAAAAAATTTATTTGAGGGCACCTGGGTGGCTCAGTTGGTTAAGCGACTGCCTTCAGCTCAGGTCATGATCCCGAAGTCCCAGGATCGAGGCCCACATCGGGCTCCCTGCTCAGCAGGGAGTCTGCTTCTCCCTCTGACCCTCCCCCCTCTCATGCTCTCTCTCTCAAATAAATAAATAAAATCTTAAAAAAAAATTTATTTGAGAGAGAGAGTGTGTGAACACGAGTGGGGGCGGAGAGAGGGAGAAACAGACTCCCCGTTGAGCAGGCTCGATCCTAGCACCCGGCAGTCATGACCTGAGCTGAAGGAAGAAGCTTAACCGACTGAGCCATCCAGGCACCCCAAATATTAATCTTTGAGGCAAAATATGTTGACTGTATGAATGGTTGCATTGGGGATGACAATATACAAACTTTGATAATCTACTTAAATCTATTTTACCACTTAAAGTGCAATGTAGAAAACTTACCACTGTGGGGCGCCTGGGTGGCTCAGTCGTTAAGCGTCTGCCTTCAGCTCAGATCATGATCCCAGGGTCCTGGGACCGAGCCCCACATCGGGATCCCTGCTCGGCAGGAAGCCTGCTTCTCCGTCTCCCACTCCCCCTGCTGTGTTCCCTCTATTGCTGTGTCTCTCTCTGTCAAATACATAAATAAAATCTTTAAAAAAAAAAAAAGAAAAGAAAACTTACCACTGTATTATCCTCCTCTCTTTATGTTATAGTTGTCATGTCTGTATATATTGAAAACCCCAACAGGTAATGCTATAATTTTTGCTATCAAAAATCAAACATTTTAAAGAACTCAAGAGGAGAACAGTCTATGATATTCATCAGATATTTACCATTGCTATTGCTCTTTATACATTCCTGATATTCTAGGTTTCCTTCCAGTATTGTTTTCTGGTTTCTGATGAAAAAATCTGTAGTCATTCAAATTGTTCCCCTGTAAGTAATGCATAGTTTTTCTTTGGCTGCTTTCAAGATTTTTTTTCTTTGTCTTCAGTTTTCAACAGTATGATTAGGAAGTCCCTGTGCATGGATTCCTTTGAGGTTTTCTGCTCCAGGTTTGCTGAGCATTTTGAATCTGTAGGTTTATATCTTTCACCAAACTTAGGAGTTTTTTGGCATTTTTCTCCCCCAATTTTTTTTCAGCATCACATTCCTTTTCTTCTTTCTTTTTCTTTTTTTTTTTAGATTTTATTTATTTATTTGAGAGAGAGAAGGAGCTCAGAGGGAGAGGGAGAAGCAGACTCACTGCTAAGCAGAGAGTCCAACATGAGCCTCGATCCCAGCACCCTGGGATCATAACTTAAGCCAAAGGCAGACGCTTAACCCAGGTGCCCCCTTTTTCTTCTTTCTTTGTAACTCTTTGTTTTTCCTTTTGTTAGACCATTTGATGTTATATTTCTGAGTTCTAAAATTTCCATTTGGTTATTTTGATTTTTTTCCCCATTTGTTTCTTTTTATATCTTTTTTGAGATGTTCTGTGTTTTCGTGCATGTTAAGAGAGTTCACAATAGCTTGCAGGAACCTTTTTACAGTACTGCTTTAAAGTGTGTCAGATATGGGGCGCTTGGGTGGCTCAGTTGGTTAAGCGACTGCCTTCGGCTCAGGTCATGATCCTGGAGTCCCAGGATCGAGTCCCGCATCGGGCTCCCTGCTCGGCGGGGAGTCTGCTTCTTCCTCTGACCCTATCCCCTCTGATGTGCTCTCTCTCTCTCATTCTCTCTCTCTCAAATAAATAAATAAAATCTTTAAAAAAAAAATAAAGTGTGTCAGATAATCTGTGTCATTTAGGTATTCCTTTTGCTTGACTGAAAACTAAAATATTAATGTTTATCATAGTTCTATGTGAAATCAGATTATTACACCACTGCTTAAATCATGTGATGTTTGTGAGCATCAGTTGATTTTTTTTTTTACAAAGATTTTATTTATTTATTTGACAGAGAGACACAGCCAGAGAGGGAACACAAGCAGGGGGAGTGGGAGAGGGAGAAGCAGACTTCTCGTGGAGCAGGGAGCCAGCCGGACTTGGGGCTCTATCCCAGGACCCTGGGCCGAAGGCAGATGCTTAATGACTGAGCCACCCAGGCACCCCATGTTGATTGTTTTTTCTATGTGAGTTAGGTTTTCCTGGTTCTTTCAAAGTTCTCCAAGTCTTTGATATGCTAATTAGGGCCTGATCCTTGTTTAATGTATTCTGTGAGGTCATTCTCCTGAGCTCCTCCCTCCCTACAGTCTCCATGGTACTTTCCCCTTCTCTGGGACTCCCTTTTCAATTCTCTGGGCAGAAAGCAGGGGCTTTAGGAACCATGCATTTCCAAATGCTTACATTTGGAGCTCAATGGCTTAACATCTTTGTGTCTTGGTCCTCATCTATAAAATGTAGATAGTAATACTACAATGACTGGCATATAGAGCTAAATAAATGTTACCCAATATTATTTTTATTAAATTTTACCTTCTCAAAACTGTTAATACAGATTCCGTTTTCTCAGATTTTAAAGCAGTTTTTATCTACGTTTAGGCATGTATGGGGAAGGTAAACTATGCCCTGACCATCACTAAAACAGCTAATGAAACTAATTTTTGGTCTTTGTCAATAGTTTTACTTTTTGGTAACTTTAATTATAAATACAAGCTCCAGATTGTAGGATAAATTGTTGGGTTCTGACATGTAATTTTTCCTGTTAATGAATACAGCTTTGTGGCGAATAAAAATGAAACAAATAATCCCTTCTGCTAAAAAGTTTACATGTTAGCTAAACAGACAATAGGATTATACATTAACCGACTAGAAAAGTTACAAAGTAGTACTAATGTGTCAGAGATAAAGGGAAACCATACTTCATGATTTGCCTTGGACAGTCCTACTTTACTTTTTTGGGGGGGGGCTTGTGTATAATTGTTAATAGAGCCTCTGGTTAGGATGATAAATTACATGGCTACTTTATAGATACTAGTTAAGTTTCAAGAGAATGAAAGGAAAGCAATCACCATATCTTCAGAAAGTTTGCTAGGCCTGAGAATGAGCTGGGTAGAGGTTGAAGGGCCCCAACATAATAAAGAAACACTTAGAACTTTGAATAGAAATATGGGAAAATGCTGTTTTAGAAGCCAGTTATGTCATAACATGCAGGACAGAAAAATGGCAGGTACTCCTGTAATTAGATAGATATAAGGTGATACGACATTTGTTGGTTTTGCTATTCTACAAAGTTTAGATTCTACTTTTTAGGAGATTACTACAAAAGTTTCAACCTAAAAATGCACCAAAGAAAGTCTATATAGTGAGTAATTAGTATAATTTTACCTCACAATTAGAGGATTTTAGAGAAATGTGATTTTTAAAAATAGACTATTTTTTATAGCAGTTTTAGGTTCATGGCAAAATTGAGCAGAAGGTACAGATATTCCATATATGCCCTTTCCTAACTAGTTTCCTATCACTTTCTACTGTGATAACACGTTTATAGTCAGTCTCCCTTGTTATCAAAATCCCCAATCAGAAGGATACAACTGATGAACCTATGTTTGATGATGGTTATTTTTTTTAACCTCTTTGGGTTTTTTTTCCTTTCACTTGACTAAAAACTAAAATATTAATGTTTATCATTGTTCTGTGTGAAATCAGATTATTTCCCCACTGCTTAAATCATGTGATTATTGTTCAGGTGTTTTTGGTGGCTAGGGTAAGTGAGGAAATGGCTTGCTTGAAGCTAAAAAGGAATCTTAATCCTATTGAAATGAAAACTCACAATAAAGTATAAACTGATCTTGAAACTGGTTTTCATATGGATAATTCCTTGATGATTTTTCTGGAGATTTTGGGCTTTGATTTGCAGGGCCATAGGAGAGGCAATTTTAGTCGTTAGTGATTTATTATCATGTACCATTGTAGCAACTGGAAGAAGATGGAATTCTGGCTCAAAGTCCCTCTTTTACACCGAAAATCAGTTTCCTAGCTGGTATTGCTCAGCCACAAGAACAGACTGTTGAAAAGTTTCCCCACATCCCAGTATTTGAAATGACTCATAAGCTGGCAATATGTACTAAGTGCTGTCAAGTTACTTCCACTCAAAAAAAAATGATCTCCACAAATTTTGTTTGCTCTCTATTTGAAGTCTCATGAGAGAATCTCACACCATTTTTGTGGAGAAAAAAGTGGAGTAATTAGACATAGCTGGTTAATTCATAATTGGAACTAGTTAATTTGGAGAAATTTTTAACTGGTTCTAAGAATTTAAAATTTATTTACTCCTCATAAAAATCCTAGGAGGTTCATAATAGTCTTTTTTACAATTTATAAAGGATGAAACCAAAGCACAGAAATTCACCCCCCCAAAAATGTAAAACTTTTTTTTTTAACTTTTTTTTAAAGATTTTATTTATTTATTAGAGAGAGAGAATGAGAGATAGAGAGCACGAGAGGGAAGACGGTCAGAGGGAGAAGCAGACTCCCCGCTGAGCAGGGAGCCCGATGTGGGACTCGATCCCGGGACTCCAGGATCATGACCTGAGCCGAAGGCAGTCGTTTAACCAACTGAGCCACCCAGGCGCCCTAAAAATGTAAAACTTCACCAGTGTTCATCCTACCCATAAATGTCATCGCTTAGTTGTTCAAGCCCAAAACATAGGCATCATGCTTGATTCTCTTTTTTCTTCTGTCCCACAACCAACCCAATATCAAGATCTTCAGTTCTCTCTTCCAAAATATTTTGAAGTTGGCTACTTTTCACCTCTACTGCTTCACTTTACTGAAGTCAGTAAAGTCTTTGTTCAAATGTCATCTCCTGAGAGGCCTTCCCCGATGACACTACCTAAATTAAGCCATCTATTTGTCTGGCTTATTATATTTTTTTCCATAGCATTTTACACTACTTGAATTTCTCTCTTTATTTCTGTCTTCACATCAGAATGTAAATTCTCTGGCTGAGGTAAGCACATTGATTGATTTGTTTATTGCTGTACCTCTGGAGCTTAGAACATGTCTGATACTTAATAGGTATTCAAATATTTGTTGAATGAACGAACGAGTTAACTCGTGTACAAAGGGTAGTCTTTATGATTTTTTGTTTCTTTGTTTTTCCTTTGTAGAGGAATAGTCAAAGAGCTATGAAGTTTAACAATGCATATGAAACAGCTATTTAAACTGAATAACTTTATACAAATGCTGGTTATCCCGCTTGTGATTATGACCTATTGGTTTCCTCTGGATTTCCTCTTTATTCCTGCTCTGGGCTTGGACAACATGAAAACAATAATTATTTAATTCGAATAAGTCTGAATTTTGAAATACCTGTTGTGTTCGGGGCTGTTAAGTGTTAAAAGGGATTGAACAATGTGAAAACTATAGTCTTCTAATGTCTAGGAAGAATTTAACTTTCTAGTTGGGGAAAATGAGATATGCACAAGAGAAACTCTAGAAGATTTCAAATACAACAAAGAAGTAACAGTGATAGAAAGCAATAAGAGCAAAAGGAATTTAGAATGTTGGAAAGATTCTTCCGTTAGTGGGTTTAGTGTAGGAAGCAAATCTTAAAAGGCCGATGGTACTCGGAATTTGTGTGTGTAGTGGAAGACAAATGATCAGAATCTTTTATTAGCCAATGTTCAAACACTAACCTGATAAATAGCACTTTGGATGTGCTATTTATTGGCACTGATAGAGCCTCAAGAGAAAATGGGTGGTTTCTTGGCTATAATCTGTATCTGTACCTGTATCTATCACTCGATTAACTGCATATATCCGAGGTATTGAGGTAGTTCCTCTACTAATCTTTTCCATCCTCCATTGTGCTTAAAACCTCCTTAGAATTTTTACTGCTGTGTCAGCTAATTTGTTACAAACCTCTGCCTATTAATAAGCTATAGCCTCATGGGACTGCCGTATTACTTTTGATAATACTTATGAAGTGCTGAGACTGTGCTGAGCGTTTGTTCAATCAATCAATAAATGTTATCATTATTATAAAAGAAATATAACTGACGCAATAACACTAGCGAAATCGCGATCTCTTCCGCAGGGGAGATGGAAACAGATAAGGAAGGAGTCGAGCGGGCTCCAGAAACCTCGCTCAAATTGACAGGATCACCGGCCGCACCCCTCATTTAGATCAATGCCTCCTTGGCTCTAAGGCTGCCCACCGCGCCAGCCAGCCTAGGCTCCCGGAAGGTAAACACATCGAAAAGGGCGGGGCAGAAGGCGGGTTCGGGATGGATGAGTGGCCAGCAGAAAGTGATTGGCAGCTGCCATGTCCACGTGCTTTGTGCTTCGAACTAGCTGTCGCGAGAATTCGATGTAAACAGACCGGTCCCCCGACCTCCGACTGCCAGCCCGAGACGCTCAGCTGAAGTGCACAGGAGTCTGCGGCATGATTGTTTTCGACAAAGCCACGTAGGTGTGCTGTCTGCAAAGAAAAACAGACGTGTTCGTAACTCTCCTTACCTGCCTGCGTTCGCAACCGAACCTGACACCTCGGCTTCAGCCGAACTTACATGCTGTTTTGTTTTCCCTGGAGCCCCAGCGGATTGGGTAAGTTCAGGAGGCGGGTCCGCCTCTTTTCTACTTGCTGGTTGGCGAAGCTGACCTCCAAGGGCGGTGCCCGGCCGTAGCCAGTTTCCTTCTGGGATTGGCTAGAAAAGTAGTTCCGCTGAGGCGTGGTAGGAAGTGGTAGCCGTCAATCACAAAGGGAGACTCCAAACAGTGAGCCTTGAGCTGGAGAACAGCGTTTACCGGCGGGGCGGCGGGTGAGAGGGCTGGTGGGGCTGTGGCTTTGGGGAGGCTTGGAGAGGACGAGGGGCAAGCAGCGTGAGGGGAGAGGGCTTGGCTGGCAGGGGTTCGACGAGGGAGAGCTAGCGAGATTGGAGGGGGAGGGGAGGAAGGGCAAGGGGCCAGAGGGCGGCCGGGGGCAGCGGTGGCTCCGCGTTGGAGGTTAAGTGGGTAGAGCTGTGCTAGTGTCTTTCAGGAGAGTGGGGCCTGAGGGGCTGGCGAGGGTCGTCCTCAGGAGACAGGGCCGTTAAAGGACATTTCTTGGGAGGCTGTGTTTCGGGAAATAAAGGGTGGAATGGAAATGAGAGGGCTGAGGGGCTGGTGGTGAAGATACCTACTGAGGAAGGGGTGCGTGGGCTAGGTGGGGCAAAGGGTGTTTTTGTAGTAGCAGATGAGACTCATCAGTTTGGGAATTTTCAAATAAGGTGATAGGATCCTCCCTACTTGGAAGTGATGGTTTTAGGGGCTTTCAAGATTGCTTCCAGGCTGTGGATTTCCTGAGCCCTGAAAGAGATCGTTACTATTGCTGTCAATCCTCTTTTAACCTTAACCAAGTACACTCCAAGCTCTTAAAACCTTCCAGGTGATTCAGATGCCGTTTGGACATTCAAGGATCGGGATTCAGTGATGTGACAGGAAAGGATAAGGGGCTTCTAATGTCATATAAGTTTTTTGTTGCTTATTTAGGCTCTGGTGTTTAGGTTACAATAGCAGTGGGTTGACAAATATGATTTAAAAACTCTTGTTATATTATGACCATGCAGTCCTTTTTTTTTTTTTTTGATACCTATAATCAGCATATAACATTATATTAGTTCTAGGTGTACAACATAATTTTTTTACAACATAATGTTTTGATATTTGTACATATTGTGAAATGATCACCACAATAAGTCTAGTTAACATTTATCACTATACATAGTTACAGTATGCAGCCTTGCTCATAGTTTCCCAACAGTCTTAGTTGGAAGGTATTAATTATTTCACTGTCCATTAGGTCTTGAAATATTGTGCCATGTGTATTTTCGCTATTTCAGGATTTTAGTACAATTCTTTAATTTCGGCTCACAGAGATGGCACATTTGTTTTTATTAAGAAATCTTGTGCTAGACTCTCCATCCCTTACCTTTCTAGCTTATGTTAACAGAGGATCAGAGGGTCCAGAAAGAAAGAGTCTTAACTAGTTCTGTGGTTCTGAGGCTTAGTCCAAATAAAAAAAATTTCATGATAATTAGAAAACTTCTTTATCTACTTCCTCCCCCAGTCTACCCCCTTTTTCTTGTAATGGGGATTGCTGGGAAGGTTTCCTACATTTTAGGCATTTTCCATAAGGGATCTCTAGTGAGGAACCATAAACCCTTACCCCTACCCACAACAATAATAATCCATTTTTTTCCCCCTATCTCTCTGTGCTGGAAACAGGTTTAGCAAATGAAGCTATGGCTACAGATTCTCCCAGAAGACCCAGTCGTTGTACTGGTGGAGTTGTGGTTCGCCCCCAGGCTGTCACGTAAGCAAATTTCAGATAAGCCTAAAAGCTAAAGAAAATTTGTTCAGAATAGTAGCTAGCATTCAGGGTTCCTTTCTGAACATTCACTACTTTTGTAAAATCTATTTAATTTTGGCCTCACAGGATGATAAATATTGCCAAGACCAAATAAAAGGAATAACTGGAGGATCAAGTTAATGTATTCACATTTATAGGGTACATCAAAAGCACTGTGCTAAATCCTAAGGACTGATGTTTTTTCAAACTCCAGGTTCAAAGATTGATGGCTCATTAGATCAATTCAGTGGATCAAGACCATTATTTAAAAAATGAAATTGCATATTATAGAAAATATAGTTGGGAATATTCTTTTGTGACACACACTATTCATATGTATGTATATGTTGACCAGATCCTAATGTAAAATGTATCTCTTATTTAGGTTTCAGTCAGAAGGTTTCAAAGTCAGTGTCATAAAGAGTACATTCTGTATTTTAAGCATTCTTTGCCAAAGCCTATTTATACTTTCTAGAAGCATATGATCTAATGTGGTTTTAAGATATGTATACTTGAGATCACTGTAACCAATAAAAAAAGGTGCCAGCAAACCATGAGAATTGGGAGGGAATATTTTAGTGGGAGTATTTAGTGGGAATATTTTAGTATTTTAGATCCTGAAGGGTTTATTAAGAAGCTAACTTAATGTACTTTAAAGGCTGAGTAGAGTTTGGGCATTTAGAATCAAAGGTACATTTTAGACAAAGGGAATGAGTGAGCAGATGTGGGTAAGGCAAACTCTTTTCATAAATGAAATATAGGGAAGTTGCCCTATATAAAGTGGGTTAGGGTGGACAGTGAACATCCTTCATTATCTGGATAAGGAGGTAAAACTCGTTTTCTACCTTTTAAAATGTTCATAAGGGAATTGTAGCATTTTATATTATTCCCTTGGGCAGTTTAGCATGTTACATAAAGACTGCCCTCTCAGACTAAGAAAAGTATATGTATAATATAGTATTTTGCTATAATATTTCCTTTTTTTTCCTCCTGCGTTTCCCTGGGCCATATTTGTTTGCTAACTATGGACCATGTCAACAAGTTAAGCATGTTATTAGCTATGAGTTAGGTACTCTTTCAGTCTTCATTTTACTGGTGAGAAAACCAAAGCAGGGGGAAATTAGTTAAATTGTCCTTGGGAATAGCCAAGAAGGGGAACCTGGATCAAACCCAGGCAGTTTGTCCCCAGAGTCTGCACTTCGGCAGTGTTCTATGTTGCCTCACCATAGAATATGTGGTATCCAACTTATATTGCTTTTTGTTATTCAATATGTAATTTTAGTGTTTTTAAAAAATCTTTTATTTGTATTCTTTTAACAAATAATGCTTGAGCATCTACTGCATGCCTGAAGTACTGGTTTAGAGATTCTGGAGATAGAAGGTAAACATGAGAGTTGGAGTCCTTTCTGTGGTAGAGTTTACATTCTAGTGTGGGGGGGGAAACAGTAAATGAGTAAAGTGATTACAGGCTCTGATCAGCACCTGATGTGCTCTGATAGAGAATGACAGTGGGGAGGCTGACTTCAGGCTGTCAGGAAAGGCCTCTCTGAGGAGGTGACACTTAAACTGGAGAAATGAAAGGGATGGAAGAGTATGGGAAGGAATCCAGGCAGAAAGAAAGCTGGCGTAAAGGTCTTGACTCAAAGAGCTTGGTGTGTTCTAGGAATGGAAGTTGCAGATGACGGAAGCAGAGTGAAGAGAGTGGCAGAAAAACGAGAGGGCAGAGGCAGGCCTAATCAAATTGTTGTGTGTGTGTTTTTTGTTTTTTTCAGCCTAATCAGTTTTTGTAGCTATCTAAGGCATATTGCTTTTTTATAGGATTTAGGATAACTCATATGAGTTTCTTCAAATGTAATTTTTCACATGAAATTAATTTGATTTGGTATTTTGAAGAATTTTTTTTCCACTTGCTGAAATGCATATACTTCCCATTTAAAATCTCTTAGTGACCTTAACAGTATCATTTTTCTTCACTTTTATGCATTTTAATATTTTCCCATGTCTTGTCTATGGCAAAAATTCTGTGAGGATTTCTTAGTATCTCCTAATGCCTGTGCCTGCAGCAAAATGCAAATTGATTTTGCTATATACAGGTAAGGGACTAGGTACATAACCAATTTAAAGAGAAGGTCACTAAGTACTGAGTCATCAGCCACAGTTTTTCTTGCTCTGACTGGGGAATTCTTTCGCTTTGACTCAAGAGGAAAGTCCTGCCTTAGCCTTGTGTCATCATTCCTTCAAATACAAGTTAGAGTATCTATGTCAAATTAAGAGAGCATGACTTTTAAGAAGAGATGATGTTTAAAAAGATTAATATCTCATTTGCATTTCATTTAATAACATATACAAAGAAACCAGAAAGCAGTTTAGCAGAATTATCAGTTGATGAGAGTTAGTCTTTTTTCTTTTTTTAATATTGTGAGTAATTTTCTTAGGCCCTGTAGAAAGAACTTTTCCATGTTTTGTTTTAAGCTGTCAGGGTAAATTTTATCCATTTCACTCTTTTTCAGGGAGCAGTCCTACATGGAAAGTGTTGTGACTTTTCTACAGGATGTTGTGCCACAGGTAAGTGTCTGTGTAGTTTCAGAAATATAGTAGATTTTACCATTGGCCAGGAAAGTTCTGAAATGTTCTCTTTCCTAAACTTGACACTAGTATCATCAACTTCAGAAAGACTTCTGATGTTTTAGCATCCCGAACATTGGTAGGGTAGGAACTATACGTGTTAGTGTTACATGTGCCTTAGTTTTATGCTAATAGTGCACAATTATTATTCCTCAAGACTTGCTCTCCTAAGAGGAATCAGGTGAGATGTTAGCTGAGAGATGGGACTTGGGATTCTCTAGTTGGGTTCTATTTCCAGAATCTTTCTCTTGCCCTAGTTAAATGTTGCCTGTCTGAAGTGATCATTGCATTTCATTAACTAGATATTATAGTAGCTAAATACTACACTGAGCACAAATCTACATGTCTTTCATGGTGAGCAGTATTTTTATGCCAAGTAGGGTATACTTTGTTACTCTAACTTATAACTGAGTTCTCTCTATATAAATGTAAGAATAAAGAAGGAGAGCAACCCTCCTGGGATCATATCTAGTGCACTGTTGCCCAGATTTAACATAAGTATCACTTGGCACGTGTGTTAAAAATAATCATTTCCAGGCCCCGTCCCAGAGTTTGACTCAGTGGAATTGAGGTGGCATCCAGTAACTTGTGTGTGTAGTGAGAACCTCCGGGGATTCTTGTGAAACAGTGGCTGTGGGAAGCTCTGTTCAGTGGGACTACTGAAAGGAAAGGTATTTTCTCCTTGTGGTGATGTCAGTGTTTCCTGACTGCCAGGCTATCTGTAACCTTGCTGTTGACAAAAGGAATTCATAGATCCAGTGTCCCAGCTTTATGACAGCATCCTAGAAAAGTCTGAAATCCAGATTTCGGTTATATTATGTAAGTTGTATTTATCAAATAAGGGAAAGTATCAGGAAATGTTGATACTCCTTTATCATGTTCAGATAACTTTAATGGAAATGGGTCACAATGACAAGGTCTCTGGGGCATGTAAGGGATAATAAATGCTTTCCTATTTTGAGGAACTTGGTTACTAAGGGAAGTCAAATTGCTGAAACAAGCAGAGTCTACAGTAGCATTTCAGTAAGGTTTATAAATGAGAATACAGACTGAGTATGTAATTGTTCAGAGAATGAGTAGCAGAGAAAGAGTGAAAGTCAAATTCTAAAGGACATTGGAAATAGCAGTTGAAATGAATGGAAAGGTTGGGTATTGAATGTTGGAGGAAACTGGCTAGCTGGGTATGGCGGGCAACAGAGTTGCTGTCCAAGAGCATCTTGGACTCTGCACGGAATGCCAGTTCTAGAGAGTAACCTGGGGCTGAAATCCAACCTGGTCTCTCCAAACTGCTCTTTCTCTTAAGCCCTGAGCCCTGGCATGAGGCTGGTTCCAAGGAAGGGGCATTTAAAAATTTTTGTAATTTGCCTGCCCCTAGAGTGCCTCTTTTTTTTTTTTTTAAAGATTTTTTTTTAAATTGATTTGACAGAGACACAACGAGAGCAGGAATACAAGCAGCGGGAGTGGGAGAGGGAGAAGCAGGCTTCCCGTGGAGCAGGGAGCCCGATGTGGGGCTCGATCCCAGGACCCCGGGATCATGACCTGAGCTGAAGGCAGACGCTTAACAACTGAGGCACCCAGGCGCCCCCCTAGAGTGCCTCTTTATCACATTTTTACAAAGGCACCTTTTGTGTTAGTGGAAACCCTGTGTAGCAAGCAGTTTTTATTGGTGGGAGGAGAGAGGCTGTGGTCAGAGGCTTTGAGGGAATAGAGAGTTTGCTAGAGAAACAAGAATACCAGGTTGACTAATAGATTGAAAATAGGCGCTGTTAAAATTGGTAAGGTAAAAATGCTGGAAGGTAGAAGATTAATTCAGAAAAAAAAAGATTAGTTTTTTGAGCATTAAACATTAGGAAGGGGATAATCTATGCAATTGATTATGAAGATTTGGATCAGAGTAGTAACTATGGAAGTAAGGTTGTAGTCATGGAACTAAGAATTAGAATATTCATTCAAGGGTGCCTGGGTGGCTCAGTCGTTAAGCGTCTGCCTTCGGCTCAGGTCATGATCCCAGGGTCCTGGGATCGAGTCCCACATCGGGCTCCCTCCTCGGGGGGAGGCCCATTTCTTCCTCTCCCACTCCCCCTGCTTGTGTTCCCTCTCTCGCTGTCTCTGTCTCTGTCAAATAAATGAATAAAATCTTTAAAAAAAAAAAGAATATTCATTCAAGACATTTATGTTATGCAGGTCATTATTCTGTTTACTCTGGAAAGAAAGCAAAAATTCAGGCAGCAGACATTTACTTGAGCACCCACTATGGGTCGGGCACTGTGTTAAGTTGAAGGGATACTTGGTGCCTTTCCTTAAGGCGTCATGGTCTTGTGCTGCAGTTAGCAAACTTTCTGTAAAGGGCCAGATAAGCTTTGCAGTTCATATAATATCTGTTGCAACTACTCGGCACTGCTTTTTATCTAAAGGAAAAGGCATGGCTGTGCTAAAATAAAACTTTATTTATAAACACAGGTGGTGGGCCATTTTGGTGACCTCTGGCCTCTTTTTTTCCACCTTTAATCCAGAATCCCCCTGTGGTACTTTGCAGTCAGCCATTTGGAAAATTATATTTTTTTGCTGATGTTATGTTCCAACTCCTATTCTGGAAATTGTCGAATTCCTGGAGCCTAGGAATTATCCTCTGGGTTTCCAGGTACCCACAAAAGGGAGAAAATGCGTTGTTAGACTGGTGTCCACTTCTTCAGCTATTACAGATAGAGTGAATTCCCGGTGTGTTTAACAGATGTTATTGATGGCTACAGATGCCCTTAGCTGTGTTCTTTGAGCTAATAATCTTATGGAAATCTATTAAAAAATAATTCAGCAAAGAAGAAAGGTAAAGCTCAGAACTTGTCATTTCAGTGTATGTGTGTGAAAGTTCTGCATTTTCAGTGTAACAAATTGTAGCCAGCCCAAATGTCAATAGTAGTCAAGCAAATTATGGTATGTGATCCCTATAGTATTATTTGCTATAGTTAGAAATTACATACTTTTGGACACAATGGAGGTGGTTTTCTGTGCAGTGAAAAAATAAAATATGTACATCCAACATATAAATACAGCATATCTACTGTGATTGTAACTGTCTTTTAAAGTTCAGCAATAAAAAAATAAAGTTCAACAATAACTTTATGCTTATGAATGTGTTTATGCATTAGAAACCTGATAAGGAATAAAAGGAGAAATAAATAAATCCTGTCAATAATGGGGTAAAGTTTTGATTCTAAATGAGAGGGCTAAAGTAGTTGGATCTTGGTTGTAGAAGGAGGGCGAATAATCGGCGCTGGAAGGTGGGGGAAACCTCTGGTGTAGTAGTACACTGACCTCTATTAGGATACCAAGTGAAAGCTGGATGGGCAGTGGGTGGGTATGTGCCTCACTGAGAAGAAAATACCCACATGTGCCTTCTCTGTGCAAACCTTCAGGAAGGCACGCAAGAAGTGGCACTCAGATGTCTCAGTCGGTTTCACAGAATTTTCTCAAGAAGGCTTGGTAGAGAACACCATGTCTTCTAAGGACAGAGGAAAACTTGAAGACATAGCAAAAGCATACAGGGCTTGTTTTGAAAGTCTTATTTTCCCCTGAAGGGGAAAGCAAAGAAGTTCAAGAATCCCAGTATAGTGAAAGACCTCATTCAACTTTGTTATGTTCGGCATATTGCTCAGAAATCAAAGGAGAGCATCCTGCAAGTGTTGCAAAGGAATTGGGAGAATGTTGAATAATGCTGCAGGTGATAAACAGCCTTATAATCTGCTGTACTGAGGAAAATTTTGAAAAATGTTATTGCTTTACCAGATTAAAGGAGAACGTGATGTGGGGAAAAAAAAGTTGTCTTCAATGCACTGTGCTAGTCTAGATTGGATGCTGGAACAGAGAAAGGACGTTAGTGGAAAAACTGATGAAATCCAAATAAAGTCTGAGGCTTAATTAATAGTAATGCATCAATGTCAGTGTCATAGTTTTGACAAATGTACCATGGCAAGGTCGGATTTGGTTAGTTAACATTAGGGGAAACTGGCTGAGGGGTACACGAGAACTCTGTACTATATTAATAATCTAAAATTATTCCAAAATATAAAGTTTATTTTTTATTTATTTTTTAAAGGTTTTATTTATTTGGGAGAGAGAGAGAAGGAGAAAGAGTGCGAGTGAGAGCACGCACACAAGCAGGGGTGGGTGTGGGGGTGGGTGGTGAAGAGGCAGAGGGAGAGGGAGAAGCAGGCTTCCCGCCGAGCAGGGAGCCTGATGCAGGGTTTGATCCCAGGACCCTGAGATCATGACCTGAGCCCAAGGCAGAGGCTTCACTGACTGAGCCACCCATGTGTCCCTAAAGTTTATTTATTTTTAAAAGATTTTATTTATTTATTTGGAGAGAGAGAGGGAGGGAGAGACCACCAGCAGCGGGGAGGGGCAGAAGGAGAGGGAGAAGCAGACTCCCCACTGAGCAGGGAGCTGGGACCCTGAGATCATGACCTGAACCGAAGGCAGACACTTAACCGACTGAGCCACGCAGGTGCCCCTCCTAAAGTTTATTTTTAAAAAAGTTTTCAGGGGCACCTGGGTGGCTCAGTCGGTTGGTGGTTCTTTTTTTTTTTTTAAAGACAATGCAATTTTAAGGATTTGTAAGATAATTTCTGTTGTATAGTAAATCTGTTAAAGTAATTCATTTAGTAGTATTTTCATTGTAGATGATTTTCAATTACCATACAAGTTAATACCTTGTATGATACAGTACAGGGGCTGTAAATTGGCATGGAAATTTAAAGCAGGTTACGTATAACACAAATTATATGCAGGATGGTAGTTTTTGTATGCTTTTGGTATAGCTTGTATTCATTGTTTTGTGAACTTTCACTTTATAATTGAGAATATTGCAGGTCTTTTGTTGACATTCTAAATGCTCATTAATATATACAGTCTTTAAAACTTTTAAAAGATTTTATTTATTTGACAGAGAGAGAGGCAGGAGAGAGGGAACACAAGCAGGGGGAGTGGGAGAGGGAGAAGCAGGCTTCTCCCGGAGCACGGAACCTGATGCGGGGCTCAATCCCAAGACCCTGGAATCATGACCTGAGCCAAAGGCAGACGCTTAACGACTGAGCCACCCAGGCGCCCCAGTCTTTAAAACTTTTAAATAGAAACATTTGCTTTATGAAGAAATGACTCCCTTTGAATACTGATGGATACCATTGACACTTTCCCTATGATTTCATGGCAGTTTATGCTCATCTTTGTCAACCTTGCAGGTCTGTAGAAACCCAGCTAATAGGTTGGGTCTAGGAGCCAGACAAAAGACTGAAAAAGTCATACTGTACATTTTTTTTTTCACCCCCAACTCTGGCCCTTGCCTTCCACCTGGAATTGAAGGCAAGCTGGTAGTAATACTTTTGAAAATTCTAGATAGTGTGTAATTACCCGATCATAAATACCTGGGACTAAATAGATACATGTGGTAGTTTAGTTTATTTCTTAAGCCTTCTTATTTGTTGGCCAATACAGGGCATGATTTAGTTTATTGAGTGCTTTTGCTTTGTAGTGATGCTTTCTAATAGACTATGATCATTGTATTTTAGGTTTCTGCAATTCTTTAATAGGTAAAATTCCTTTAACCAAGATTATCAGACTCCGGGATAACTTTGGGAGTAAAAATATTACAAAATTGGTTCCCAAGATGTAGGATTGGTGGAATTGGAGAGGGATAGGGCTGGCTTTGTTTAAGTTATTTTTTGTCTTGAACATCAGTAATATTAGAGCTGTAAAACATTTTTATTCAAACATTTCTGTTTACTATGCAGGCTTACAGTGGAACACCTCTAACAGAAGAAAAGGAGAAAATAGTCTGGGTCAGATTTGAAAATGCAGATTTAAATGGTATGGTTTTAACTTTTTTGGGACATACAAATTAAATGTTTGTTTGAGGTTGACCTGATTCCAAAATGAGAACTCTTACTTTAGTCAGATTACTTTCTCTTACAGTAACTTTTTAGTTTTCAAAATAAATTCATTTTTAATTTAAAAAGTAATATAACCACGGTACAGAAACTTCATTAGAACTGATACTGTATTGTACAAGTCTGAAAGTAACTGTAACATGTAGTGCCTTACCCTAAACTTTAGGACATAAAGATTTCTTAGAAAAGAAGTTATTAATTCAAGTTTGATCAGATGTCTAGGATTTATAACTGCACACTTGTCATTACTGTTGAATGTTTTAGACTTTAGAATTAATTTTTCCTGAACAGAATTTATGTCTGGATTGGCCCTTTTGTTCTCAGATACATTCCTACATTCCATTTCATTGCTCCTTCCTGCACTGTTTTGCTAGGTGGCTGTCCCTTGTCTGTTTCCCACGATACCATGTCTATTGTCTTCTGCTGAGTTTGGGAGGCACTGGTGAGAAATGAAGGAGCGGATGGAAGAAAGGGGAGAGTACACTTCCCTGTCCCCTCTCTGTTACTGGCTGCATTTCCTCTGTGGTTCTGGCTTCTTCTAGGTAGCTCCACTGGTGTTCCAGCTGCTGCCAGGTGACCCAGCACCCCGCACTCCACTGTCTCTCTAGCCTGAGGGCAGTCATGGCTTCCTGCTGCTGCTAATGCAATAGGTAGCCTCACGGTTTCTTTTTTGGTTTCTCAGCTCTTCCATCATCTGTGTAACCATTTGTCTTCATCAAATCCCCAGTTATGAACACACTGAGTTGTTCTCATTCTCTAGTTGGATTTTGACTGATATCCTACTCCTGAGTCTTCATCTCCTCTAAGAGTTTAAGAATGTGATGCGATATACATTTTTGAAAGCTACTGTCCAGGAGAGAGAGGCTAAGTTGCACTTCTGCAAATGGGCTTCTTTTGAATTTTGGATTCTTTATTAGCAGTTCACTCAAATAATGGCAACTTGTTGGGCCCTGTTTGTGGGAAATAAAATATTCATTTGTATGGGTGATTATTTATGACATATAAACTTTTCCTCCTGTGTTTCTCTTTGAAAGCTTATAGTTTTATTTTTTTTCTTTTTATGACTTAAATTTCCTTATTTAGTGTATTTTTCCTCCTTTTTTCCTTTTTCTTCTCCTTTTTTTTAAAAGTTTTTATTTAAATTCTAGTTGGTTGACATATAGTGTAATATTGGTTGCAGGAGTAGAATTTAGTGATTCATCACTTACCTATAATACCTTAGTGCTCATCACAAGTGGCACTCCTTAATATCCATCACCCAGTTAGCCCATTTCCGCCCACCTCCCTCCATCAACCCTCAGTTTGTTCTCTGTAGTTAAGAGTCTCTTATGATTTGCCTCCCTCTTTTTTTCCCCTTTCCCCTTTGTTCATGTTTTGTTTCTTAAATTCCACATAGAGTGAAATCATGATACTTGTCTTTCTCTGACTGATTTATTTAGCTTAGTATAATACACTCTAGCTCCAGCCACATTGTTGCAAATGGCAAGATTTCATTCTTTTTGATGGCTGAGTAATATTCCTCTGTGTGTATGTGTGTGTGTGTGTGTACACACCACATCATCCTTTTTTTTAACTTTTTTTCTTTATTAACATGTAATGTATTATTTGTTTCAGAGGTACAGGTCTATGATTCATCAGTCTTACACAATTCACAGCGCTCACCATAGCACATACCCTTCCCAGTGTCCATCACCCAGCCACCCCACCCTTCCCACCCCCCTCCACTCCAGCAACCCTCAGTTTGTTTCCTGAGATTAAGAGTCTCTTATGGTTTGTCTCCCTCTCTGGTTTCGTCTTGTTTCGTTTTTCCCTCCCTTCCCCTATGATCCTCTGTCTTGTTTCTCAAATTCCTCATATCAGTGAGATCATATGAGACTTGTCTTTCTCTGATTGACTCATTTTGCTTAGCATAATACCCTCTAGTTCCATCCACGTTGTTGCAAATGGCAAGATTTCATTTTTTTGATGGCTGCATAAAATTCCATTGTGTGTGTGTGTGTGTGTGTGTGTGTGTGTATACATACATACATACACCACTTCTTCTTTATCCATTCATCTGTTGATGGACATCTGGGCTCTTTCCATAGTTTGGATATTGTGGACATTGCTGCTATAAACACTGGGGTGCAAGTGCCCCTTCAGATCACTACATTTGTATCTTTGGGGTAAATGCCCAGTAGTGCAGTTGCTGGGCCGTAGGGTAGCTCTGTTTTCAACTTTTTGAGGAACCTCCATACTGTTTTCCAGACACCACATCATCTTTATCCATTCATCAGTTAATGGACATTTGAGCTCTTGCTGTAATTTGGCTATTGTTGATAATGCTGCTATAAACATCATGGTGCAAGTGCCCTCTCAAATCAGTATTTTTGTATCCTTTGGGTAAGTATGTAGTAGTGCAGTTGCTTGGTTGTAGGGTAGTTCTATTTTTAACTTTTAGAGGAATCTCCATACTGTTTTCCACAGTGGCTGCACCAGTTTGCATTCCCATCAACAGTTAGGAGGGTTCCTTTTTCTCTGCATCCTCACCAACACCTGTTGTTTCTTGCGTTGTTAATTTTAGCCATTCTGACAGGTGTGAGGCAGTATCTCATCATGGTTTTGATTTGCATTTCCCTGATGATGAATGTTGTTGAGCATCTTTTCATGTGTCTGTTACCATTTGGATGTCTTCTTTGGAAAAATGTCTATTCATGTCTTCTGCCCATTTCTTAACTGGATTATTTGTATTTTTGGGTGTTGAGTTTGGTAAGTTCTTTATAGATTTTGGATACTAGCCCTTTATCAGATATGTTATTTGCAAATATCTTCTCCCATTCAGTAGGTCACCTTTTAGTTTTGTTGATTGTTTGCTTTGCTTTGCAGAAGCTTTTTTTTTTTTTTTTTAAATCAGAGAGAGAGAGCAAGAGAGAGAGCGCACAAGCAGGAGGAATGGCAGGCAGAGGGAGAAGCAGGCTCCCTGATGAGCAAGGAGCCCGATGCGGGACTCCATCCCAGGACCTTAGGATCATGACCTGAGCCAAAGGCAGACGCTTAATGGGCTGAGCCACACAGGCTTCCCTGTGCAGAAGCTTTTTATCTTGAAGTCCCAGTAGTTCATTTTTGCTTTTGTTTCCCTTGCCTCCAGAGACATGTCTAGTAAGAAGTTGCTGCCTGTTTTTTCCTCTAGGATTTTGATAATTTTCTATCTCAAATTGAGGCCTTTCATCCATTTTGAATTTATTTTTGTGTATGGTGTAAGAAAATGGTCCAATTTCATTCTTCTGCATGTGGTTGTCCAGTTTTCCCAAGACCATTTGTTGAAGAGACTGTCTTTTTTCCACTGGATATTCTTTCTTGCTTTGTCAAACATTAGTTGACCATGTAGTGTGGGTCCATTTCTGGGTTTTCTATTCTGTTCCATTGATCTGTGTCTATTTTTGTGCCAGTACCATGTTGCCTTGATGACTACAGCTTTGTAATATACCTTGAAGTCTGGAGTTGTGATGCCTCCAGCTTTTCTTTTCTTTTTCAAGATTGCTTTGGCTATTTGGGGTCTTTTCTGTTTCCATACAAATTTTAGGATTATTTTAGCTCTCTGAAAAATGCTGGTGGTATTTTGATAGGGATTGCCTTAAATGTGTAGATTGCTTTGGGTAGTATAGACTTTTTAACAATATTTGTTCTTCCAATCCATGAGCATGAGTATCTTTCCATTTCCTTGTGTCATCTTCAATTTCTTTCATAATTGTTTTATAGTTTTCAGAGTACAGATCTTTTACCTCTTCGGTTAGGGTTATTCCTAGGTATCTTATGGTTTTTGGTGCAATTGTAAATAGGACTGATTCCATGATTTCTCTTTCTGCTGCTTCGTTATTGGTGTATAGAAATGCAACAGGGGCACCTTGGTGGCTCAGTTGGTTAAGCGTCTGCCTTTGGCTCAGGTCATGATCCCAGGGTCCTGGGATCGAGTCTTGTGTCGGGCTTCCTGCTCAGCAGGGAGTCTGCTTCTCCCTTTCTTTCTCCCTCTGCCCCTCCACACTGCTCATTCCCTCTCTCTCTCTCAAATAAATAAATAAAATCTTAAAAAAAAAGAAATGCAACAGATTTCTGAATGGTGATTTTGTACCCTGCAACTTTGCTGAATTTGTGTATCAGTACTAGCAAATTTTTGGTGGAGTCTTTTGGGTTTTCTATGTAGGGTATCATGTCATCTGTGAATAGTGAAAGTTTGACTTTTTCCTTTCCGATTTGGATGTCTTTCTTTTTGTTGTCTGACTGCTGCGCCTAGGACTTCCAGTATTATGATAAATAACAGTGGTGAGAGTGGACATCCCTGTCTTGTTCCTGCCTATAGAGGAAAAGCTCTCAGTCTTTCCCCACTGAGGATGATATTAGCTCTGGGTCTTTTGTATATGACCTTTGTGATGTTGAGATACATTCTATCTATCCCTACTTTGTTGAGAATGGATTTTATCAAGAATGGATGCTGCATTTTGTCAGTTGCTTTTTCTGCATCTACTGAGATGATCATATGGTTCTTATCCTTTCTTTTATTAATGTGGTGTATCATGTTGGTTGATTTGCAAATACTGAACCACCTTTGCAGCCCAGGAATAAATCCCACTTGATTGTGGCTAATAATTCTTTTAATGTACTGTTGGATCCTATTGGCTAGTGTCTTGGTGAGAATTTTGGCATCCATGTCAATCAGGGATATTGGTCTGTAATTTCCTTTTTGGTGGGGTCTTTGTCTGGTTTTGGGATCAAGGTAATGCTGGCCTTATAGAAAGAGTTTGGAAGAAGTTTTCCTTCCATTTCTATTTTTTTGGAACAGTTTGAAAAGAATAAGTATTAACACTTTAAATGTTTGCTAGAATTCCCCTGGGAAGCCATCTGGCCCTGGACTTTTGTTTTTTGGGAGATTTTTGATTACTATTTCAATTTCTATTCTGGTATTCAAATTTTCTATTTCTTCCTGTTTCAGTTTTAGTAGTTTATATGTTTCTAGGAATTTATGAATTTCTTCCAGATTGCCCAATTTGTGGGCATATAATTTTTCATAATATTCTCTTTTAAATGTATTTCTGTGGTGTTGGTTGTGATCTCTCCCCTTTCATTCATGATTTTATTTATTTGGGTCCTTTCTTGTTTCTTTTTGATAAGTCTGGCTAGGGGTTTATCAGTTTTATTAATTCTTTGAAAGAACCAGCTCCTAGTTTCATTAATCTGTTGTACTGTTTTTGTTTGTTTGTTTCTATATCATTTATTCCTGTTCTAATATGTATTGTTTCCCTTCTTTTGATGGCTTTAGGCTTTATTTGCTGTTCCTTTTCTAGCTCCTTTAGGTGTAAGGTTAGGTTGTGTATTTGAGACTTTTCTTGCTTTTTGAGTTAGGTCTGTATTGCTATGTACTTGCCTCTTATGACCGCTTTTGCTGCATCCCAAAGGTTTGGGATGTTTGGACTGTCATGTTTTCATTTTCATTTGCTCCCAGGTTTTTTTTTTTTTTTATTATTTCTTCTCTAATTTCCTGGTTGACCTGTTTATTCTTTAGAAGGATGTTCTTTAATCCCCATGTATTTGTGGTCTTTCTGCATTTTTACTTGTGGTTGACTTCAAGTTTCATAGTGTTGTGGTATGAAAATATGCATGGTATGATCTCAGTCTTTTTGTACTTGTTGAGGCCTGATTTGTGACCCATTATGTGTTCTATTCTGGAGAATGTTTCATATGCACTTGAAAAGAATGTGTATTCTGTTGTTTTAGGATGAAATGTTCTGAATATATTTGTTAAGTCCATCTGGTCCAGTGTGTCATTCAAAGCCATTGTTGCCTTGTTGATTTTCTGCTTAGATAATCTGTCCATTGTAATTTGGGTGTTAAATTCCCTACTATTACTGTATTATTATCAAGGAGTTTCTTTATATTTGTTATTGATTTATATATTTGGGCGCTCCCAAGTTGGGGGGCATAAATATTTACAATTGTTAGGTTTTCTTGTTGGATAGACCCCTTTATTATGGTATAGTGCCCTTCTTCATCTCTTGTTACAGTCTTTGGTTTAAAATCTAGTTTGTTTGATATAAATATGACTAATCTGGCTTTCTTTTGATGTCCATTAGCATGATAAATGCTCATTTTGTTTTGTAAGTCGGCTCCTCACCCAACATGGGGCTCAAAATCACAACCCCCAGATCAGGAGTTGCATGTTTCACCAACTAAGCCCGCCAGGCTTTCAATCTGCAGGTGTCTTTAGGTCTAAAATGAGTCTCTTGGAGGCAGCATATAGATGGGTCTTATTTTTTTATCCATTCTGATGGCCTATGTCTTTTGGTTGGAGCATTTAGTCCATTTACATTCAGAGTGATTATTGATAGATATGAATTTTGGTGCCATTGTAAATAAAGTTAGTGTTTCTGGAGATTTTCTTTCTTCCTTTCTAGTCTTTGTTGCTTTGGTCTTTCTTTCCCACTCAAAGAGTCTCCTTTAATATTTCTTGTAGGGCTGGTTTAGTAGTTATGAACTTCTTTAGTTTTTGTTTGTCTGGGAAACTCTTTATCTCTCCTTCTATTCTGAATGACAGCCTTGCCGGATCAAGTATTCTTGGCTGCACATTTTTCCCATTCAGCACGTTGAATATATCATGCCACTCTCTTCTGGCCTGCCAAGTTTCTGTGGAGAGATCTGCTAACCTTGTCTTCCCTTGTAGGTTGGGGATTTCTTTGCCCTTGCTGCTTTCAGGATTCTTTCCTTATCTCTTTATTTTGAAAATTTTACTATGATATGTCTTGGTGTTAGCCTGCTTTTGTTGATTTTGATGGGAGTTCTCTGTGCCTCCTGGATTTGGATGTCTGTTTCCTTCTCCAGATGAAGGAAGTTTTTGGCTATAATTTGAACAAATCAACCTTCCACCCCTTTTTCCCTCTCTTCTTCTTCTGGGACTTCTATGATATGAATGTTACTATGCTTTAGGGAGTTGCTCGGTTCCCTAAGTCTGCATTTGTGGTCCAATATTTTTCTTTCCCTCTCCTTTTCAGCTTGTTTTCCATAATTATATCATCTGTATCACTTATTAGTTCCTTTGCTTCTTCCATCCTTGTGGTCATTCCATCCAATCAGTTTTGTATCTTTATTATAGCATTTTTTATTTTGGCCTGTCTAGTTTTTAGGTCTTTTATCTCTGTGGTAAAGGACTCCCTGGTGTCCTTTCTGGGCTTTTCTCAGGCCCAGCTAGTATCCTTATGATTGCTGTTTTAAATTCTGGTTCAGGCATATTACTTGTATCTGTTTTGATTAAATCCTGGCTGTGATCTCTTCTTGTTCTTTCTTTTGGAATGAATTCCTCTGTCTTGGCGTTTTATCTAGGTCTCTCTCTTCTTTGTGTTAGGAAAGCCTATTATGTTTCCTGCTCCTGAGAGTAATGGCTATATTAAGAGGTCCGATACTCTCGAGGGCCTGGTGCTTCAGGAAGTGTTTCTGGTGTACTCTGCTGCTGTGTTTGGCTGCTCTTTCCCATGTGTCAGTCCTCTGTAGAATTTCTCCTTGCCTGCAGTTGGGAATGTTTGGACCTTGTCCACTGTATGGCGAGTTTTAACTAAGTGTGTTTTGGTCTGCTTGTTAAAAGAGGCTGGATCCTATTTCCCCTGGAGCTGAAGCTTTGCAGTACTCTATGGTCAGTAGGCTTGGTGTGTTTGGGGGTTTGTGCGGGTCTTCTGTGGAAGGGGCCTGCTGCTTCTTTGACTCTCAGGCACACTTGTCTTAGTAAAGAAGCACCTGCACAGTGTGGGGTTCGGGGCTTGATGTAAGTGGCTCAAGCCTCCACTGTGGGCACTGTGCTGCTCACTGAAGTCCATCCCTGCTGATGGACAGGGGTAAAAATGGCATCAGCTGACTCTCTTGTCCTTGGAGAGGGGAGTTTGTGCCTTCTGCTTTTCAGGAAGCCCTCACAGAAGTGTGAACAGTCTCCCCTCTTTTGTCCCCAGCTTCCATCAGGTTCCCTGTCTTCATCCTATCTGTGTCCAAGCCATCTGCTCACCCGGTGGCACAGTGCTCCTGTGTTTTATCTCAGGCCCACTGGCTGGGTTTCAAACTCCAAATTTTAGGGACCTGGTGCAGCACAGACCCACGCTGATCCTCTGGGTGAGGGTCTTGCTGCACTGTGGCTCGTGCTGGTTTGTCCCAGAAGGTCAGTTGCACAAACGTGCAGAGGCTTGGAGTTTATGGTAGAGTGTAGCCGAAAGTTGGTGTCCAGGTTAGCTGCCCTCAGCAGCAGCTTCTGCTCCTTCTATGCTAATGAATGGGACAGCTCAGTGACGCCCACTGGCTCTTTTGTCCTCACAAGGCAGTGCCACCTCTCCCAGATACACTCCAACAAGGGGAACTGTTTCTCCCAATGTGACCCAGGGAATCCTCAGACCATGCTGTCCGCTCCCGGGCCTCTGCCTTCCTTCTCCACAGGAGCACCTCTGTGCCCTCCAGGCTCCATCTGGTGATGGTGCAGACTTCTCAAACTTAAGACTTTGAGCTCCACTGCTTGTAAAAACTCGAAATAATCAGCCCCTCTTGTTTCCCCGTCAGTGGTTTTGGTGAAGTGTTTTTCTTGTGCAATGCCCTGAGCTCTGTTCTCTTTCTCTCTCTCTGTTTCTCTCTCACACTCTTCTATGTCTCTGTCTCTCTCTCTCTTGCCTCTTTCCCTGATCAGGGCTCTCTCCTCTCTGTAGCACCAGCGATTCTTTCCCCCCCCAAATCACATCTCTGCACCTCCTATCTTTCACGATGTGGCCTTTTTTCTCCCTCTAGTTGTGCAGTTTGTTCTCTCAGTCTTCAGATCGATTTCCTGGGTGTTCAGAATGATTTGATATTTATCTGGCTGTGTTCAAGAGATGAGGCAAGCATTGGGTCCTCCTACTCTCCTTTTCCCTCTTTATTTATAACTAGGTAATTATTCATCTTTTGTTTTCTATCATCTTTTCCTCTTGAATTCAGACTCTTCTTTCTCTTCTGGAAGTATATTTTTGCTTTGTGTGTGTCAGAAAGTATTAGAGAACTTTTTTTTTTTAAGATTTTATTTTTAAGTAATCTCTACAACCAATGTGGGGTTTGAACCCACAACCTTGAGATCAAGAGTTGTATGCTCCACTGACTGAGCCAGACTGGTGCCCCATTAGAGAACTTTCTTGCTTTGATAACAAAGTAAATGTGGTCACAGTCTTGGAAATACTAGTGCAGATAGTAACAAAAGCTTGCAAAAATGTTAAAAAAAATTTTTAAGGGCATAGTTTCATGTCAGCAGCAAAAAAGAAAGTGATTTTAATATTACAAAACTAACATTTAGAAAATTTCTTCAAAATAATCTTTACTTAGGCATGATTTTCTGTTTTTTTTTTTTTTAATAGCAAGTAAGAATTGCTAGCATAATATTCCATAAAGCCTTTGCTTTACTGAAGTAAAATGCATCTGGAAATGTAGATGGATCCTGCTTGAAAATTATTTTAGTCTATGTGTGCTATTGAACTTATAGTGGTTGTTTTAAATGTAGTATCCCATATCCCAGTTAATTTATTAAACTTTTAAATGTATACATTTTCCTGTTAAATACTTGAGCACACTCACATGTACTTTGGTCTCTCCTTTCTATACATTGTATGAGATTTTGGCCCAGGTTTTTAATCGATGTACTTTTTATTGTCTCTGACCCTAGGACTGTGTGTGTACACTTCTTAAGTTTTAAGGCAGTAGTAAAGGTTACCAAGATACTTGATCCCCCTTACTTCCTCAGTCTCTTACAGCATTTCTTGAATTTGTCTGTTTGTGTTCTTTCTTTCTTTCATTTATTTGAGAGAGAGAGAGATTGATTGAGCATGAGTGGGGGTGGGGAGAGGGGAAGGGAGAGAGAGAATCTTTTTTTTTTTTAAAGATTTTAGATTTATTTATTTGACAGAAAGAGAGACAGTGAGAGAGGGAATACAAGCAGGGGGAGTGGGGGAAGGAGAAGCAGACTTCCGCTGAGCAGGGAGCCCCATGTAAGACTCGATCCCAGCACACTGGGATCATGACCTGAGCTGAAGGCAGATGCTTGATCGACTGAGCCACCCAGGCATCCCGGAGAGAGAGAATCTTAAGTAGACTCTGCGCTGAGCTCAGAGCCTGACATAGGGCTTGATCTCATGACCCCGAGATCATCATCTGAGCTGAAACCAAGGGTCGGACGCTTAACCAGCTGCTCCACCCAGATGCCCCATTTGTGTTCTTTCTTCGAGAATATATATATTTTTTTAGGTCTTTATGCAGCAAACCTGAGATGTTTACAATTGAAAGAAAATTTGGCTGTGGAAAAGAAAAAAAGTAGGGTTGATTGGTTGCAATTCGAGCATCTCACTGAAGAAGGCTAACAAGGGCTAACTTTTCCCTCACTTTGGAGTTTCTTGATCAGACAGTCTGCCCTTCCCTGGTGCCTGGTGTACCTGGGGTGCAATTCCTTGTTCGTTGCCTTTTGTCTTTCATGATACCCTAGGGGAGATAGTGGAAGGGAATCTTCTGGTTGCAGCCATGTTAGTTTAGCAACTTGCAGAATTCTTTGTAGAGCAGTTATGGGTACCTGGAGACGGTATTAGGTATTTAGGCTTCTCTTTGCCAGACCTGGAGTTTTTCTGGCAAAACAATTTAGAAGTTTGTTAGCTGTCTATAGATTTAAGTTATTTTATATTTTTAATGAAACTCTATTAGTTATTAATTAATTTAAAAGTTGCAGTGTTTGGATTGAAAACTCTGTTCTAGTGGTTGCTTTCTAGTCTTTCCAATAGGCCAGGGAGCTCTGCTTTTTTTGCTTGGAATGATAGAGTGATACCAGTTGGCCCCTTGCCTCCAGGCTGCATCCCATTTGATTATGGCTTATTGTGGTTGGGGGTTGACTAGGCAACGACTAACAGGAGATAATTTTAAGGGACTTGGCTTACTGGAATTCTCCAATCCTGGGTTCTCTTAGGTATCTCCATTCCTAATTATTGTACTGACTTTGGCTTGGTGTTAGGTGGAGACTACTGCTTTTGGAACTCATTCGTGAGGGGGATGAAGTCCTATTGTATCATTGTCACTGTTCTTTTTCTGCTTCCAGGCAGTCTGACTTATACCTAAACTTGTTTCTCTTGAGCCTCCATACTGAAAACGATGTAAGTAGCCAAAGCAGTTTAACACTCTGATGTTTCTATCAGATTCCTTAAAGGTGAGTGTATAATTTCAGTCCCAGAATCTTGTTAACCAGCTGGTTTGCTCCAGCATAATAAGAACTGCCAACCTTCTAGTCTGTGAGGGGAAATTCCTGCCACCCCCTGGCCCATCCTGACTTGGTCAATTCTAATGTAAAAGTACTAGCATAGTACTATGTTACATATGTTATATTGCGTATTATATATACTATGCGGTAGTATAGTACTCACTATACTTAGGTATCCATTTTTATATTCAACAGGCTTTTTTTTCAGTTGCAAGTGATTGGTTTAAGAGAATCAAAAAAATTTTTATTGTGGTAAAATATACATAACATAAAATTTACCTTTTTAGCCATTTTTAAGTGTATAGTTTAGTAGTGTTAAGTACATTCACATTGTTATGCAAACAATGCCAAAACTCTTTTCATCTTGTAAAACTAAAACTCTGTACCCATTATAAATAGGTCCACATTCTCTCTTTCCCATTAGCCCTTGGTATCCGCCATTCTACTTTCTGGCTCTATGAATTTGATTATTCAAGGTACTTCATAAGTGGTATCCTATAGCATTTGTCTTTATGTGACTTGCTTATTTCACTTAGCATGTCAGGATTCATCCATGTGTAGCATGTGTTGGAATTTCCTTTCCTTTTAAGGCTGTATAATTTTCTATTGTATGTATATATCACATCTTACTTATTTGTTCACCCATGGTCTTTTGGGTTGCTTCCACCTTTTGGCTTTGTGAATAATGCTGCTATTAATATTATTGTATAAATATCTCTTTGAGTTTCTGTTTTCAATTCTTTCTCAGTATATATCCATAAGTGGAATTGTTGTCTCATATGTTAATTCTGTTTTTAATTTTTTTGAGGAAATTCCGTACTGTTTTCCATATGGGAATTACTATTTTTTTTAACCTACTCACATCATATAGCTGGAAAGGGTGGTGTCCTGAAACTTCTAGTCATTCATTTCTTCTTCTTCTTTTTTTCTTCCTCATGACTTTTTTTTAAATTAAAAAAATTTTTTTATTATTATGTTAATCACCATACATTACATCATTAGTTTTTGATGTAGTGTTCCATTAGTCATTCACTTCTTGTCACTACTTCTTTCTGAATGCTTGCTTCTCTTCTTTGATTTCTTTCAACCTTTAATGAGGTTGGAGTGGTGATTGCTCAAAGCTCTCTGATCATACCTTTATGATTATGCTATGTGGTCAAGGAGGTAAAAGTATTCACTGGGTGTCCAGAAAGGTTACCTTCCAGTTACTGGAATAGTTGCAGTGGGCCAAGGGTGTCGTACTGGAATTGGCTCAGCTGGTTATGTGCCTATTCCTGTGCTCGATGGGGAGTAAGATCAGTTACCAGGAAAGGGGGCGGCATAGAGTAAGAAGTGTGTGGGGCATACAAAGATAATGGCTGCTGCAAGCCTCTCTTGCTCTAGTGTGCTTGGGTCCACGTGTCAGCTACGCCCTAGACATTTCACTTAGATGTCTCACAAGTGCTTCAAACTCTTGGTCCTTTCCCCATCTATGTCCCCTCAAAAACTATGCTTCAACCCTGCTTGGCTTTCAGGTCATTAATGGCACAGAACTTTTCATGCCTCAGGACCTTTGTACAGGGAGCCTTCTGGTTGAAATGTTCTTTCCTGCCTTAATCCTCATTCACCTATTAGCATCAACTAAAAATGACTTCCCAGGTTTTAGACTGAGTATTGGCAGTACATTGCTGCTATTAATACACACATGGAATACAGAAGCAGCTGGTTTGGGAGAAAGATCTAATTTCACTTTATACCTCGATTTTTTTAGGTGAGCAGAAAACCCAGTAGGCCTCCGCCCCCAATTGCAAACATTTTTCTGAGGAGGGGGAGTATACGGAGGAGTGGACAAGGTTTTGGAGGATGGGCGAATAAAAGGAGGCTGTTGTAGTTGACTAAAACCACAAAGGAATGCTACATGTCTCTATAGGAAAGACTGTAAAGTCCATATTTAGGGGGGAAATAAGAAAAAAGAAACCAGTAAAGGAGATAAAGAACAGTTCTGGATTGAAAAACTAGTGATGGTATAAGAGAGGATATAAAGAAAAGTCAAAGAATAGTGATTACTTAAAGCTATAACAGTTTTGAAGAATAACTTACAATTTTTACAAAATTAGGAGTTTCATTCCAGAGTGATGAAGTCTGCTGTAGCACCATCTAGAGAATGAAAAATAGTACAAGTGACTAAGCAGAATCTAAAATAAGAGAAAGGAGATTTTGTTCATATAATGACCACAGGGTTTTATATGTGGCGTTTGAGCCCTTCTAAAAGTAGCAACCTGTGATCAAGATGGTAGCTGTAGTAGAAGGACGACTAGATTGAGTGTCAAGAATCCTGAGATTTCCCTTCAGCTTTGAGTACACTATACCTAACTTGTTCTTGTCAATGATAAAATGAAATTGGCTCCTGCTCTGCACATAAAACCGGATTGTTGTATGTCAGATTAGCTGATCTGTATACCAAAGCACATTGAAAACTACAAAAGACCATGTAAATGCTAGGTAGAAAGAGAATTATGCCCTTGGAAAATAAGTTTATAATTCTGAATTTTCCTGGATATAGAATCATGTGTTATTTATTAACTTTATGCCAGTGAATTCCTGTCAAAAGAAAAGTATTAGAAAAGTAAAGTATTAGAAAATTACTGATTATAAGCTGTGTTGAACATTTTGATCTTTATATTTGAGCAATAGGAAGTCACTAATATAGAGGATGGAGGTGAGGAGATATGCCATTATTTATATTTTTTAAAACACTCTTTTGTAGGAGTTTGGGGGTAATGGTGGATGCAGGAAGCCATTTTATGCTTTTAGAGTCGATGTTATAATGGACAGCATAGTGGTGGTGTAAGAAGAGAGCTATTTAGAAAGACACAGGTGATAGATTAATGATAGATTTATTGTTAGAGGAAAGGAAGAAGGTGATTCCCAACTTTGCCAACTGGTTAGATAATCATGCTATTCACCAAAATAGAGAACCTTGGAGGAAGATCAGGTTTGTGGAGGAAGATCAGGTTTGTGGAGGAAATCATGATCTTTGAGTGGAATTTGATCTTCTGCTGAGGGCTCCAAAAACCTATGTTTTGGAAGTCACTAGCAGATACTAAGAGAAGCAGTGGATGGAATGAGACCCATGGTAGGCTATACTGTGAGAACAGTCTAGGAGTTAGCTTTGAACAACTCCAGTGTCTAAAGAGTAGGAGGAAAGGGATGAGCCAGTGCAGGAAATGGTCATGGGTTAGTATGATAGGAGGAAAAGTAGGAGAAGATTATACCTGGAATACCAAAGGAAAATATTTTAAGGAGAAAATGGTGAACGTTGGTTATAGCTGCTAAATAGTCTAGCAAGATGGGCTTAAAAAACATACATTGCATTTAACAACTTGGAGATTATTGGTGACCACAGCAGAAGTCACTTGGGAGGAGTGTTGGGGCAGAAACCATTTTGAAATGGATTTGGGGTGAATGAGAGATAAAGTATAGATGACAGTTACAAACAACTTAATCAAGGAATTCAGCTTCTAGAAGGAGAGGAGAGTAATGAAGTCAAATAAAGAGAGAAGGATAGTGTTGTTTCAATTTATGATTTTTTTAAAGCCTTATTTATTGTGCAAATATATCATGGTAAATAGTACAAAAGGTAGATCAATGAATGTAGTTTTACAAATCCAGCACCTATGTAACTATCACCTAGGGTAAGAGATAGAATATTGTTACCTAATTGCTTAGTGACTTTGAATTTCATATCAATAGAATTATTTGCTATATAGTTTTTTTTGTCTGGGTTCTTTTGCTCATCATGTTTGTGAGGTTCATCCCTGTTATGATGTATGGCAGCGGTTCATTATTTTTCTGTGGCGAATAGTATTCCATTGTTTCAGTATACCGCTGTGCTTGTCTGCTTTCCTTCTGATGGACATTTGGATTGATTCCAGCTTTTGGCTCTTTACAAATAATGCTGCTAAGGGGGTGCCTGGCTGGCTCAGTTGGAAGAGCATGCGACTCTCGATCTTGGGGTTATGAGCTTGAGCCCCACACTGGGTGTAGAGATTACTTAAAAAAAATGAAATCTTAAAAAAGAAACCACAAATAATGTGGCTGTGAATATTCTTGTGCTTGTCTCTTGGTGTATATACGCTCCTTTTTTCTGAGTGTAAACCTAGAGTAGAGCTACTTGGTCAAAGGGCATTGTGTCTTCAACTTGGGCATATATTGTCAAACTGTTTTCTCAAGTGGTTGTACTGATTTACATTCCCTAGCAGTAAATATGCAGTACTTTATTCCACATCCTGCTAACACTTGGTTTTGTTATTGTGGTTTTTTTTTTTTTTTTTTTAAAGATTTTATTTATTTATTTGGCAGAGAGGGACACAGCGAGAGAGGAACACAAGCAGGGGGAGTGGGAGAGGGAGAAGCAGGCTTCCCGCCAAGCAGGGAGCCTGAGTGGGGCTCGATCCCAGGACCCTGAGATCACGACCCAAGCCGAAGGCAGACGCTTAACGACTGAGCCACCCAGGCACCCCTGTCATTGTGGCTTTAATCAATACTTGCTTAATTACAAATGAGATTGAGCCACTTTTCATATTTATTGATGGTGGATTTATTTGAATGTCCTCTTTTTGAAGTGTTTTTTCATGTCTCCAGCCTGTTTTTCTAGTGACTTACTTTTTCATATTGGTTTTTAATTGTTACATGTACAAGATGAGTCCCTGTGGGGTTATAATTGTTCTAAGTCTCTTCTCCCCTGCGGTGGCTTGCCTTTTCACTTTTCTGGTAAGGGTGGCTCATGATTAACAGAAATTCTCCATTTTAATGTAGGAGATAATGGAGTAGAATTTGCCAATCTTTCATGCAAAGACTTTTTTTGTGTGTCCTATTAAGAACTCTTTCCCTGTACCATGATGATGAAAATGTGCTTCTACATTATCCATGCATGTTTTCCTAATTTTACCTTTGTTATTTACATCTAAAATTCCCCTGGCACTGATTTATTTGAAATTTTTTAAAAGGTAGGAGACACTTCAGCATGTTTAAATGCTCATTGAAAATATCTAGTAGCATGGAAGGTATTGAAGATACAGGAAAGAAATGATTAGAAAAAGGCTCCTGAGAAGGTGGGGGAGAGTGGGATCCAAAGCATAGATGGAGAGATTTAGTCTAGACAGAAGGAAAGACAACGGTTTGTAATGAGATGGAATGAGAACAGAGTGGTACCAGTGCACTCAGGTCTTTAGCAACAGGAAATTTCTAGTTTCCCTGTGCAGTCTCAGACACATTATCTGCTGAGTAAGGAGAGATTGGGTGGAGTCAGGGCTTGGAGAAAGCTTAAGAAAGTCATTGAAGAAATTATAGGTGAAGTTCCAGAAAATAGAGTAAATGTGATGTGCTGTTTTGAGGGTCCAGTTGAGGTTTGTAGAGATAAATTAATTTATAGTGGTACCAATTCTGTCTAATTGTGTGATATTCCTGTAGCAGTACTTGATTGCCATAGAATGTATGAAGATAGTGGGTAGTTGGGTTTGTCTAGGATTGAGATTTTGCGAGATGGGTGCCATGCAGAAATCCCATAAAAAGAGATCAGAATCTGTAGGTTATTGGCAGAAGTTAGATGATTGATCAAAGACCATAAGATGGAAGGAGAGTCAATATAAGGTGGTCTGAAGAATAGGGAGAAGGCAGTGGTATTGGTGGACCAGAAGGCCTAATGAAGTCAGAGAATGGATCATAATGGAAGTGGTTGAGCAAACTTGCTGAAGAAAAGGTCGTGATTTGAGAATAGAATGCTTGAATTCGTGTTTTGTGAGGTGCAGTGGTTTTGTTCAGGAAGGATATCTTTCATAATACTGATTATATAACAGATGCTTAATATTCAGTGATGTGAATTGGAAGTCGATTAGACAGGTACCTATAATTCTGTTGTAGTGGACCATATGCCTGGTGTTCGGGTACATCAGAATTCAATTCCTAAACATGAAGGAATGTAACTTGTCTTCCACTGTTAGCTTTACAAATATTAGAAATTCTAGTAGGTTATACTCATATTTATATTTAATTAATTTTGGTAAAAATTTTTTTTTATGTATCATTTGCAGATGGTTTTGTTCCTGGTATTAATATTCCCAAGTTCTCCAGTGAGAGTTTTTTTTTTTTTAAAGTCTTACTTGTGCAGATAATTATAGGTACTGTTAAAAAAAACTACTAGTTTTATAATTTCAGCTTCCTGTTCACTTTCTTATAAATGATGTCTTCCAAATACTTTCTACTGAAAAACAGTTTAAGCAATTGTTAGACTAATGATATTAAAGAAGTGTAGTTTTCTTTTTAATTTGCTTCTTTGTGGCTAAATTCTAACACAGATACATCAAGAAATCTGGAATTTCATGAAATACACAGCACTGGGAATGAGCCACCTCTGTTGATTATGATCGGCTACAGTGATGGAATGCAGGTCTGGAGCATTCCGGTAAGTCTGGTGTGTATGAATCCCTAAGATATAACACTGGCCAGCATGCTAGCTGATGTGAAATCTGGCCATACTTTCTGTAAGTTCTCATCCATTTATTTCACAAGCATTTGCTAAGAGGCTGCTGTTTGTGTAACACTGTGCAAGGCACGAAGAACAACGGGCAAGTGAGGGGGCAGAGGGGCTATAATTGATTTGTGATGTCCCGGCCAGGAATTGTGGGAATCAATTTACATGCAAGATCTCATTTTTTTTTGTCATAGTAACTCTATTGAGTAGGTATTATTATTATTATTTCCCTCCCATTTTCCAGAAGAGTAAACAGACTTACAGAAGGCTTTTTCTTTTCTTTTTTAAAATTAGCAGTCATTAAAAATCAGTGTTTTGAATTGGTTTAAAACAGTCATGTGGTACAAAGTTCTCGAGGTTATGAAAGGTTAAAAAACTCCCTCCCACCCTTGTCCCCCATTTTCCCTTGAGGCAACCCGGATTTTTAGTTTCCTATGTATCCTTATAGCTCTGTTTTATGCAAATAAAAACATAAATAAATTTGTTTCTGCCACCCTGCTCTCCCTAACAGATGGGAGCACATTATACAACTTAGTCTGTACCTTGCTATGTTTTACTCATAATGTCAGTATTCAGAGAGCTTCTTCATTGAATTTTATAGCTGCATATAATCCCATTATTTGGATTTTCCTTAATTTCTGTAATTTGTTCCCTATATTGAAAAAACTTGAATGTCTCTTTTTTTTCTACTATTAGACATAATGATGTAATACGTGAATTTGAACAAAGGTTATTTTATGTCTGTGCATCTGTATAAGATAAATTTCAATTTTGATAAGTGTTTAAAATTGCCTAATATTGGTCCCAGTTTGCCTCTTAAATCCTACATGTTCCTCTTTGGGATGGTCTACCAAGAGGCTTCGTAGGATCACAGCTGAATGAACTGTAATACAGATTGCGTACTTTGGCTTGTACTTACATTCTGGCCTGGCTGAAATATTGGATCTCTCCAGTAGATGGTGGGGGGGTGGGGAGGGGAGCTTCTGTTGTGTGGTTCTTTTGCAGTTGGAAGCTCAAGGCTATTTGTACCTTTAAAAAATTTACTCCACCAAATTGTCTGAAGCCCCTGGTGTATGTGTATGTGTTTCAGCTAGAATTTCTCCCCCCTCTTTTTGGTTCTGTCGGGTAATATCATTCCTTTTTAAAAGATTTATGGGAAAACATAGTATATTATGTCAAGTTTAAAGGAATTCAGGACGTTCTTGAGTACAGAATTTGGCTTCAGTGGCATAAAGATTATTAAGTAATGATCACATTGGACTTCAGAATTCTTTAATATTTTATTTTATTTTTTTTAAGATTTTATTTATTTGAGAGAGAGAATGAGAGAGAGAGCATGAGAGGGGGCAGGATCAGAGGGAGAAGCAGACTCCCTGATGAGCAGGGAGCCCGATGTGGGACTTGATCCTGGGACTCCAGGATCACGACCTGAGCCGAAGGCAGTGGCTCAACCAACTGAGCCACCCAGGTGCCCAGAATTCTTTAATATTTTAAATAAAAAGTTATTTAGTCTTTGATAAGTCACTGATGATGAACTTTGGTCTTTCATCTAATCATATAATTATGTATGATATTATTAGTTTTTTAGGGTTAGGGTTTGTTTTTAAAGATTGGCTTTATTTCGCAGAGGTGGAAGAATCCTGGTATGTCATGAAATGAGTGTCCTCTTTCTTTTGCCTTTTGGGGTGGGTAGTTGACTTTTTTTAAAGATTTTATTTGTTTATTTTGATAGAGACACAGTGAGAGAGGGAACACAAGCAGGGGGAGTGGGAGAGGGAGAAGCAGGCTTCCCCGATCCAAAGACTTGAAGACAGAGGGGAAGCTAGAGCTTTAACAAGAAGCTTGAGCCTGTGTGATTAGGGGTGTTGACTGGACTGAGTACATTCCTTTGGTGGTACTCAGGCTACCCACTTGTTCCGGTTATAATTAGAGGTATCACTTTTAATAGTTTTCAACTTAACTTGTGTTTAGCTCTGAGGGACTTAGAGGTCTTCTGAGTAATTTAAATTACTTGTTTAAAGTAATTCTTATGTCCAGATTGCATTTTGAGAGACTCGAATAGTCTTTTCTTCATGCAATATTCATTAGCTGGTTGTTTGCTATTGTAGTATTATAGCCCCATGAGGACTGTTTCAAGAATTAGGAGGCAATTTGGGAAAATGAGCTCTGTTGCATTGATTGTGCTCTTATTGTGTTCAAAGCATTTTATAGACACAGAATCTCATCTGTTGTGCACTGTGAGGTAGAAGCTATCCTGTTTTACAGGTGGTAACGTCATACCACTTGTAAGAGGTGGAATTGGAATTCAAACCCAGTTCTATCTGACCGCAAATTCAAAGCCTATGATCTCAGAGCTGTACTTCATTACTCACCAAATGTGATCGCAAAAGATACGCCATGCAAGTATCTTGGCGGTTCAGTTTTAGTTTTCATTATACAAGGTTATGGTGCGCCTTCAACTCTTCATCTTTTATAGAGTACTGTGACTGATACCCATTACTAACTAAACCCTTCCAAAACTTGTTTATCACTAGTCAGCTATTCAGTAATCATTGAAGTGTTACCATGTGCTGGACAGTGGGGAACTTACGTTGGTCAACCTAGAAATAATCCTGGCTCTTAGGGATCTTTGCAGATCATAAATCGTATTTGCTTTTGAAGTACGTGTGAGTGAGCAGAAAGTCAACTCCTATCCAAGCCACAGCTCGGTTTTTTTTGCTTCAAGTTTGTGAACAGGGTTCCCTCCTCTTGATTTTATATAACCTGGGAGTCTCAGATTAAGAAAGTAAACAGATCCTGGTTACACATTTAAAAAATTGTCTATTTACGAATTGCACAAATTTGAACAAGGCCCAGATGGTGCCTCGATATATGGTTAAGTGGAGTTCGCTCAGAAGCAGGACCGCCCGGAAGTAGTTGTTCTGCTGCCCAGTTCCCACCACTCTGTATATGGGGCGGCTGGAGGAAAACACCAGCCTTCCCAGCTTTTCCCAGGCTGTCAGGCCCCTTATCTCAACACATCTGATGCCACATAAGAAAGCAGGATTATTTGTTGATGTTCTGGATGAACAGGCCCTTTTCCCACTCATGCCTAACAATCTCATTGCGTCTTTTTGGTAATATAAATATAGATTCGCTTGCTTAAAATCCTTAACTTAAAAAAAAATCAAGATTGTACGTGGATTAAAAATCGAATAGTTCTATGTGATTCCTATGAAAAAATAAGCAGTTTTGTACTCTTCCTTTCACAATTCCTTGAATTCTATTAGCTGCTATCTCAGTTTTTATTTCAGTCATTTTAATATGTCCTGTGTACATTCTGATTTTTCTTTTCTCCCAGTCTTATACATAGAATGACTTGATGCCATGAACAATGAGGACTTAAAAGGTGTTCATTATTAGGGCTCTTGAGTGGCCAGTTGATTAAGCGTCCGACTCTTGATCTCAGCTCAGGTCTTGATCTCAGGGTCGTGAGTTCAAGCCCTGTGTTGGGCTCCATGCTGGGCATGGAGCCTACTTAAAAAAAGAAAAAAAAAGGCATTCATTTATTCAGCACAGATCTGGGATAAAATATGTATTTTGAGCAAAACGGACATGGTGTTTGCTCTAATGGAGCTAGTAGGAAAGATGAATTTAAATAAAAATAAATATACAACTTAAATTGTAATATGATGAAAAGAATAAGAGATCATAATTATAAGGAAGTGGCATAGAAATTAAAATTTAGCCAGGGTAAGCTTAGAACAGTAGTCAGTGGCTCTGAGGTGGAAATGTTCTTTCCTCTATGGTTGGACATTGATTTAGATTTCTTTCTTTTTTTTTTTTTAAAGATTTTATTTATTTGACAGAGAGAGACACAGTGAGAGAGGGAACACAAGCAGGGGGAGTGGGAGAGGGAGAAGCAGGCCTCTTGCTGAACAGGGAGCCCGATGCGGGGCTCGATCCCAGGACCCTGGGACGATGACCTGAGCCTAAGGCAGACGTTTAACGACTGAGCCACCCAGGTGCCCCTTGATTTAGATTTCTTAAGTATTTTTCTTCTTAAAGAATATTGAGATAAATATCTTTATGATCATATAATTTGGAGAGATCAATAAAAGTAGATACACCAAGGCTCTTGATAGATTTACCAGATTGCATTCTTGTAAAGCCATGCCACTTATATTTACCCCATTTATTTATTAATTCATTCACTCAGTGAAGATTTATCGATTGCCTTTTACAAGCCAGACCCTGTTCAAGGTGCTGGGAAAACAACAATGAGCAAAACAAAATCATTCTTCTTGCGGACTTTCCATTCTAGGTAGGTGGGGAAGATGATAATACACAAACACGTAGCATGCTAGCTGTGAGAAGTGTTAGGGTGGGGTGGTTGATATTGTGGTGGGTTGCTGTATTATACAGGGTGGTCTGGAAAAGCCTCTCTCAAAGATTTTTTGAGCAGAAGTGTGGAGGAGTGATCCTTCTGGGTTTTTGAGGGAGGAGCATTAAAAGCCAGTACTCCATGCAAGGATTACGTTTCCTCTATATTCAAGAACAGCAGGGGGCAGTTCAGCTGGAGGTGGGTGGGCAAGGTGAAGAATGTTGGGGCATGATGCCTGAGAGGTGGTGGTGGGCTAGAGCTTGGTCAACCACAGACTTCAAAAGTTGTAAATACAGAGCAAAGTTGAAACAATTTTACAGTTAAAACAGGTATATCCACCACCTAGATTGAACCATTAAAATTTTACGATACTTACTCTATTTCATATCCATCTCATTCAACACATTTTAAAGTAAATTGCAAACATCAGTAGACTTTCCCCCCACCATGTTTGCATGCATATCATTGACTAGAATTCAATATTTGATTAATTTTTGTTAAAATATACACACACTTAGATAAACAAATCTTTTTTTTTCTTATATTTATTTGAGAGAGTGTGTGTGCGAGAGAGCACAAAGGGAGAGGCAGGGGGAGAGGGAGAAGCAGGCTCCCCACTGGGCAGGGAGCCTGATGTGAGGCTCCATTCCAGGACCCCGGAATCATGACCTGAGCCGAAGGCAGACGCTTAACTGACTGAGCCACCCAGGTGCCCCTAGATACACAAATCTGAATATGTCAATTTCCTAAGCTTTGACAAGTGTATACACCTAGGTAACCCAAATCTCTGTCAAGATATAGAACATGCTTATCACTGAAGAAATTTCCCTCATGCCTATTCCCAATTAATTTTTCTTCTATCCCATGCAGAGGCCACCACTGTTCTCATGTCTTCCCCCCACGATAGATTAGTCTTGCCGGTTTTAGAACTTCCTGTGCTATTATACGATAAACATTTTTGTGTGTGTAAGGCTTCCTTCACTCAGCATGTTTGTGAGATTCACCCATGTTGTTGGTTCCTTTTTATTGCTGAATAATACTCTAGTGTATGAACATACCATAGTTTATCCTTTCTCTTAGTGATGGATAGCTGGGCTGTTTACAACTTTTGCCTTTTCTGACTGAAGTTGCTGTGAAGATCTTCTGTAAGTCTTTTTGTAAAGTAGTGTGTTCATTTCTCTTAGGTAAGGACCTACAAGTAGAATTACAGCTTCATAGGGTAGGAGTGTGGCCAGTTTTATAACAGACATCCAAACCTTTCTCTAAAGTAGTTGTACCATCTTACATTTCCCCCAGCAGTGGATGCTTCGTCCAAAACCTCATCGACATTTGGTGTTGTCCATGTTTTTAATTTTAGCCATTCTGATGGGTGGTACCTTGTGATGACTAATGATGTTGGTACACTTTTTCATGTATTGTTGGCCATTTGAATATCTTTTAGGAATTATTTGCCCACAGAAACCTTGAGTTGGAGAAGCCATTTGAGGACTTTGAACAGATTAGACAGTGATATGGCTTACAAAAGTAGGAAAGGTATGATAAAGAGCAAATATGAGTGGAAGAATAGTGAGTTTGGTTTTAAGTTTGTGGACCGTGGACTGGTGGTGCTGGTCGTAGTGAAATGTTTGTTACTGTATGCAACAAAATAAGTACAGAAAATGAGAGTAAGCTTTTAGACATTGACAGCTATTTACCAGTTGCACATTATCCAAATATGTGTTTGTTGCTTACAGAAGTATCTGTGCCAGAATGGAAATTAAAAAATAGATAATCGGGCATTCATAACATGGTTTGCCAAACACTATCAACATGGCATCCAGGTGGAGGAGGAGTTACGACAATGGGTATGTTTTAGACGTTGTGTAGTCATGTGTTACTTCATTTAACACAGACAATCATTTCTATGATTATTAACATTCATTTTAGTGGTTATATGCTTTCTGGACATAGAATAAGATATAGAAGTTTCAGGGAGGAAATTTGAATTGCAGGATGAGGACTTGGATTTATTGATCTTTCAGCCAGTATGAACTCATTAAAAGTCTTTGAGTAACAAGAGATACATTCCAAAATCCATATTTAATAAAGATTTTTCTTGCAATGATGGTGGGATGGATGGAGAATAAGAAAAGAAAAGGTTATTAGGCCAGTTAGGAGTCAATTTCAACATTATCCAAATGTGGGATGTTGTGAGCCTGAATTGTTTATTGTGGTATCTGATAATACATTAAGAGGAGAGAAGAGTCAAAGATGTTCCCAGGGTTCTGACCTGGGGCTGGTGCTACCTGGTATGTAAGATGGCATTGTTTTAGAAGAAATGTAATTTTATTATTAGACTTAGACTTGCGTTATGTTAAAAATTATATAAGGCAAAAATTGCATTACGTAGTGTAAGTAATAAAGAATTCTCATTTAAAATTTTCAGCAGCTAAGAAACCCGAGACATACCTTTGTAAAAGTCCTGATAGTTTTCCCTACTTTTTTGCTATGTGTTTGAATGGCTGCTTAGTTTTATCATGCTCTTTTGAAATTCTTAATATCTTAAACAATCTTTCAAGTGTGTTCATTACAACACCTAGAAGATGACAGTTGCTTTGCATGAAACAGTATATTTATTTATTTATTTAGTTTCAAAGAGGTTTTTTTTATGTTTCAAATTTTTATTTTAATTCTCGTTAACATACAGTGTAATATTAGTTTCAAGAGTAGAATTTAGCGATTCATCACTTATATATAACACCTAGTGCTCATCACAAGTGCCCTCCTTAATACCCATCCCCCATTTAGCCCATCCCCACCCCCCACACTTCCCCTCCAGCTCCAGGAAAGCACCAGATGTTAACTCATGTATAGTTTAGGTTCAGTAACTTAACATTTGGAGTGCTTTCTTGGAGCTTTGGATGTACTTCAAAGATAATGACGCTAGGTGTCGCTAACATACTGCATTAAGAAAAGTGCAGCTGTCCCTTGAAAGAAGTGTTTGCCCTAAAGGTTATAGCTTAAGTAGCTTTACATCACAGTGTTAGAGAAACATGCAAGGGCATAGTTGAGGTAAATACCAGTTAATCTATTATTTATTAGAAGTTGGATGCCAATAGACCTTGCCATGTCAAGATTGCTAGCCAGGAAACAATTTTTATGAGTTTCATTTGCGAGCAATATAAGGTCCGTGATTTGGGGTAACTGGCAAGCAGAGAAAGTTTGAATATGGACCTGAATCAAAAAATAGCGTTCGTTGAGAGTGGGGCCTTATTTTGTTTGGTCTAGTCTCATGTTACTGGGAAGGGAAATAAAGGACAGCTCTTTAGTCATCCACAGCGGAAGAGCTTTGGGAGTCATGAAGTGAGTAAAAGCAAAAATGAGGAGTAATGTTGAAATAACTTCTAGAATCCACCTGTATTAATGGAGAAAAATACTTTTGCTTAGAGTGTGTTTCTTACCGTGTCACTTTAGAGAAATCTTGCATCTGAAGTTTAATCTCACCTTATTTTAATAGTGGCTTTATCTGACTTTGTTGATTTAATATACACATTCTGAGTTTGAAATTTATTATTGTAAATTGGAATTTTTCTTGTTTGAAATATTTTTGATGTCTTTCTACTCTAAAGCAGAAGGTTATTCTTTGGACAGAAGTAGACATTTGTGGAAGGTAGTGTTTTCTTTTGTTATAAATTCTCTTGTTATAAATTTTATTGAATATATTAAGTGCCGTAAAGTGCACAGATCTTAAGTGTACAGATTGAATTTTTGTGTATGTATATAAACTTTATACATCACTCAGATGAGGATATACAACATTTCCAGCAACTCTGAAGAGTCCCTTTTCCCTGTTAATATTGTCCTCCTTGTAACTCCAAGTAACCTGTATTCTGACTTCTGTCACCAGAGATTAGTTTTTCTGTTCTTGAACTTCATATTAAAAAAAAAATGTATATGGCCGTAGATAGTACAGTCTGTATTCTTTTATGTCTGCCTTCTTTCGCTTAGCTGTATGGCTGTGAGATTCTTTCATGTTCTTGTGCATAGCAGTAATTTGTTCTTATTTTTTTCTTTGTAGTATTTTATCATGAATACAACACATTTTAAACAGTCCATTATATAGCCAATAGTCATTTTTGTTGTTTCCAGTTTTTGGGTATTATGAATAAAGCTGCTATGAACGTTCTTCTATATGTTTCTTGGCAGATGTACACTGCACCCATTTCTCTTGGATGTATAGACCTGGAGTAGATTTGCTGTGTCATAGTGTAGATGTATGTTTAACTTTAGTACATATAGCCAGTTTTCCCAAAGTAGTTTTACCAATATGTATGTCCACTAGCAATGTATGAAAGTTTCACTTGCTTTCTATTTCTCATTGGCTGTTGGTATTTTCAGCTTTTAAAATTTTAACCATTCTGATAGGTATGTACCAGTATCTCACTGTGGAGTTTTAAAGATGCTTTTCGTTTTGCAGTAATTTTAAACTTCTAGAGAATTTTACAAGGTACTCCTTGATTTACCCAGATTTACCACTTATGGAGATTTTGCCCCATTTGCTGTATTAGTCTCTCAATTTTTTTATTTGTGCAGAATTTTTTCTGAACCATTTATCAGTAGGAGAAATTATGTACCCCTTTTCCAGAAATAATTCATTATATATTTCCTAAGAACAACCACATTATCTTATACAGCTATAGCACTGTCAAAACCAGGACATTTATATTTGATAAAATACTATTATATAACCTACAATCCATTTTCTGATTTCATCATTTGTCTTAATAGTCTCCTTTGTAGGTATTCTTACATTTTCACTTTCTTAATGTTGTCTTTTGATGACAGAAATCTGGATCAAATTTTAAGTGGTTTACTCTGTTAATGCCTTTTGTATCATTGTTTACTCTAAGACCATGAGGATATTCTCCTATATTTTCTTTTTAAAGATTTATTTTTTATTTGAGAGAGAGAGAATTTGCGTGAGCTGGGGGAGGGGCAGAGGGAGAGAGAGAATCTCAAGCGGACTCTGCACTGAGCACAGAGCCCGACATGGGGCTCAATCCCATTACCCCGAGATCATGACCTAAGCTAAAACCAAGAGCCCAATGCTTATCTGACTGAGCCACCCAGGCGCACCCTCCTAGATTTTCTGTTAGAGGTGGTTTTTATCTTTGGTTTTATGATCCATTTGAAATTTTTTTGTGTATAGTATGAGACGGGTCAAGGCTCCTTTTACTTAAAATTAAAAAAAAAAAATTCATCGATTCAGCACCATTTCCTGAAAAGAACATACTTTCCCCTCTTAATTGCAGTAATACCATATATGTGTGGGTAATTTTTGCCCTCTCTTTTGTTTATTTTTTACCTATTTTTGAATTGATTTGTAAAATCTTTTTATTTTGAAATAATTATAGACTCATGGGAAGTTGCAGAATATTATTTAGAATCCTGTATACCCTTCACCCAGCTTCCCCCAAAGGTGGAATCTTATATAAACTATAGTGTAGTGTCAAAACCAGGAAATAGACAATTACGTTGATTTTTAAAAATATTTTAGTTTGTCTTTTCCAGTTTTATATAGATATAATTGACCTACTACGTAGATTTTTAGCACCATAAATTATGATAGTTTTGCCTGTTTTGAACTACATCTAAGTGGACTTATAGGATATGAGCCCAATCAGATTTTCATCTGTAGAAACAATGAGTAATCTTGAAACTGAGTCCCAGATTTTTTTGAATTGGCCATATATTAATATTCTTTAAATCTGGTCTGGGGGTTATTGACAACTAGAGAAAGAGTGTACATTGATCATATAGTTCTCATACTCTATGCCTTTGCTTTCTGTCCTTTTTCTTTATGTATACTTTCCTGATTTAAAAAGTATTGGTCAGCTTGATGGGAACTAATCAGAAGTGATAACAAAAATAAAAAAAAGATTGTTTTAGAGGGTTAACATTATTTTAAATAGGAAATTATCTAAAATTATAAGGCATGAAAACATGCAAATATAAAATATATATGTTTGTGACTCAATCTTGCCATTATTGACATTTTAGACCAGATGATTCTTTGTTATGGGGGGCTCTCCTTGTACATTGCAGGATATGTAGCTACATCTGTTGCCTCTGCTAGATGCCCAAAGCAACTCCTATAACTGTGACAATTAAAAATGCCCTCCCCTTCTAGAACCTCTTCAGGTTGAGAACCACAACTCTATAGAGAAAATTCTGGTTGAAACCACTGGCTTAGATATATATAATTTAAGGGGAAAAGTTGTGTGTAGTTAAGAATATCAGGGATTTACTGTGTATATGTGTGTGTGTGTGTATATATATATTTAGCTTATGAGTTCTAGTATTTTCTGGGAATCTTGATTTTGTATTAGCAGTTGGAAGAATTCTTTCTTTCTTTTAAATTAATTATTTATTTTTAAAGATTTTATTTATTTATTGGTCAGAGCGAGCGAGCGAGAGCACAAGCAGGGAGAGCAGCAGGCAGAGGGAGAAGCAGGGTCCCCGCTGAGCAAGGACCCCTCCCCCCCATGTAGGACTTGATCCCAGGACCCCGGGATCATGACCTGAGCCAAAGGCAGACGCTTAACGGACTGAGCCACCCAGGTGTCCTGCAGTTGGGAGAATTGTTTGTAAGCCTCTCTACAACTGTGGTCATGTGTTTTTGTTTTTTTTTTTAAGATTTATTTATTTTTAGAGAGAGAAAGAGAGGTGCATAAGACGGGGGAGGGGCGGAGGGAGAGGGAGAGAGAGATCTCAAGCAGACTCTGCACTAAGCACAGAGCCCAATGTGGGGCTCAGTGTCATGACCCTGAGATCATGACCTGAGCTGAAACCAAGAGTCAGTTGCTTAACCAACTGAGTCACTCAGGCTCCCTGCACTGTGGTCATATCTTAATGGTCTTTATATATCTGGTGCCAAGTACACTGTCTGGCAGTGAGTTGGTTATTTGTATGCGTTCATTTATATTTGTATGTGTATATGTACACATATGTATGTATATATGTTTAGTAAATGTGTTTCAAGATTTCAGTCTTTTGCTGAATAGTTTCCTCTACTTCAGAAAGACCAAAATTAAATTTCATAATCATTTGCTTTTTGCTCACAACCTATTCCATTCCTAATCTATCTCTTCTTCCTAAAATCTCTATTTTTATTAATTAATAGCACCATAATTTTTCCATTCAACCACATTGAAACTTTAGGGCCTATGACAAGTATAAGAGGGTACAAATACAACTAAGACCTAAGCCTTGAGGAGATCATAGTCTGCTTATGTGAGATCTCACTACTTAATTGCAGTCTGTGTCAGTGCTTTCCAAATGGGAGTACTTTTGCCCCCAAGGAGGCATTTGGCCATGTTTGCAGAAATTTTTTATTGTCACGATTGGGAGTTGCTACTGGTCTCTGGTGGGTAAAAGCCAGAGATGGTGCTAAGCTTCCTACAATATCCAGGACAACTTCCCACAATAAAGAATTGTCCCTTCCAAAATGTCAGTAGGGCTGAGGTTGAGAAACCCTGGCCTGTGAGATCAGTGTTACAGTGGAGGAATGAATAGCGTGCTATAGAGCACTGAGTAGTGATGACATGCCTGGGGGAGTTTGGACACTTGTGCTGCCTAATGAAGTTTCATAATGTTAATATAAATAATAGCATCTATAATGGGGATAATGTGAATATACCACACACATTCTTTTAGGCACTTTACCTATTATTCTCTCTTATCCTGTCAATTTTATGATTTTTTTTAAAGATTTTTTTACTTTTAAGTAATGTCTACACCCAGTGTGGGCTTGAACTCACAACCCTGAGATCAAGAGTTGCACGCTCCACTGACTGAGCCAGCCACACACCCCTCAATTTACTTTTTAGTGTTATTCTCATTTTATAGATAAAAAAATTAAAGCTCATATTTAACCCCTACAAACTCACAACCTCTCCACTCTCAACATTCCACATCAGTAGTCCCCCTTCATCTGTGGTTTAACGTCCCACGATTTCAGTTACCCACAGTCAACTGTGGTCCAGAACCAGATGATCATCCTTCTGACGTATCGTCAGAAGGTCAGTAGTAGGGGCGCCTGGGTGGCTCAGTCAGTTAAGTGTCTGCCTTTGGCTCAGGTCATGATCCCAGGGTCCTGGGATTGAGCCCCGTGTCGGGCTCCCTGCTCACTGAGGAGCCTGCTTCTCTCTCTCCCTCTACCTGCTGCTCCCCCTGCTTGTGCTCTCTCTCTCTGTGTGTCAAATAAATAAAAAATAAAATCTTTAAAAAAAAAAACCCAAGAAATTGCTGACAGTTTTTCAGAGAGGTTGTATCATTATATGCTTCCATCTACAATATCTGAGAGTTCTCGTTGCTCTACTTCCTGCTACCATTGGTGTTGTCAGTCGGTTTTTTTATCATCTTGTCAATCTTACAAGTTCGTATGATATCTGTTTTACAGACAAAAAACCTTAGGCTTCTATTTAATATAATGTTTCTCTTTGGCTAGATATCCATTGCAAAACTATCCTCAGTCCACAGATTATATCAGGATAGGTTTACAAGGCCAATAAAATATGACAAACTCAGCCTTTTAGAAGTGGAAAAAGGCTGTAAGCCCAAATCGGCTTATCTGTAGCACTGTTTTCTCTCTTTCCAATTGGACATGTATTCCGCACAAAATAAAATAACAAGTCAAAGGGAATCCAATCTGTGGGTGAGTGATGGTGAAGTGTTTATGACGGCTGCTAGGCTGACACTCTCTGTCATGGTGTTACATTGACTTCTGAACACCTTCCAGTCTGCCTCCAGGCTTGTGCGTCTGTGTAGTCTGAGTGGTTTTACATTAACATCTACCCTGAGTAAGATCTTTTTGACTACCGAAGTGTTACTTGCAAATGGAAGATACCATTAGGGCTGCTTCAAAGCTCGGAATGGTATTTGGACTGGTGGTGCCGAAGTAGTGGCTGGGGTTTTGAAGTGTAATGTCTAAATCTGTGTTGCGTAACCAAAGGAACGTGTGAGTTTAACTGGCCTTCCTTTGATCTTCCTTTCAAAAATCAGGCTGAAGGAGAAAGGTGAAAGTCGCCCTAAAAATACTCCTCTCCGTGTGTGCGAAAATTTCGAAGTATGAAAATATGATTACAAGTTCCATTCATTATTTGTGTTCTGTGGTTTTCATATTGTTCTTGAAACTCACTTCCTTCTTGCCTCCAGTTTTGTATTTTGAATTTAGTGTCAAGACCAAAATACAGACTCGGTTGCTGTCTGCTTTATGTGGTTAGCAAATATCTGCTCTATAAGTTGTTAGTCCTCAAAAATATGTGTTTTAGGTGGTTTTTGTGGTTTGCATTTTTTTCTTGATGGCATACAGAGTAGGTTACGGAGATACTGACACTCTGACATTAACTGAATCATTTGTGGTTAGTTAGGCAAAAATAAAACAAAAACCCTGTCCCTGTCTTCCTCCTAATGTTAGGAGCTTTCAAAATAATGACTTTTTTTTACTATTAGGAATACTTTCTTTAAACTGCGCTATCTAAACTTTTTGAAATTGTTGGAAAGAGCTGTGACACAGAAAATAACGCCCTGGCAATGACTTGTTAGTGAAAAAAGGGCCTGAGTTTAAAAATGGTTTTGAATACAGTATATTAATAGGAGATCTCATGCCTGTCTTGTCTGGTCATTTTGGGGGAATATTGTTCTTTGTGTCCTCAGATCTAAAATGAAAATATATCATCAAATTGACTCACAGGGTGATTCTGGAGAGAGACTATCAGCTCTTACTGGAGATTGCTTTGAAGTTGTAATAGTTACTCATGTAGCTGGTGCGGTCTTTTGTTGCTTCTTAGCTGAATACCTCAGTATAAGATGATACTTCTCACTTCTTTCCCTATCTCCCTTTATATTTTTACCTTTCTTCCCTAATTAAAAAAAAATTATTTTGACTTTTTAAGTTAAAAAAACACTCATGAAGCAATCTTCTTTTTAAAGAATTTCATCATCAGTTCAGTTGTGTGGTCTGTATGATTAGCACATATGTAACAATTAGTGAAGTGGTAACTGTACACTTGTACATTTAAATTGGCTAAGTGAGTTCCTGTTGTTGCTTTAAGAACTGAATTCCTTAGTGTTAGACCTCATCACTTTTTCATTCTCACTCTGTATTTCTACCTTTTATCCTTATTTTTTGGGGGGTTATCAGGGAAGGTTAAACTTTATTTGTGGAATCTCCACATTTTTCCATATCTCTATCCATATCTCTATAAATAAAAATTAATAGACTATTTTTTATACATTTACATAAAAATTAAGTAGAAGGTACAGAGAATTCCTATATCCCCTCACCACCCCATTTGTCCCTGTTAACATCTTGCCTTAGTAAGGTACCTTTGTTAAAACTAATGAGCCAATATTGATAAATTATTAATAACTTAAGTCTATAGTTTGCATTTTTTCCCTAGTTAAAAATTTTTTTTTATTTGGTGTTACCTTTTAAGTTTAAAACTAGTGAAATGATGCTCTTTTTTAAGGAACTTCATTTCAGTTATGTCTGTCTGGTTAGTGCATGTGGAACAATTAGAAAGATTGCTAGCCCTACATTTGCATATTTAAATGGGCTGTTTTTACATCACAGGTGGTAAGAAAACCTGTCGCAGGTAAAAACATCATATAAACACGTAAAGGTTGGAATGAGTGTGGGATATTTGCCAGAGATGGTGGAGACTGCCTTGATCTTGAGTAGAAGTGTGAAGACTAGTGTGATAAAAACTGCAGCACAGATGATGTGCTCCTTCCCACCTTGGTAAGAGTCCTTTTACTGAGAGCTGTAAAACATAGGAAGTAATATACCGGTGGGCTTAAGTATGAGTTGTAGCAAATGTGTTTTTATGATACGGTATTATAACACATTTCCAGACACGACATGTTAATAACATGCTTTGAGAACAGTGGGGGTAAGTCCAGTTTATGCTGAATACCATCAAGATTGAATAATGAGACTGATACAGACCCTGTCATTTATTCATCCATTCATTCAACAGGCATCTTCTTGATTTAACTATGTTTTATGTTGCATCTTTTAAATACACAATTTAGTCATCACAGTTGCCTTGTTAGGTAGATGTATCGTCACCCCTTATTTTAAAGCCAGACTCAGAGTTAGCAAATTTGTATAGTTAATAAGTTATTTTCGACTAAAATAAACTTTTGGAATATTTGATGTTGTTAATGTGTGATATTTGTCACTGATGATCCTGGCTTATTGTTATGTACTTGGCATTGTTGCCATAGGCCATGATTTTGGGAAAAGAATAAAACTGCCAGGGTCCCCCCTGTTGGCTGCTTTTCCTCCCTCAGACTTCCTAGGTGGAAACAGAGCCATTACTAGTCTGGAGCACTCTGACGTGAAAGATATTTTTGATTGAAAGTCAGGATATGCATGAGGTAAACACAGGGAATACTTTTTCTTCTGTTGTCTTTCATGTCTGGTGTCTTGGTTTTCGATTCGTATTTCTGGCCTGGAAATCATCTGCTATATATGCTGTAGCCATTTTGAAAAAAATAGGCAAATTAATACCTCTTTTTAATTTTTTTATTTTAAAGGTGAAAACTTGTTTCAGTATTTATCAAGAAAAATACTACTAATCATTATCTTTTGTTTGAGCTGACTTGAGTTATAGGGAAAGATATAGTAATTTTTGTATGTTTTCTATCTTAAACAGGGACTGAATCTGCTTTGAATGTTTGTATGAATTTTTACAAATCAATTTTTTCCACTTCAAGAGATGGATATCATTTTGCTATAACTAAACCATCATACCTTAGTTTGGGGGAAAGGTTGCTCATTACTGGATTTGGAATTAAGATATGAATTCGATTAGGTACAAAAAGTTCTACCTTTTTCTTGAAATGAGTTCTTGAATCTCATTCATATTCTGAACTGTTTATCATATATACATCTGGAAATCGAAGGTCCTTCAGCACAAAAATCTTACATCATTTGCCTTGATGGAGGGCCACTATAATAAAGACTGTTTATATAGTTTGAGGCAGCATTGCTTTTCAGAGGAGACTGATCTGCATTTCATTCACTGTGCATAATAGATTTAAATCCATAATCCCTTAGCATTAGGCAACTGTAGTGGGCAGGAGACTTTAACCATCATTCATGGAATAGTATAACTACTGAATTCCAGTAAGCAAATGAAAAGACATTCGATAAATCTCCTCAGTCGTGAAGAAAATGCAAATTAAAACCACAGTGACGGTCCCATTGAACACCCACCAGAATGGCTGATACAAACAGTTGGTGAGGATTTGGAGCAGGTAGAACTCTTTCACGTTGCTGGTGGAAGTGTAAATTTGTACAATCACTGTAGAAAACTATTTTGTTGAAATCTACAAAATGTGCACATATGCCTAACATAGGAGCAATTGTACTAGTAGACATATACCCAGAAGAAATACATATGTGTGTTCGCTAAACGAAATGTGCAAGAATATTCGTAGCAGTGTTCTTTACAATGTTATATTAAAAATGGTAAAATCATGGCTCTCAAACAACTGTAAAATGGACACATGTCATCGATTTTATTTAACACATTAATAAATGAGGTATTATTTGGCAAGTTGTTACAGCTGCATCAAAGGAGAATCTTAAGAACCGATTCAGGCAGTTAGGGGAATACTGAAATGAACTTGTTATGAGATGCAAACTTGGTTAATATACTATTGAAACTAAAATGTACTGCCTAGAATCATCTCTTTTATAGAATGCAATTGAGTTGTATCTCTTCCAGACAAAATTCATTTGCATTTCTGTGGACAAGAGGCAGTAGCATTACTATTGGTTTTCTATAACTTACAGAATTGCAAAATAACCCAGTCAAAACAAAGGTGCAGATGTCTATAGAATCAGATAACCCCAAAGGGTCCACTAGACACACTTGGTAATCCATTGAAAGGACATAGAGTAATTCTTTTCTCACTTGAAAGTTTTTTTGCAATTTCTCCTGACATCTTAAGAGTCAAAAACTAGAACCAACCCAGAAGTCCACCAACAGTAAAATGGATAAGTTGTAGTATTTTTCATGCAATGGAAATCTGTATAGCAACAGGAATTAAAAAAAATACAATAAAAAAAGAAAAACATACAATCATATGCAACAATACCAATGAATTCATACACATATAATGTGCACAAGAAGCCATTCACGAAAGAGTGCATACCGTGTGATTCTATTTGCATAAAATTGAACAAGTAAAACTTACATGTAATGTGTTAGTGGTTATGGTCATTCTTGAGTTGGGTTTGTGACTCGGAAGGAGTGTGGAGGGACCTTCTGAGTGTCTATCATGTTCTGTTTCTCTGCTGGTAACAGAGGTATATTAACATGGAAAATTCATTAAGCTGCACATATATGTATGATTTATGTGTTATTTCTTTGTCTGTTATTTTCAACAAAGTTTGCTAAAAAGAATCAACTGCAGACACAGTTCTTCAATTTGGCCAGTATCTAAAAGGGGAGTTGGGGGTGTAAATATGTACTCTTGTCTTGATTCTGAGTCATTATAGAGCATTATTATTATTGTTGATATTTGATTGACTTTTCTCTTTTGTAGTCAGATACCTTTGAAAAGTCATCGCTTATTTCAGAGACAAGTTTGGTTCTGAGGGCTAGATGACCTTCATTTGCTTTTAGAATTCTCTTAACAGTAGTTAAAAAGCTCTCCCACAACATTTATAGCCCTTTCTCTGTGTGTATTATTGTCTCGGCTGTTATAATTTCCTTTTGCCGTAGATTGAGTTGTGAGATTCTAAACTTGTACTCCCCCCCTACTTTTTTGGTTTGGTATGTAATTTGCATATTTTCACCATGCGAAAGCTATTTTCTATGGTTGGAAAAGATTTTTTTCCTACAGTGTGAACAAATCATTCTTTGTTCTCCTTATTGTGCCTCCAAACTGGTACGTCCGGTTTATGCTCCAAACAACAAAAGTCTGTCATCAGAAATTAAAATGCCAGTAAGAACAAAGGCAGAGACCCATGAGGAACTCTTGGAGAGGTTTCCTCCCTGTTTGCTCCTCTCCCCAAGTTACCACCGTTGCCAGGAAGTTGGAACATTGCTTGGTACACTCCTTCCTTGTAGTTCTGCCCTTGTATTTATTATTATTGTTGGTCTAAAAATGAACTTACAGCTCCTGGTAATTCATGTCAGGATATATAAAATCCTCATCTCTGAGATTTTTTTTGGTCATTTTCAATGAGCTCTTTTTTAAGAGATGTAAAAATCACCGTGAAAGCCTTTAAAAAAGTTAATCAGTTTTGACACTCATTTATTTGAGAGCAGAATTACCAGTGAACATACTGTATAAAATTATTAGAGGCAATTGAAAGCGGCAGCTAAAGCCGAGCCTGTAAGGACTTATCCATCTTGTGTTCTTTCTAAAATGTGCACACATCATGTCTTTATCTGTATATACTTTGTTGGCACTTTTATTCTGAAATAGTATTCCAATGTAGCAGTTGCACACACAGTTTGGAGAGTTCGCTCCTCTCGGAAGTTTGACATTTGTGACTCACTTATGGTACTTTAGAATTAGGCTTCTAACAATCTTTTTAACATACTCACAAATATCTATGGCGACAGGATGTTTCTTTATCCCTCCCTTCCCTTGTGTTATAATGAAAGATTCTGGGATTTAACTTAGAGGTAATAAATGATGGGTAACCAACGCAGGATGCATTTTGTAATCATTCCTCATGTTCTTTCTTACCTGTTGCTGTACATTTGAAGAGGGATTTAGAGTAGAACTAATGATGTATTGTATGGTGACTAACGTAACATAATAATATAAAATAAAATTAAAAATAGGATTAAATTAAAAAATAGAGTAGAAGCTAGGAATAGAATAGAGCATTTAGGTCTGTTTTGAAAGCTGTTACGCTGAGGAGCATGGTGTGTTCTGATTTCAAAATGTTTTTCGATGTCAGAGTAAGCTCTTGTACATTAAATCCAGTGTTAACAAGCGTTTATCATATTGTGAGAATGCCAAGACAAGTTTGCCTTATTCTTTATTATTTAGTGTAATTTAGTACATAGCTGAATTAAACATTAGACTTTTTTAAACTTTAATTATTTAACTTTATTTTATAGAACCAAAAGCTAAGTGCTAGACCTGTGGCATATGGCAATAATAGTACAGAGCAGACTTTGTGTCAGAATACTATGATGTTATAGGTATGAACTTATATCTGTTATAGTGAGAAGTGTTTTTCGTTGCTCTGAATTACAATTTCAGTGCAAGTTCTACGGTGTTGTTTTATAATTTATTTTTTATTTCCTTGTTAATAGAAATAGTATGTATATTGAAGAAGAATATCATTTATCCATTCTTATATCTTCATTTTCATGGAGATAGCCAATAATAACTCCATAATATAATTGGATTACATTAGCGATATACCTTTCAGTGCAAGTGTGCGTAAGATCAAAGAGATCATGATTTTTAGATTTCAGAGAATGTATGATTCCTGTACTGGGTGGGAGGTTGAACAAAGTGACCTTTTAGGACTTTTTCTAGATTTTAAATTCTGTTCTCTAATAGTAAACTATAGACTTAAGAGCTACAGTATCTAATGGCCATGTTTTCCATGTGGAAAATTAATGTTCACAAAGGAATTTATAGAGAGCTCAGTTCTTATCTTTGGCTGTCCTGAGTGTATGGCTTTGGTATGTTTAATCGGTGATAGGTGGTGCTGTTGTTGCACAGTTAGTGTGAAGAGCCTAGCATTCCTCAGATCTTCTGCATCCCAAGTGTTCCAGAAGGATTTGCCACTGTGGCCCGTGAATGAGTTGTAATAATTTTTATAAGCCAAATGACTATGATGTATCTTTAGGTATCATCATAATTTAACATTTATAAGAAACAAAATATTTGTGATTTGCAGCTCTTAAGTATGGATTGAAGAAAAGCTGAAGATCTGAACAAGCAGTTAATCTTAAAGACAGCTCTGCAAATACACAAATATTGAAAGCTTTAGAAGCCATTTATCTTGTATTGTTGATATTCTAAACTGCTTGTTTGGCAGGCCTATTAAAAAACTGCCATCAGCATGTTTCCTCTATTGACTGTTTATTATATCTGTTGTCAGTTCTTGGGTATTTAGAACTAGTTTTATCTTTTTTGCCATTTTCCCTGTCTGATATTACATATTCCGTCAAAAACTTGAGAATTAGGAAAATGTATTTTGAACTACATTACCACTTAAAGCAGTCTGGAAAGCCTTTCTTAACTAATTCTAATTTAATCTGCTCAAAACTAAAGGTAGCAGCAGAGTGTTTCCTTGAGCCACTAGTTTTGAAAAGCAATTGTTTTCACGCTCAACACATATATTGTCATATGCCTTTTACCTTTGGACTAATAGACTACGGTACTCTTTATATGTGAGGAATAAATCTGATATGACTCAAAATGAACATTCACGCGGTGTTTGATCTGGTTGTATAATAAAAATGATGACATTTAAAGATGCTTACATATTACTTTTGTAATTCATAGAATATTGAAATTGGGGTGTCTGGGTGGCTCAGTCACTTAAGTGGCTGCCTTCAGCTCAGGTCATGATCTCCAGGACCTGGGATCGAGCCCCGCATTGGGCTCCCTGCTCGGCAGGAAGCCTGCTTCTCCCTCTCCCACTCCCCCTGCTTGTGTTCCCTCTCTCGCTGTGTCTCTTTCTGTCAAATAAATAAATAAAATCTTAAAAAAAAAGAATATCGAAATTACAAGTATCTTTGAGGTCCTTTAGCTCCTTTACCTTTTCAGTTTATAAATGCAGAAGAATACAGGCTGAGGGGAGGTGGGGGAAGAAGTGGGGAGATGTTGGTCACAGGGTACAGAGTTGCAGTTATGTAGGATGAGTAGGTCTAGGGAGCTAATGTTCATGCGTGATGGCTATAGTTAATAACACTGTATTGAATACTGGAAAACTGGTGCTCTCATCATACAAACAAGGTAACTGAGGAGATGGCTGCAGTGATCATTTTATCATGTATGTATGTTAAATCATCATGTCATACACCTTAAATAAATACAATTTTCACTCAAAATATATTTTAAAAGGTAAAAAAATATAGGTTTATAGATGTTAAATGATTATTCAAGGTGGTTAACAGGTAGGTAGTTGCAGGACCCTGACAGGGTACACAGGTTATTCACATTTACTGCAGTGTTTTTTGCAATATGTTTTGCTTTTTCTCATTTACAACACATTTACAAAAGTTAGTACCACATTTAAGTTCTGCTTTTCAGAATACTAAGAATATTTACCTTTTTCTTACATGGAAAACTTCATACTAATTTAAAAAATCATAGTTGCTTTGCTCTAAAATGAAAGGCAATCATGCAGAACTGAGCAGACTTATAGTAGTTTATTAAAGATAAGAATTGTAGATTTTAAGAACAGATCATTCATTTTCCTATTTATATCAAGTGTGTGCTCTTACCATTTTCTCAAAATATTTGTGGTAATTTAAACATGAATATTACTTCATGTGTATGAACAATCATAAATGTGTGTGTCTGTGTGCGTGTGTGCATATCTTGTATTTCAGACGAAAAATTGTGACAAAATTTAGGAGATTTTATTTTCTTATGATCATGTTCTGACCTGCGTTTTCATTTACTGAAATTTTTTGTCTTCTCATGCAGATCAGTGGGGAAGCACAGGAGCTCTTTTCTGTCCGACATGGCCCCATTCGAGCGGCTAGAATCTTGCCTGCTCCACAGCTTGGTGAGTGTAGCCCTTAAGAAACAAATCATTCAGGAGTTTCTCTTTTATTGGTCCTGGACTACCGACAGCAAGAATGCTAACTAAAGTCTATTTTCCTCCAAGTGTCCATGCCCTTGCCTTCCTCCCCACAAGATAAACTCTTGTTCTGTCAGTTGAGATGGAAATAGGTAATCTTAACCAATTCAATATGGCCATTCACATTCTACTGTGGTTTTGATTTATCTTCATCCTCTTTGATCTCGATTTAGCCTCTGACTTTGCTGGCTCTTTCTTGAAGCCTTCTTCTCTCTTGGTTTGCTTGGCATTACTCTTCCCAGATCCCTTCCTTGCTGACTGTGCTGCTTTTGTTACGTTTCTGGCTTAGCTTTCTTCTGTGGGTATTCCCCAAGTCTCTCTTGTTCTCATGTCTTTGCTCTTCGCCTTGGAGAGCTTGGTTTTCACCATTATCTCGCTCATAGAGGAGTCTGCTGTCTACATTTCCAGTGATGTCAGAAGTACAGTATCGGGCTTTTGACCTTCGATCTCTGCTTTAAAAATGAATACTTCTTAATGCTTAATGTTGTATTTAAATATTACGTATGTTTTGTTTTTATTTAAAAAAAATCAAATACATGTTTAAATTAAACCTGCTCTTTGGGTCCCTGAATAACTCCTGGCTCTTTAATGATCTGAGCTTTCTGTTGTGTTTTCTCATTAACTTGCCTGTGTTCACTCAGTAATGTTTTTTTGCACGAGCAATAAAAACACAGTCAATTAAATCTTGTTTGCATACTTTAAAATCTTTTAAAAAGGATATTAAAATATTTTAATTCTATTGTATTTTAAAGTTTTTCCAGAAGTTGGGTAATCTTCCTTATAATACTTCATTGAGCAGTTAATTCTCTAAACTGGTAAGAATGCTGTTTGTTAAAACTTACTACCATGTGCATTATGCACCAACCATATGCATAAGTAATGTCAGGGATTATTTTAGTAGTTAAGTCTGCTTAATTGAAATGGAAAGGTGAAGGTAACAAGGCAATAACATCCTGCAGTCATGTAGAGACTTTTCTCCTTGTTATTGGACTATATGGTATATCCAGAGTCCAGCTGTCTCTGCTCTCTCTCTCTCTCTTGCTCTGTTTTTTGTTGCATTTGAGTTTTGGTGAAATCCTTTAAGGAGGAAGATTGTGAAACATCTTTTTCCAGAAGGTTTATGGAATAGCCAGCTTTCTCTTTGGGTGGTTGGACTCAAGAACAACTTTATTATTAAAAGACTTTGCTATGTCTTTGTTTCTTTTGTATGTAATTCATAGGCCGATTTTTCTCCCTTCAGTTCATTTATGAAGCTCTTTTGTTTATGCCATTTATTAATGTTCAACTTTTCTCAACTTCTACTTTGGGCAGAAATACTTCATGAGAGAGTATAAAGCTATAAAAGTTAATATTACTAGTAGAATTTGAGTATATTTATTTTGTCTAATTAAAAAAGATTTCTCTCTACTATACTTCTAAAAATTAGATTTGAAATATAATTTCACATAGCTAAATGTTCTTTTATTCAAAAGTTACATATATGTCACTTTTGTTGTATCTGATTAATTTTTAAGATTTGTTTTTACTGAAGTCCTACATGTGGCTGATCACATAAAATTTGTAATGGAAAATAGAACACCCCATCTCTCTCTTTTGCCCAGTTTGCTTTGTGTGATCATTTTGATGGAGTAAGTCTTTTAGTAGCTTTCTGAAAAAGGATGTGTGGTAAATTTTGTTTGTCTGAAGACATCTTTATTCTTTCTTAATTCTTGTTTGGTAATTTGGCTGGGTAACAAATACTTGTTTGTAAATGATGTTATTTGAGAATTTTGAAGGCATTGATCTAGTGTTATGATTGAAGAGTCTGAAGCCATTTTGATACCTTTTTCTTTGTTCTATGGCTTGTTTTTCCTCTCTGGGAGTTAGTAGAATGTTGGTCTTTGTTCCTAGTGTTCTGAAACTTTACATTGTTGTTTATTAGTTCATACATTGTCCTGGGCCCCTTCAATGTGAGAATGCAAGTTGTGTAGTTTTTTTTTTTTTTAAAGATTTTATTTATTTATTTATTTGACAGAGAGAGAGAGAGAGACAGCGAGAGAGGGAACACAAGTAGGGGGAGTGGGAGAGGGAGAAGCAGGCTTCCCGTGGAGCAGGGAGCCCGATGTGGGGCTCGATCCCAGGACCCTGGGATCATGACCTGAGCCAAAGGCAGATGCTTAATGACTGAGCCACCCAGGTGCCCCTGCAAGTCGTGTAGTTTTGAGAAAATTTCTTAATTTTTTGATGATTTCTTTTAAGTTTTCTTTGTTCTCTTTTTTTGGTACTTATATTATTTGGCTCTTAGACCCCCCCAGACTGATTAATGATTAATTAAAAAAAATAATTTCTTTCATGTTCTTTTTGGGAGATTGTCTCAATGTGGATTACTAACTATTGAATAATTCTTTCTATTATCGCGTTTTTCTTAATCTTACCTTCTCATACCCAACACCTCGCTCTCTCTCAGCCTGTTCCCCTCTTCCTCTCCCTTCCCCTCTCTCTTTTTTTTTCTTTCTTGGTGTAATTTACATATGAATACTACCAAATAGAATGCATTGATATATAAAAAGAATTATGTATCATGACCAAGTAAGGGATATTTCAGAAATACAAGGCTGGTTAACATTTGAAAATCAATCAGTGTAATTCATATTAATAGAACAAAGAAAATCCATATGATCATCTTATTAGAAGTGGAAAAAAACCTTTGATAAAATTCGGTAGTCATTTATGATTAAAAAAACTTTCGGCAGGGTGCTTGGGTAGCTCAGTCGGTTGTCTGACTCTTGATTTCAGCTCAGGTCGTGATCTAGGGTCGTGAGATTGAGCTCCGCATTAGGCTCCTTGTTCAGCACAGAGTCTGCTTGAGATTCTCTCTCTCCCTCTACCTCTCCCCCTCCTCGCTCGCTCTCTCTCTAAATAAATAAAATCTTAAAAAACTTTCAGCAAATTAAGATAAAAAGAAACATTCTCAGTATAATAAAGATTATAAAAAAATCTACAGTTAACATCATACTCAATAGTGATATATTACTTTCCTGTTGATTTGGGATGGCTTCTACCATAACTTCTATTTATCTTTCACTGTAGGTCCTAGCCATTACAATAAGGCAAGAAAAATAAATAAAAGGTGTAAATATTAGAATGAAAGATGTAAACTTGTCTTTATTCATTGATAATTTGTGTATATGGAAAATACAAAAGAATCTATAAACTGTTAAAATTAATAAGTAAATTTAGTATAGCTGTTGCATACCAGGTGCATTAGATCTTTTGTGAACTGATCCCCTCACTGTGTTTTTCCAGCATCATTTTCAGTCATCCTTAACCAGTGTTCCCCCATCTTCCCCTTCCTTACCCTAATAGTACTCCTCTGTGATAGTTCTACTGAACTTTCATTTCCTCAAATGATCCATCCTCTTTAAGGTCATTTCATTGCTATTTCCTTTTCTAGAATTTTCATGTCCTTCTAACCCTTTTTGCTCCATATTCAATGTTAATAGTATATGCTCTTACAGTACTTACTGTTTTCTTTTTTTAAAGATTTATTTATTTATTTTAGAGGGGCAGAGAGAGAGAGAGAGAGTGTGTGTGTGCAGGGAGAAGGGGCAGAGGGAGAGGGAGAGAGAATCCCAAGCAAACTCTACACAGAGCATGAAGCTGACTTGGGGCTCAGTGTGGGGGCTCGATCTCATGACCCCGAGATCATGACCCAGGCAAGCTGAAACCAAGAGTCAGATGCTGAATCAACTCCACCACCCAGGTGCCCCAGGACTTACTGACTTTTTTCTTTCTTTCTTTCTTTTTTTGTTGCTCATTTACCTCTTGCTGGATTTTTTTTTTTTAAAGATTTTATTATTTTTAAGTAATCACTACACTCAATGTGGGACTCAAACTCACAACCCTGAGATCAAGAGTCGCATGCTCCACCGACTGAGCCAGCTGAGGGCCCCATACCTCTTGCTAGGTTTGTAGTCTGTCTTCATATCTTTAGTGCCTCACCAAGTACTTGTTACAAGGTATTAATAAATATTTGTTGAAATTGCTAAATGGTGTAATCTTTTGAAAATTATGACCTGGAAGAAAAGCAAGTTCCCTTTCTCTAGGTATTTCTGTGGAAGGTCTGTCCTTTAATTAAAAGTGAAAATCTGAAGGATTTGGATAGCATCTTATTCCACAGAAGATCATCATTAAATATAGTATAAATGGGCATTTACTTGTATCAGCATAGTTTATGGTTTCCTACTTCTTCATGGTCACTATCAATAATTGATTACTTTCTTAATGAACCTATACCTTTTCAGAATTTTTTAGACAGTGCTTCAGAAAACTATGACCAATTAGTATTCTTTTTAAAAAATTTTTTATTGTTATGTTAATCACCATACATTACATCATTAGTTTTTGATGTAGTGTTCCATGATTCATTGTTTGTGCATAACACCCAGTGCTCCACGCAGAATCAATTAGTATTCTTATATCAGATAAAAATTTTATTATCCTTCAAATCTTTCTAGAACTTATTTCAAGTAAAGCAAATTCTTCATATTCATTACTCTCAGTAGCCATTGTGGTTTTTAGTATCTCAATACCTCACATGTGAAATAAAATATATGTATGTGTTAATGTGCAAGTTGAAATTTTATATGATTATAAACTTTGTGCTAATAATGGTTATTTCCAAGGAGTGGGATCAGAAAACACGTTCACTTTAATATGTTTTTAATTTCTTAAAATAAAGATCATATAAAATAAAGATCATATAATTCTAACCAGTTAAATATTTATTATAAAAATTTAAGGAATACTAAAAGTAGAAAGTGAAAATTCACTTGGTTCTTTGTTATCACAGATAAACCTAGGTTACTTCTTTCCTTCCTTTTCTTCCTTCCTCCAGATACTGAGCATGTATTCACAGCTTAGAGTATACATTTCCTGTCTTTTCCCCTTAACATGCATGAAATTAACTTGTATTATGTCCAGGACCTGATTCATGTTCTTTACATGTGCTGCGTGTATTGGCTCTTGGGTGTGTGTGTCATTCCTTTGTATAAACATTTATATTAATTTTAACTTTTCCTTGTAACAAGTTATATTGTTACATCTATATGTGTATATTTAAAAAAAATAAGGAATTATTTTCTTAAGGTAACTCTTAGCAGGGAATTACTGGGTCAAAGAATATATACATGTAAAATTTTGATAATGTTGTAAAGTTGCTTCTCAGGGTATACTGACATTTATACATGAAAATTCCTTTTTTCTCCAAGTCTGTCCTCTACTGGCTATTATGAATCTTTTTAGTCTTTGCATATCTGATGGAGGAAAATCCTCTTCATTTGTAATTTTTGGTCTTTTGAGTGCTAGGAAGAATGGAAAATATTCATGTTTTTGCTGTTTATTCTAATTAATACCATGCTTGTTTGTACTCTTTGCTCTTATTGATTGAACTATTTATTATTATTAGTGTGATACATTGTTATGGATATGTATCCTATATACTTCATGTATAGCTTGCTATTTGTCATGTTATTTGGTGAAATCTATCAGATTTTATGTTATATGTCTTTAGTTTCATGCAAAGAAAATCTTTGCGTATTTTATAGCCATGTCTAAATCATGACTGTCCTTTAAAGTTGAATTTAATTTTTTGTTATTTGTTTTCTTTTTATATTTTCTTGATTTTTCCTTGCCAACCTCTGATTTTCATAGTTTTTTTTTTTTTGGAAATTTCTCCTTTTTTATGGTCTTTCCCATACTACAGTGTATTTCTTTGGAATCACGGGAACAGTAATTTACTAATCACCTCATCCTATGCAATGCCTTGCTTGATTATATGCAATATGAGTAGTGACCCAAAATGAATTTATTCTGTATTTGACAGAAGAGAAACCAGAATTCTGCTTTTGTATAAAGTATTTTTATCATTTATCAGTGACCAAATGAATAACGCTGTTTTTAACTCTAATAGAGCTTGTAACTCATTTAGGAGTTATATTAGCCTTATACTCATGCTGTTTCCTTATTGGTTATGGAGAAAGATGATCATTTTGGTCTCAGACTTGAATCAGATTTCTTAGAAATGCAGATTCAATCTTATTCATTATCCTTAGGAGTCCAGTGCACTGAGTACCTGAATTTTCTTCATATAAGAATGTCTTAGAACTAATTCTTATAAGCTAGGATCTTAGTCCTAGAATAGGACTCTGGAGATAAAGTTTCCTAAATGTCTCCAAGCCTAATTTCTGTTACTCATCCACAATGGTAGCCAGCTTGGCTTATTTCTTCTAGATTATTTCTATTATTACTTATTGCTAGAAAGGTACTATTATTTATCATCCTGTTAAATAAGGAATTTACAATTTAATATCTCAAAGTAAGCCTGGTGATGGGTATTAAACAGGGCATGTACTGCATGGAGCACTAGGTATTATATGCAAATAATGAATTATGAAATACTACATCAAAAACTAATGATGTATGGTGATTAACATAACATAATAAAATAAAATAAAAAAAAAGGTTTAAGAAAAACCCCTAAGATCCAACCCATTTTTTCCTACTGGAGTGTAAATGCCAAGTAGTTTCTGAAGCTTATAACATTATAAACAGCCCACCCATGCAGTCAAGAATACCAGTTGTTGCTGTTTTTTTATGATATGAATGGTTAGAATTATTTTTCTAGAAACAAACATGAGCAGAATAATTTTAGAGTTGTTAAACTTTTTTTCATTTGCTTATTTTTGTAAATTTTCACATGCTTCTAGGTGTCGAGTTTTCATTATTTTTCATAAGGTACAACTACCAGTTTCATCCTTTTCAAATGATGTAAATGTGGTTTTTATCACATTCAGAGAAGAGCTGTTTGATTTTTCAGCTGTGTGAATTCAGGGATTTTGATTAACTTCTCCAGAAGGGTTTATTATAATTTTTTTTTTTTTGCTGTAAAGTTCTAATGTTAAGTAAATCCTGTAAACACACACACACACACACACACACACACACACACACACACACACACACACACACACACACACACACACACACACAGTCTGTTCAGCCAAGACACCAGCAACCTTCCAAAAGTAGGCCAACTGACATTTGCTTATAGTCATCACCAGTATTTTGCAGAGGAAACAGGCTTATTGACATTTTAAATGGCCAAATTATGAGATTTAGGGCCTCCCTAATGTTTTCTGCTCTAATTACTTCTCAGTTTGCCTTGTGTATTTTTTTTTTTTTTTTAATAACACCTCTTTATCACTGGGGCTTTTACTACTTGGAATCATTTAGGTTTTTACAAAATTTTGCTAAGCCTGTGATTTAGGTAAATTATAACTGGAAACATATATTCTGTTCCTCTTAAATTTCTTTAATGTTTTTGGTTGGAGAAACAGTGTTTCCAGGAGAGAATACCTGTTTTAGAAGTGCTCCTTTTTTAGTTTTTTAGTTTTGTGATGTCATGGTGTTCAATTTGAGACATTGATCTAAGAGTATTCTTGGTTTATACCCATTTGAACCCTGCAGTTAAGGGCTTTTCCTATGAGGGCTGTAGTGAGAGGGAAGTGTATTGAACAGAAAAGAAAGGAAGTAAATTTATAAATGAAGTGAATAATAATGCTTGATATTTTTCAGATGAAATTCTAGGTTGATTATATACATTATCATCACTTTACTGCTAGTCTGCAAAGGTGAGTACCATTACCTGGTTTGATAGGTAAGGAGACTTAAAGCTCAAAGAGGGTAATTGGCTGGCATAAAGACATATAGCTGATGGGTGGTAGAACTGGAATTTGAACTTTAAGGCTTGGCCTCTTAATCATTAGGCCTCACTGTCTCCATGATTACAGAGAAACACGTTTACCAAATCTAGGTGTTTCTAGGCTTCGTCTCTTATGGAAGAAATCAAACTGTTGTGTATTCATTGAAATATGTAAAAAGTAGCTCTGTTTCTCTGTATTTTCTTCCATTTTGAAAGTCTAAAGTATCTTCAGTTGTCTTAGTGTCTTCATTGTATTTGCAGTCCTTGGTTGTTTAGTCTAAGGGTGAAGAGCAATTAAAATAGTCAGTATGAGCACCAATAGATAGAAAAGCCGTTATCCAATATAACTACATTTAAAATTTTAAGCTGTCAGGATAGAGTATGTCACAAAAACAGCTGTAGTCTATTCAAGTTACATTCACCTTAAATTAAGTCAGCTGTTGAAAAGAAATGTTGGTTCCCTTTTACAGGACTTGGTATAAACTCCTGAAAGTACATCAAAAGGGTTAGTGACGGATATCTTGAATCAGATAAAAACAAAGGTGTAACACGAAGCAACTAAATTACATGTGAGCTTAATGATTCTGACCCAAATAAACAGACTTGTAATGGAGATGCTGATGATTATCAGTACAGCTTAAATGCTTTTTACTGTAGAATTGTAAAGAAGAAGTGGGTGTCTTAGTGAATTGGACAAGTTGTGGTCTTAGAAATCTGTGTTCATTTATCATAACACATTCCTAGGTGTGAAAATGAAAACTCATAATTTTCTAAGTATAGTTATTGTAAAGTAAGCCTTTAAAAATTTGTCTTTTAAAGATCTTATTTTAAAGATTTTATTTATTTGAGAGAGAGCATGCAAGAGAGAGCATGAGCAGGGGGAGGGGCAGAGGGAGAGGTAGAAGCAGACTCCCCCCTGAGCAGGGAGCCTGATGCGGGGCTCCATCCCAGGACCCTGGGATCATGACCTGAGCTGAAGGCAGACTCCTAACCTACTGAGCCACCCAGGTGCCCTCTTTTGGACTATTTTTATAACTCCACTTTATCTCCTTCCTTTATTGTGTCTATTAATTATGTTTGTTTTGTTTTTATTGGTTCTTTAGGATTTATAGTATGTATCTTTAATTCATCGTAGCCTACTTTTGAGTAATATACCATTTCACATGTTGTATAAAAATCTTAATACAACAACAAAAAACTTTATTTAAAAATGGTCATGTGACTTGAATAGACACTTCTCCAAAGAAGGTATAAAAATGGCCCCATACTGCAAGCTGGTGCAGCCACTCTGGAAAACAGTATAGAGGTTCCTCAAAAAGTTGAAAATAGAGCTACCGTACGACCCAGCAATTGCACTACTGGGTATTTACCCCAAAGATACAAATGTAGTGATCCGAAGGGGTACGTGCACCCCAATGTTTATAGCAGCAGTGTCCACAGTAGCCAAACTATGGAAAGAGTCAAAATGTCCATCAACAGATGAATGGATAAAGAAGATGTGGTGTGTGTGTGTGTGTGTGTGTGTGTGTGTGTGTGTGTAATGGAATATTATGCAGCCATCAAAAAACCCCCAAAATCTTGTCATTTGCAATGATGTGGTTGGAACTGGAGGGTATTATGCTAAGTGAAATAAGTCAATCAGAGAAAGACATGTATTATATGATCTCAGTGATATGAGGAATTCTTAATCTCAGGAAACAAACTGAGGGTTGCTGGAGTGGTGGGGGGTGGGAGGGATGGGGTGGCTGGGTGATAGACATTGGGGAGGGTATGTGGTCTGGTGAGCGCTCTGAGCTGTGTAAGACTGATGAATCACAGACCTGTACCCCTGAAACAAATAATACATTATATGTTAATAAAAAGAAAAAAAGAGAAGATAGTAGGAAGGGAAAAATGAAGGGGGGGAAATCGGAGGGGGAGATGAGCCATGAGAGACTATGGACTCTGAGAAACAAACAGAGTGTTCTGCGGGGGGGTGGGGATGAGTTAGCCTGGTGATGGGTATTAAAGAGGGCACGTATTGAATGGAGCACTGGGTGTTACACGCAAACAATGAATCGTGGAACGCTACATCAAAAAAAAAAAAAAGGCCCCATAAGCACATGAAAAGATGCTTACCCTCATCATTAGGGAAATGCAAATCAAAACCATGATGAGGGACGCCTGGGTGACGCAGTCAGTTAAGCATCTGCCTCTGGCTCAGGTCATGATCTCAGGGTCCTGGGATTGAGCCTCACATTGGGCTCCCTGCCCAGCAGGAAGTCTGCTTCTCCCTCTCCCTCCTCCCCCCTGCTCGTGCTCTCTAGCCATCTCTCTCTCTCTCTCTCTCTCTCAAATAAATAAATTCTTAAAAAAAAAAGAAACACATGATGAGATACTACTTCATACCCATTAGGATGGCTATTACTAAAAAACAAAATAAAACATAACAAGTGTTGGTGAGGATATGGAAAAATTGGAACCCATGTGTTTAAGCGTAGCCACTAAATAGTGTAGCCACTGTGGAAAGTGATATGGTGGTTTCTCAAAAACAGTGGATTTATGAAAAATTGTAGTTATTTATTTAAATATTTAAAAAATAGAATATATATTTTTAAGATTTATTTACTTATTTTAGAGAGCGTGTGCATGAGTAGGGGGAGGGACAGAGGGAGAGAATCTTCAAGCAGACTCCCTGCTGAGCCTGGCGCCTGACACAGGGCTCAATCCCACAACCTATGAGATCACCACCTGAGCCAAAACCAAGAGTTGGACGCTCAACTGACTGAGCCACCCAGGTGCCCCAAATATATATATATTATATATATATTTTTAATAGACTTTATTTTTAAATCAAATTATTAAATTTTTATTTTATTTTTTCTTAAGTAGGCTCCACACCCAACATGGGGCTCGAACTCATGACCCCAAATTCAAGAGTCGCATTCTCTACTGACTGAGCCAGCCAGGTGCCCCTAGATTGACTGACTGACTTTTCTTTTTCTTTCTTTCTTTCTTTCTTTCTTTCTTTCTTTCTTTCTTTCTTTCTTTCTTTCTTTCTTTTTCTTTCTCTTTCTTTCTTTCTTTCTTTCTTTCTTTCTTTCTTTCTTTTCTTTTCTTTTTTTTCTTTTCTTTTCTTTTCTTTTCTTTTCTTTCTTTCTCTCTCTCTCTCTCTCTCTCTCTCTCTCTCCCTCCCTCCCTCCCTTCCTTCCTTCCTTCCTCCCTTCCTTTCTCTCTGTCTCTCTCTCTTTCTCTTTCTTCCTAGATTTTATTTTTTAAGAGCAGTTTAGGATTTACAGAAAGATTGAATGGAAAGTATGGAGAGTTCCCATATATTTCCTGAATATATGTGGATTGTTCCACATCCTTGACAGCATTTGATGTTGTCAGTGTTTTGGATTTTGGCCATTGTAGAATCTAGCTGTGTAATGGTATCTCATTTTAATTTGTTTTTCCCTAATAACGTATGATGTAGAGCAGCATCTTTTCATATGCTTATTTGCAATCTGTATTCTTCTTTAGTAAGATATCTGTCAAGTCTTTAGCCCAAGTTGTTTATTTTCTTATTGTTGAGTTCTAAGAGTTCTTTGTATATTTTAGGAAACAGCCCTTTATCATATATATAAATCATATGTGATAGATATATCATATATTTTTAAATATTTTTTCCTAGCCAATGACTTGTCTTATTCTCTTGACAGCATCTTTCCCAGAGCATATTTAAATATGTTTTCTTTCTGTTCTCTATTTTAGCCCACTCATGCTATTTCACAACTCACTAAGGCTCTGTTCATTTTTTTCAGTCTTTTCTCTCCTTTTTTGTTTCTAGTAATTTCTATTGCTGTCTCTTCATGTTTCCTCATCTTTTGCCCTAACGTATCTAATATATTGTTAACTTATCCAGTGTATTTTTCACCTCAGATGCTGCATTTTTCATTTTTAGAAGTGTGTGTTTATCTGTATGGAGAGATCTCACATGTGTTTCTAACATGCTCACACTTTCCTCTGCTTTCTTGAATAGAGTATGTTTCTCATAGCAGTTTAAATGTCAGTTTATTCTGTTGATTGTTTTATCAACTTATGGGTCTTTTTTTTTGCTTATTTGCATGTCTTGAAATATTTGTTTAGATGCCACACATTATGGATTTTATATTGCTCATGGCTGGTGTTTTGTATTCCTTTAAGTATTTTGGGACCTTGGTCTAGGATGCTTAAATTACTTGACTTTTTGTTTGGTATGTTTGGCCTCTACTGTAAGGCAGGGGTGTGTAAACCTTTTTGTAAAGGGCTAGATAGGAAATATTGTAGACTTGTGGGCCATATAGTATCTGTCATGACTATTCATCTCTGCCATCATAGTGCAAAAGCAGCTATTGGGAGTACCTAAATAAATGAGTAGTATGTTGGGGCATTCATAGGACTCCCTTGTCTCAAGGATTACTGTCCTGTGCTGTCTATTGTTCAATGTCTGGAAAATGTCTTTTTATACATTTTATCTGTTTCTTAGTTTTAGAGTAGGAGGGTAAATTTACTCCCTGTTACTTCATTATGGCTAGATGTGTAAGTTCGGCATTTTGCCTCTTTAATTCTTTTCTCCTTTTTTCCTCCTTCCTTCTTTTTTCCTCCTTCCTTCCTTAATTTTTTTAGAGAGGGAGGGGGGAGGGGCACAGGGAGAGAGAGAGAGAGAATCTTAAGCAGGCTTCATGCCGAGTGTGGAGCCTGACATGCGGCTCGATCTCAAGACCCTGAGATCATGACCTGAGCCAAAATCAAGAGTCTGATGCCACCCAGGTGCCTCTTAAAAAATTTTTTTTTAATTTATTTACTTATTTATTTTTATTTTTAAGTATTTTTAGAGAGGGGGGCAGAGGGAGAGGGAGAAATTCTAAGTTTTGGATAATTTTTCTTAAAGATTGTTTAGAACAGTGTCTAGTATGTATCAAAAGCTCCATATGAATTTTTGTGAGTGAAGCAAAGAAATAAATTGGATTTGGATTTTATTTGTAGGATAGTTTAAAATTTAATGTATCTTTAGAGACCTTGAATTTCAGATCCTTTAAAAGTTGCAGGTATTATACAGGAATTTTTAGAGGTATTGTAGTCTTAATTGTGCTTTCTTCTCTCTGGTGCTTGATGTAGTAGCAAAAGAAAATGATAAAAATACCAAGGGATTCCTTTATTTCTTTTGATCTCATGAATAGGTAAAGGAGGCTTAAACTTTCCTTCCCCTTTTACTGTCACCAGGGGACTACCGTGATTCTTGGCTTTCAGAGAATGGCATCTTTTTTTTCCCTTTGCTTGTGATGCTTTTAGTCTTAAAAACAAGAGGATTGAGCCTCAGTTGTTATCATTTGAAGTATCTTCTTGGCACCTTCTGTTTAACCTAGGTTTCACTGAAAATTTCCCTCCTGTTGCTGTAACTGTACCTTGCAGTTTTTATGTATATATGGGTTTACTTAGGGAATATTTTAGAATTCCATTATTTTCACTTGTGTAAACATGGAAAGAATCTAATTTGAAGTCAAGTGAATTTATATAGCTTTATATTTAACAGCAGCAACCTGTCAATGAACTAATCAAAACTCTGGTTTTAAAATGTGAAAAACAAAAATACAACTTTGGGTGTATATGTCTGCAAGAGTGAGGAACACAAAATTTAGGACAATGGCTACCTGGTAGTGGGTGAGTGAACAGGGTTTAGGATGTATGAATCTATATAAGTAAATGGGAATTATTGGTAACGTTTTACTTCTCATCTTGGGTGGTGGGTTCATAGGTGGTTAGTATGTTATTAAAACATAAAGGAGAGATTCAAGCATTAACGAAGAGAAATAAACCAGGGATTATTAATGGTCTAATTCTTTGTACTCAGTCCCCTGGGTACAGTGGGGAAAGATGCAAGCAAGAGAACCTGAATATAGCAGTCTTTACTAGGACAGAAATGGAAATCAGAAATGAGAATTATAAGTTTAGAGTAAAGAAATAAAAGGGATAATTCTCTATGTATTTTGCCTTGAGAGATTTATTATTTTTTTGCATAAGAATATATGTCTTAATTTGTTAATTTTTTTAAAAAGATTTTATTTATTTGAGAGAAAGAATGAGAGAGAGAGAGAACACGAGGGGGGAGGGTCAGAGGGAGAAGCAGACTCCCCGCCGAGCAGGGAGCCCGATGCGGGACTCGATCCCGGGACTCCAGGATCATGACCTGAGCCAAAGGCAGCCACTTAAGCAACTGAGCCACCCAGGCACCCTTAATTTGTTAATGTTTTAAATTTAGTAGTATTAAATCAGTTCTTTGTTTTAAAAGTGTGTGTGTTTATGTATGTATATATGTGTGTGTATATATTGTATATGTGTGTATATATATGTGTGTGTATATATATATATTTTTTTTTTCTTCCTCTAACCAGAACAATGCTGAATGTATTGAGCTAACGTCTGCTCTTGGTATTTTTATTCACATTATTTATTGCAAGAGCCACTGAAGTATTATCTCAAATTGATCTTCTAACCTATATACCAAAGTTTTAACCTACCTCACAGAACTCTCATGATGATAAACAAAATAAAGTATAATTGTTTTCTAAAGATTTTATTTTTTTAAAGTAATCTCTACACCCAGTGTGGGGCTTGAACTCACAACCCCGAGATCAAGAGTTGCATGCTCTTCTGACTGAGCCAGCCACTTGCTCCAGAAGTAAAATATAATTAAAGCAATTTTTTTCACTGACAAAGTGGCTAAACTGAGCAGGTATCAAAAGGGAGCCCCATGGCCCTTACTCCACTACTGACAGGAGAAAAGAAGTGACTCCAGAATTCTTAGTGTCTCCCGCATCACCATTTCCCCCTGCCCCTCTCATACTATGCTCACAGTGTTGCCATCACTATCTTGAGCCAATGGGAACTAAATTCCTTATGTCCTTTATCCTTGTGCTAACTCAATCACCATGAGAAGCCTAAAGGTCCTCTCTCATCCTTATACTCTGGGCATATAGCATTCACTTGTCAGACTTTTCAGATCTCTCTGTTAATTCCCCTTCTCCTCCACTACTCACCCCAACTCCTGAAACTTTTTGACTGGGTCCTCTAGAAGTCACTGTCTGTCATCTGCAAAATCCCCTATATCCTTAACCAACCTCTTTTAGAATGTTCTTTTCCTTTCTCCATGTTGCAGTCTTTCTTAGTTTTACCTTCAGATTTTCGAAGATTTTTGTGTGTGTGTGTGTGGTTTTATGTAGTACCACTCTTCAGATTCCTAATAGAGTAGGTGTTGAACATCTTTCATATGCTTCCTTAAAATCCCTGTATCTCTTTGACAATATGTCTATTCATGTCTTTTGCCAATTACTATTGAATTTAGGGAGTTCTTTACATATTCTGGATGCACATTCGTTGTTGGATGTGTGATTTACAAATGCTTTTTTTCTATCTGTGGCTTATCTTTTCATCTTCTCAGTTTATATAAAGTTTAATCATTTATTTTCAAATGGAAAGATTATTTCCTCAGGAATATTTTGGCACAGAGTAATAGAGATCCTTCTACACATTATTAACTTTGATACTCTGTATTTTGGTTCTTGTTTCTCAGATATTGTTATGCTTGGGGAAATTGGTCTTACTCAGCAAGAACTCTGTGTTGCTCAGCAAGATTTATTTCCCTGCAGTCTGCAAATCCTTAAAGGAACTGGATAAATCTCAAAATTTCCTAGTTGATATAGTTGATCCCTGGGTGTTATAAGAGGTTTTCTGTCCCTTTATGAGTATATAACTTACCTATCATGTAAAAAGACCAACCCTAGCATTTGACCAGGCAGTATTATTCTTTTGGCTAGAATTGAGTGGTTCACGCATGTGTGTTGGGTGTGTGTTATAAGTAGCATATGGTTGGGTGGGCAGAATAAACTCTGGACTATGTACATGTTAGCACATATTTATTATGAAATTTCTTTGTGTCCAAAGTACTTTTTTTCTAGGCAGATATTGAATAAACACCTAAATATATTTTTTTACAGTATACTTTTTGGTTAATACAGTATTAATGTTTTTAATTCGTCTCCATGGTGCCTTGATTCTAACCGCATTATTCTATCACCACAAATAGAGTTTTTCTAAATCATACAGGGATGGTTCAAAGCTCTTTAAAAAGTGTTCTTGGTAATATAATTTGAAGTCTGGAATTGTGATGCCTCGATCTTTTCTTCTCTTTCTTTTTTTTTTTCTTGATTTCAAGATTATTTTGGCTATTTGGGGTTTTTTGTGGTTCCATACAAATTTTACGATTGTTCTAGTTCTGTGAAAAGTGCTGTTGGTATTTTGATAGGGATTGCCTTAAATCTGTAGATTGCTTTGGGTAGTATAGACATTTTCACAATATTTGTTCTTCCAATTCATGAGCATGGAATGTCTTTCTCCTTCCTTCCTTCCTTCCTTCCTTCCTTCCTTCCTTCCTTCCTTCCTTCCTTCCTTCCTTCCATCCTTCCATCCTTCCATCCTTCCTTCTTTCCTTCCTTCCTTCCTTCCTTCCTTCCTTCCTTAAGATTATTTATTCGAGAGACAGAGAGAGAGAGAGAGAGAGCGCAAACACATGCAGGGGGAGTGGCAGGCCAAGGCAGAGGGAGAAGCACACTCTCCGCCGAGCAGGGAGCCTGATGCAGGGCTGGATACCAGGACCCAGGGATCATGACCTGAGCTGAAGGCAGACACTTAACCGACTGAGCCACCCAGGCGCCCCATGTCTTTCTATTTCTTTGTGTTCTCTTCAATTTCTTTTATCAGTGTTTTATAGTTTTCAGAGTACAGGTCTTTCACCTCTTTGGCTAGGTTTATTCCTAGATATCTTATGGTTTTTGGTGCAATTGTAAATGGGATTGATTGCTTAATTTCTCTTTCTGCTGCTTCATTATTGGTATATAGAAATGCAACAGATTTCTGTATGTTGGTTGTGTATCTAGGTTAGGGTCCTTTGTATCTTTCTTAGAATTTTGGCTCAGTGTGGCATTTTTTGAGATACACTTCTAAGCTAATTATATGATATCTGTAGATATTTTGTTAGGCATACATGGAAATTGTCTAAATATTGGCCCTTTAAGAGAATTTTACCACCATGTTTAAATTTTTTTAAATTTATTTTATTTTTTAAAGATTTTATTTATTTGACAGAGAGAGACAGCGAGAGAGGGAACACAAGCAGGGGGAGTGGGAGAGGGAGAAGCAGGCTTCCCGCGGAGCAGGGAGCCCGATGTGGGGCTCGATCCCAGGACTCTGGGATCATGACCTGAGCCGAAGGCAGACGCTTAATGACTGAGCCACCCAGGTGCCCCTAAAGTTTTTTTTTTTTAATTTTGGAATTTTAAGTCCTCTCTCCCAAAGAATTTTCCTTCTTCTTGTTTTTCTTCTTGATTTTATTCTATCTTATACTTATTTGGAACATATTTCCTCATATTGTCTTGTCTTATTCTCACCTTTCTTTTTTCTTAGTCTTTAAAAATGTTGTTATAAAAATGAATTATATATAGTTATACATGAATATTTTTTGCACAGGTATTCCTTAATTCCATTTCTTTCTTCATGAGGGAATATATTAACAGTTGGTGTAGGTGTTTCCAGGCTTTTTCCTAGGTGTGAATTTCTTTCTATTTTACTACGGATTCATCAAGCTTACTGGATCACAGGATTGTTGCCCTTATATAATTCTGGAAAATTGTCTTCTTATCTCTTTGAATATCGTATTTTTAATTATTTCTGTCCTCCTTCTGTCATTGCCTTTACCATGTTCCATATAGAAATTTCTGTCAAGAATTCAACACCAGGTGAATAACCTAGCTAGAAAATAGGCTAGCCTTCACAAAAGGAAAAGAAATCCACACCAGCTACTTTTTGTTTTTGTTTTTGCCTTAAATAAAAACTGAAAATTAAGAATGAGCAGCATATGAGGACAACCGGTGTTTAAAAAACAAATAGACTGTTAGGAGAGTCTTGCATTACATGTGAAATACTATGTTATTTGAAGCTAGATTTGTATTTCCCTGATGATGAGTGAAATAACTTAGACACATACTGCAAACCCTAGAGCAACCAAGGAAGGAAAAGGGAACAGATAACAAAAACCAAACAAGTGGAGTTCATCAGACAATAGAAGGGATAAAATAGAATATTAAACAAGACTTAGTTAATCCAGAAGAAGACCAGACCTAATTATATGTCTGTCTATAAAAAATAAATGTTAAATATAAAGATACCAATATATTTAATCAGGTGTAGAAACTAATCATAAGAAAGTTTAAATTCTATATTAATATTGGGTAAAGACTTTAGAGTAAGTATTCCCAGGGATGAAGAGGGACATTTCATAATGAAAAAAAACACCAGTTCTTTGGAGGACAGGACAATCCTAAATGGGTATTCATTTAACAACAGAGGTTCCTTTTTATTGAAATTTCAGGGTTTTTTTTTAAATAAATCACCCATATACCTAGTTTTAAATGTCAGATAACCAGGGCTTGACAAAAATTAGTCATCCTCTACTTCATAGGCAGAGTGAAGACCCAAAGGAGGGAAGATTGTATATCTGGGTAACTTGAGGGAGGCTGCTAGTGAGGCTGAGGCAGAATGGGTGAGGGGTATTAAGAGATAGACGAGAGTGAAATAAATGAGGTACCAAAGGTTGTATGGCTTATAAACCATTATAAGTATTTTTGGCTTTTACTTTCTATGTCTGAGATAGGAAGCCACTAGAGGATTTTGACAATTACATCAATCAGACTTGTATTTTTATAGACTCATGCTATCTGCTGTGTGAATAGAGGGTAGGGTATAGGGCTTTATGTTCTTCAGTTTTGGAAAATTCTTATTATTTATAATTTCTTCCTGTTTTCCCTATTCTCTCTTTTTGGGACTCGTACAAGTTAGATATTGGACATCTATAACTTTCTCATTTAATTTTTTAAAAAAATTTCCACTTATTCTATATTTTGGGAAGGATTTGTTAAATTTATCTTCCCATTCTGTTGAATTTAACTTAAATAATCTTAAAATTGTAAACATTATTTGACTTTGATATGGGATTGTACATGATCACATTAATATTTGTGGTTCAGTAATTCAAATGAAAGAGATTAGTTATCCCTTGTGCTTATTCTTTTTTTCTTTTTTTAAAGATTTTATTTATTTATGTGACAGAGAGAGTCACAGCGAGAGAGGGAACACAAGCGGGGGGAGTGGGAGAAGCAGGCTTCCTGCAGAGCAGGGAGCCTGATGCGGGGCTCAATCCTAGGACCCTGGGACCGTGACCTGAGCTGTAGCCAGATGCTTAACGACTGAGCCACCCAGGCGCCCCACCCTTGTGCTTATTCTGAGGTTATTTGGCTTTTTAGGCAACCTTTCTTTAAAAAGGTCAGGGTAAAATTTGTTAAATCCTTATTTTTTTTTTTTAAAGATTTTATTTATTTATTCATGAAAGACAGAGAGAGAGAGAGAGAGAGAGAGAGGCAGAGGGAGAAGCAGGCTCCCAAGGAGCAGGGAGCCCGATGCGGGACTCGATCCCAGGACCCTGGGATCATGACCTGAGCTGAAGGCAGACGCTTAACCATCTGAGCCACCCAGGCACCCTGTTAAATCCTTATTTGTAGTATTGGCAGTTGCTTCTAAAGTGGAAGTAATTAACATTTTGAATGAAGTGGATTACTTTTTATTCTAATGCATATATATTCCAACTTCTTATTTTGAAAAACATCAAGCCCCCACAAAGGTAGAAAGAGTAGGATGATAAACCTCTGACTAATTATTAATATTTTGGTCACATTTTAGATAAACAAGAGGAGAAAGCCCACCTCTCTCTAGTGGGCTTTTTCTAATCAACCACTCTAATCAACCACTATCAATGTTATGCACACAGTTTATTTCCTTTGCCACTGAACAAATTTCTCATTTGCTTCAATTTTTTAATGGCAGGTATAATTTACAATAGAGAAATGCAGAGATTTTTGTGTTACAGTTTGTTTTGGCAGATGCATACACTCCTGTAACCCATACTTCTATAAAGATGGAGGTCATATCCATCACCTCAGACAGTTCTCACACACCCTTCACAGTCACCCTCATCTCCTCCAGAGGCATCTATTCTGATTTCTCTCACTTTGGAGGAAGTAGCTTTCCCTGTTCTTGATGATGTTGCATGTATCAGTGTATCTTTCCTTTTTATTATTGTAATATTCCATTATATGGATATACTAAACTATCTGTTTTTCTGTTGATGGAATTTGGGTTGAATGTAGTTTTGAGCTGTTAGGAATAAAGCTGTTGTGAACATTCTTATACACGTCTTTTTGTGTCATGGAGTTTGAGTCCCCATTTGAGTGTGCTGAGACAAATCAATAGAACATGTAGAATATGAGGCTCTGTTAAGTGTTTTGAAGAAAAATAAATCGGGATAAGGAACTAGAACCTGACTGGTAGTGGTCTTTCTGATTGGAAAATGTTTTAGCATGACCTAAAAAAAAAAAGCATGCTAGTGAACTATGCACATAAGTAGGGCATAACGAGTATTTCTAAGTAGAGAGCAGAAAATGCAGCATTCCTAAGGCAGAAGTGTGCTTGGCATTTTCCTGCATGGGTGAACAAGACAGAGTTAGGTCAAAGAGATATTGGCCCCATGGTAGAAGAGAAAGGGAAGTCAAGGATGTGAACAGGTTTGTTTTTGTTTTTTTTCACCAGAAAGGTAGATGAATGGATTCACCATCCTAGAGTTGCCAGCAACAGTAATAATTGCATCAAGTTTACTGAGTTGTTACGTGTTGCGGCACCTTGCCTAGTCCATTGCATTTATTATCTTTTTAAATCCTCACAACAATCCTATGTGAGGTAATGTTATTTATCCTCACTTTACAGATGAGAGAATTAAAGCACTAAGGGATTAAATACGTTAGCCTTTGTCAATAATTTTGTTTATTTTTCAGCAGAGAAGTTGATCCTAATATTCTGACAGTAGCTTTTTTCAGTGGCCAATTCAGGAAAGAATTGGGACTGTTTTTCAGGTTCACATGTGGCATTTAGTACCACAACAACTTCAACAAGTTATTTAACCTCTCTTCCTATCAGTTAACTCTGATGTCAGGTGGATGGTTTGTACTTTGTGCTTGTTAAGGTCTGATGAGTCTAGACTGTGAAAGAGCCCCAACGGCCAGATCATCAAAGTGAAATAATATGATACCACTAAATGTTAAGGGATACTTCACATATCGAACATTTTAACTTATGGGGGAAGGTAGTAAGGCTAGCAATAATGAAAAAATGTCTTTAATATATTAAACTTTTTGAAACTGTGGAGGCTAAAATGTATACACACATTTTGGATATTTGAGGCAAATGGCAAAAATGCCTTTGGTGGTCATATTTAGAGAAAATTGTTCAAGAAAATACAATTTCTGTCTTGTTTCTCCTTCTTGTGGTTGGTTGATGGACCTCCAACCTCCGTCTAGTTTCCTGAATCTGTTTCCTTCCTCATCTCCCCTTTATTCCATCTCTGTCTTCTCTGTCTTAAAAAATTCCTTGCATTTTTCTCTGTTTAGGTAAGAAATAAAAATGAGGATTACCCAGTTTATAATGGGGATTTTTTTTTTTTTGTAGCATAAAGGAATTTTGTAAGAGAATAGAACCTTTTAGTGGGAAAAGATCCTGACAGAATCGAAAATTACATACAATAAAATTTGATTATCAATGACAATGGAATCATACTTTCTAGCTAAAATTTAGATCTGCAAAATGTGACTACAACTTGAAGCTCACATTGAGAGAATTTATAAGGAAAACGACATGGATAAACTGGTTGAATTAAATCTTTTCTGAAAGAAAATTATTTCAACAAAATAAAAAATGTGGTGGAAGGCTTGTAAATGGTTTAATTAACTGATAAGATGAATTAAATTGTTCAGTGGGATCTTTCTGCAAAATACTTTCTCAGTTAAATTTTATTAGTATTAGCATACTTTTATATAAAATCCTTATATTTAAGACATCATTCTCCATATCAAGAATAGAGTTGGAATATTTCATTATCAGTTGGATTTGTATTTGCCTCTGGATCTTCTTTTGGATCCTCACAGAAGTGATTTCTGTTTGATGTCTTGAAATCTTTCAGGCTGATTTATGAGCTTAAACTCTCTGGTTCAGATGAGTTTATAATGGTATGTATGGTGAGAGATATTATTTAACATTTTCTGACATGCAAACTGTCTTGATTTTTGTTGAGGGAAAAAGGAGTTGTTACTTGGTGGGCAAGCCCATTTTCATTACTTTAATTGTGCGATTTATTAGGATTTTAAGCTTTTTATAAATGTTTTAGTGTTAGAGGACAGAATTAAAAGGATTTAGAATAAAAGGAGTTTAACAAAAGGACTTTGCAACAGGATTGCAATAGTTTTTATATTTGATGGATTTGGCTAGCCGCTTTTCATTTCAATCTTCATGCTACATTCTGTTAAATGCTGTAGAACAGGTGTGTGTAACGTCATTCTCTCTATTGTACATGCAAATAAACACAATTTTATATATAAAAAGTTAATCCTCTACAATTTGGAGGATTACATTATGGGAGGGTGATGACTCCATTAGGCATCATGGAGAGTACATGCTCCTATTTATACTGCATGAAAAATCAGGTTAATAGCTACAGTGTTCATGAGATTGTAGAATTTTTATACTAACACTTTAAAAATTGTATTTATTCAAACCATCCACAATGACATTATTTAAAGCAGAGTTAAGATTTTGTTACCTAGTTTTCCAACTCTGAAATTAGAATTTGTTTGATTATGTTATGTTAATCACCATACATTACATCATTAGTTTTTGATGTAGTGTTCCATGATTCATTGTTTGCGTGTAACACCCAGTGCTCTATTCAGTACATGCCCTCTTTAATACCCATCACCAGGCTAACCCATCCTCCCATCCCCCTCCCCTCTAGAACTGAAGTGCATGCCTCAAATACATTTGGAGATTCCGTTATTATTTGTTTGCTTATTGTTGACTCTGGTCTTTTCTGCTTGCCTGGTTTTGGTAGTAGTTGTGTTGGAAGTTATGCTGTTTGCAAGTTATGATTTTATTTTGTGTTTAAAATTTTTGTTTGGCTCTCTTTGAATATCCGTGAAGAATGTAAGTCTTCAGTAAGTGTCAGGTGGCTGACCTTCTAGTGCAAAGTTAGGAGTACTGATTGTAACCCATTAGGTAGCTGAAATCAATGGAGTTCTTCCATTCAGGTTTGAGAATGCAAAACAATCAAACCATTCTCACCAGTATTATTTGCATTTTAAAGACATGATGTTTCATTCATCAAAATATCAAATTGTTATGTATAATACAGGTACAAATTGTAAAAATGTTCTAGACACCAGGAAGCAGAAATAAAGTGGTTATTGTTGCAGGTGAAGGTGAAATATGTAGGAGTGAAGAATTGGGCTTGCATAGATGAAGTTCAGCTATAATTAATTTGGAACATAAATATTGTGGGCTTTGGACCAGTTAATTGTTAACTTGTGTTTCATACAAGTTGTATTGTTAATTGTGAAATTTGATTTATTTGTTGAGCAAGGGTAACAGCACAAATCTATAGTAAATTAAAAATTTGTAAAGACTTATACATTGATTGTTATAAGCTCCTAAAAAATTAAATAGAACTTTATTCATAAACACTAATTGTGTTTTTAGTTTTGATCTTTATCATATTCAGATGTTAATATAGTCTGTCAAGGGATGATAGAATTTGTCTTAACCTATTTTGTATAATTATATTCACAATTTAAAAATGTCATATTAGGTACATCATGTCACAATCTAACATGTAACCGTTAATCTGTCTTCTCTGGATCAGTCCCCATTATTTTTGGAGCGTTCTGTTAACATGGATTCTTAACATTACAGCTGTTTTTATCATCCAGTGGAAACATGAGACATTGTTAATAGAGTGCTGAAGTCCCCTGGCTACCTCTTCCAAATATTACCTTCATCCTAACCCCCTAAGAGGTATATCCCTATTTTGAAATTGATGTTTATGTGATTAGTATGTAATGTAACTAAATATCTATGTGTGTATGTATGTAACTACACATCCATGTGCATGCTTGCACTGGTGTACCTACACATGTGCTCAACTTATTTCTACCTTTTTCAAAATTTTTAATTGTGGTAAAAAAATCACATGAAATTTACCATCTGTAGAGTACAGTTCAGTAGTGTGAAGTAGGTACACAGATCTCTAGAACTTCTTCAACTTGTGAAACTGAATCTCTGTATCCATTGTGTAACAGCTCTCCATCTCTCCCTCCGCCCCCAGCCCCCAGCCCATGGTAACCGCATTTGACTTTCTCTTTCTATGAGTTTGACTACTTTAGATGCCTTGTGTAAGTAGAGTAATGGAGTTGTCTTTTTTGACCGGCATATTTCACTTAGCATAATGTCCTCAAGATTTATCCATATGTAGCATGTAACAGGATTTCATTCTTTTTAAAAGCTGGATAATATTCCACTGTGTTTATATAGCACATTTTCATTATCCATTCAATCCATTGATGGACCTTTGGGTTGCTTTCACCTTTTGGTTATTGTGAATAATGCTGCAATAAACATGAGTATTTAAGAGCTTGGTACATCTTTTTTTAAATTAATATTTTAAGAGCAGTTTTAGTTGTGTAACAAAATTGAATGGAAAGCACAGAGGATTCCTGTATATACCCTGCCTTACCCCCCATCTCTCCCACTATCCACATCCTTCCATGTTGACACCTAAATTGATACATCATTACCACCCAAACTCTATAGATTACATTACAATTCCCTATTGGTATTGTATATTCTATGGGTTTTGACAAATGAGTAATGTCATATACCCATCATTGTAATAGCATACAGAATAGTGTCACTGCCTTAAACAGCATTTATGCTCTATGAATTAATCTCTCCTTCCTCTAAACTTCTGATAACAACTGAACTTTTTATTGTGTCCACAGTTTTGCCTTTTCCAGAATGTCATATGATGGTCGCACAGTAGGTAGCATTTTCAGGTTGACTTCTTTCACTGAGTGGTGCATTTAAGTTTCCCCTGTGTTTTTTTCATGGATCGATAGCTCATTTCATTTTAGTCCTGAATAATATTCCGTTGTCTGGATATATCAGTTTATTTATCCATTCACCTACTGAAGGATATCCTGATTGCTTCCGAATTTTGGCAACTAGAACAAAGCTGCTATAAACATCTGTGTGCAAGTTTTTGTGTGGACAAAAGCTTTCAACTCCTTTGGGTAAATACCAAGGAGTGTGATTGCTGGATTGCATGGTAAGAGTATCTTTAGTTTTGTAAGAAACTGGCCAAACTGTATTCCAATGTGGCTGTACCGTTTTGCATTCCTACTAGCAGTGAATAATCTCCAAATCTCTGCTGACATTTGTTATTGTCATTGTTATGGATCTTGGCCATTATAATAGGTGTGTTGTGATTTCTTGTTGTTTTAATTTAAATTTCCCTGATGATATATGATGTGGAGCATCTTTTCATATGCCTATTTGCCATCTGTATATCATCTTTGGTTAGGTATCTGTTCAGATCTTTTTTCCACTTTTTAATTTGGGTTCTTTGCGTTCTTATTGTTCAGTCTGAATTCTTTGTATGTTTTAGATAACTGTCCTTTAATCAGATGTGTCTTTTGCAAATACTTCTCCTAGACTGTGGCTTGTCTTTTCATTCTTTTGACATATGCAACTTTTTAAAGAGCAAAACCCAAATTATTTAATATTTATAGAAAAACACTTATAAACCAATCCTAGCAAGGAGTTTTCTGAAATACTACATATTTACAGGAAGTTGCAAAAATACTAGAGAGGGGTACTGCATACCCTTTACCTAGTTTTTCCCAATGGTTTCCTCATATGTAAGTATAGAATAATATATAAACCAAGAAATCGATGGTGGAATGTGTGCACATAGTTCTGTGACATTTTATCACGTGTAAGTCACTTTAACCACTACCACAAGCAAGATTCAAATCTAGACCATCACTACAATGATTTCCTTCATGCTGTCTTCTTCCACCCTCCCTAACTTTTGAGAACCATCAATCTGCTCTCCATCTCAATAATTTTGTCATTTCAAGATTGTTACATAACTGGAATTACGTTTGAAGTTTTGAGATTGGCTTTTTCACTTAGCACAATGTTATTGAATTATATCCAAGTTGTTTAGCATATGAACGGTTCCATTTTTGTATTAATTAGTATTACATGGTATAGAGGTACTCATCTGTTGTATGACATCTGGGATGGTTTCCCTTTTTGACTATTTCAAATAAAACTATAAAAATTTGTGTACAGGTTTGTGTGGATATAAGTTTTTAGCTCTCTGGGATAAATGCCCAATACTGTGATTGCTGGGATGAATGGTCAGTATATGTTTAGTTGTTGTTGCTGTTTTTTGTTTGTTTGTTTTTTTTTTAAGATTATTTGAGCGAGAGAAAGAATGAGCAGGAAGGAGGGGCAAAGGGAACGGGAGAAGCCGACTCCCTGCTGAGCAGGAAGCCCAATGCAGGGCTCGATCCAGGACCCTGGGATCATGACCTGAGCAAAGGCAGACTCTTCACCAACTGAGCCACCCAGGTGCCCCTGCTGCTGTTTTTAAAGAAAACATCAAACTTTTTTCTAGAGGGGTTATACTATTTTACATTTCCAGGAATGTATGAAAGATTTAGTTTCTTTGCATCTTTGCCAACACTTGTTATTATCATGATTTTCTCTTTTAGTTATTCTAATTGGTATATAATTACATCTCATTTTGGTCTTAATTTCCATTTTCTTGATGGCTAGTAATATTGACAATCTTTTCATATGTCTTACTTGCCATCCATATCTTCTTTTCAGTGTAGTATCTCTTTATGTCTTTTGACGAGTTTCTAATTGGATTGTATGTTTTTTCAGTGTTGTGTTTGAGTTTATATTTTCTGGGTATGAGTTTTTTGTCAGACATGGGTTTTGTAAGTGTTTTTTTGCCCAATGTGTAGCTTTTTATTTTATTATTAATTTTTTTGCTTATTTTTTTTTAAGATTTTATTTATTTATTTATGAGAGGCAGAGAGGGAGAGAGAGAAGCAGAGGGAGAAGCAGGCTCCCAAGAAGCAGGGAGCCCGATGTGGACTTGATCCCAGGACCCTGGGATCATGACCTGAGCCGAAGGCAGACGCTTAACCATCTGAGCCACCCAGGCGCCCTTTTTTGCTTATTTTTAAAAATTTTAATTAAGTCCAGTTTATTGATTTTTTTTTGGCCCTATGCATCATCCTTTTTTTTTTTTGTTTTAAGATTTTATTCATTTATTTGCCACAGAGAGAGAGATAGAGAGCACAAGCAGGGGGAGTGGCAGGCAGGCAGAGGGAGGAGGAGAAGCAGGCTCTCTGCTGAGCAAGGAGCCCGATGCGGGGCTCAATCCCAGGACCCTGGGATCATGACCTGAGCCACTGACTGAGCCACCCAGGTGCCCCTGCATTATACTTTTTGATAGTCTGTGTGTCTGAGACCTCTTCACCAAACCCTAAGTCCTGCAGGTTTTCTTCTAAAAGTTACATAGCTTTACATATAAATCTATGATCTATTTTGAGTTAATTTTGGATAAGGTGTAGGGTTTAGGTCTAGTTTTATTTTTTTCCTATGGATGTCCAGTTGCTCCAGGATTACTTGTTGAAAAGACTGTTCTTCCTCCATTTAATTGCTGTTACACCTTTATAAAAATTAGTTGGCCATATTTGTGTGGATCTGTTTGTGGGTACTCTTCTATTTCCTTAATCTGTGTATCATATCAATTAATATCTCTATTTATTTGGATTCTCTTTGATTTCTTTTATCAGCATTTTGCAGTTTTCATTATATGTCCTACACATTTTGTTAGATTTATTTATTTAATTTTCTTTTGAACAGTTATAAATGTTATTTTACTTTTTAAAAAAAGTTTTAAATTCCAGTTGGTGTAATAACAGTGTAATATTAATATCAGGTATACAAATTGTTATTGTACCTTTAATCTCATTTTTCATACATTTATTGCTAGTATATAGAAATACATTTGATTTTTGGGGCACCTGGGTGGCTCAGTCAGTTAAGTGTCTGCCTTCAGCTCAGGTTATGATCTCAGGGTCCTGGGATCAGGCCCTGTGTCATTGGGCCCCCTGCTCAGCAGGGAGTCTGCTTTTCCCTCTCCCTCTGCCTCTCCCCACCCCCGCTTGTGTTCTCTCTCTCTCTCAAATAAATAAAATCTTAAAAACAAAAAAAGAAATACAGTTGATTTTTGTATGTTGCTCTTGTCTCCTGTGACCTTGCTGGACCAACTCACTTACTAGCTTTAGGGTTTTTGTTTGTTTGTTTGTTTTGATTTTGGTTTTGGTTTTGATTCTATGTATCAGTCATATTATTAGTACCTAGGGATTTTATTTCTTCCTTTTTTATCTGTATACCGTTTTTCTTTCTTTCTTGTCTTATTGCTTAGGCTAGAACTTCCAGTAGTATGTTAAATAGCAGTGATGAGTGTGGATATTCTTACCTTGTTCTTGACCCCAGGGGGAAAGCATTCAGTCTATATGAGGTTAGTTGTAGGTTTACATAATACTGATATTATGTAATACCTAGAGCAGCTATTGGAATTCCTGATTCTGTAAATAGCCTGTTTTTTTCTCCATGGAGGCTTGTAGAAACTTCTTGTTACCACTATCCTGAAACGATGCACATTGGGGTTGGTTTGTTGAATCTATTGTTCCAGACCTTCAAAGGGCTTATAAAGTTATATTCTTTGTTCTGGGAAAAATTTTTGGAATAATTCATAGATGATTTCTTCCTCTCTATTTTCTTCTCTTTTTTTTCCCCTTTTCTCAGGAACACCTGTAACATATTGTGTTTGTGTGTGTGTGTGTGTGTGTGTGTGTGTAGATTAATGCTGTTTTCCTCTAGTTTTTGTGTTTTTACTCTTTGAGAAATTTTCTGAATTTTACCTTTGACCCTTGTGTTGAGTTTATTAAATAATCTACCTTGTTTTTTTTAATTTCTAGGAGCTCCCTTTTATTCTCCAAGAGTCCATTTTTCATTGTATTCTCATATTGTTCCATGCCTAAAATATCTTTTCTTGTATCTTACAAATTATTAGTGGGGTGTGTGTGTGTGTGTGTGTGTGTGTGTGTGTGTGTGTGTGTGTGTAATGTTTTTCTTCCTGTATAGAGTTAGCCCCTTGCAGATGATTGTTTTCCTTGTCTGCACATATTTGTAAGTGGCAAACTAAAAACCTGATCAAAAGTTCTGTGTTTCGTTTGTCAATTTTTAATTTATTGTTTGGTGCTTTGGTTGTGCTCTTTGTTGGAGCCTTCTGATTGACAGTGTCTTTTGGTCTTTCTTCATGGACTGACTTGTTAAATTCTCTGGAGAAAGCTCACAAGCTCCTTTATAATCTCCTAACTGTATCAGGATAAATCTCAGGTGTACCTAATGTAATCAGTTGTCAAATCATTTGAGTCTCAGATTTTATTTTTTTTCCCTAGCAGTAGCTTGAACTTTTACTTAGGGCTGCTAAGTTAGTCATTACTCATCTGTTTCCAAAATTTGTTGCCCACAAATTTTATTATATAGTTTTCAACCCTGCTTGATTTAATGTACTTTAACTGGAATTTTCAGAAGGGATAAAATGAAATGTGTGTCTTCAGTCTACTAGCTTGTCTCAGAGATGAAACCACTTACTTGTCTCTTCTGGCATTTGTCTCCTTATTTAAAAACAAAGCAAAATTTTGGGGGAAGTTAATAATATTCATATAGTTTGAAAACTAAAAAGTACAAAGTATATGGACAATGAAAACTTTTTTCCCAATTTTTGTTCCCTGTCTTTTGCTTTTTACATTTTCCCTCCCATAGGTGACCATTAGTTAGGATTTTTTATGTATCCTTAGAGAGTGTGTAGGTATGTATATATGCAAATAAGTCTTTCTTTCTCCGTGTTATACAAAAGATGGGAATAGTATTCTGTATCTTTCTATTTTTGTATATGTATTTTTCCACTTTATATTTTGGATTTCATTTCATGTTTTCATAGAGTATACATTTATTTTTTTATAGCTGTAGGAAATACTTCATTATATATTTGGAACGTAGTGTTCTGCTGTTACAAACAATGCTGTAGTGAATAATTTTGTATTCAAGTTATTTTCCTCATGGCTGAGTATATGTGTAGGGTGAAATCTTAGCAGTGATATTTCTCTGTTAAAGACTATTTGCATTTAGAATTTTGATTGATATGGTCAGAGAATTTTACAGAACTTTTGGATTTTTTTGAGAAGATCTTATGTAAAGGTCAGTGTATATCAATATAATTAAAAGTTTTTTAACGGAGAATTTCTAACTTATTAGAAGTAGTAAAAATAATATGACAATCTCTAAGAACCTATTACCCATCATTTTATGGCTAATCTTATTTCATTAGCATCTATTCTCCTTCAACCAGAATATTATGAACTATTCCCTCCCAGATATCATACCAGCCTATTGGTTAATATTTTATTATTTATTTCCGAAAGACAAAGAATCTTAAAATTATAACCATAGTACCATTTTCACTTCTAAAAAGTTAGCAAATTTCAATATAGTTTTTCAATATAGTTCTAAGTAGAATTTCTAGTTTTAAGTGGAATTTCTCTTACGTGTGAGGTTGAGCATCTTTTTATGTGGTTCTGAGCCTTTTTGTATTTCCTGACTTTATTCTTCTGCTTGTTGCTACTATATTGGTTTTATATCCAGTAATATTGTTGAGTTCATTTATTGTCATTATCCTGTCTAGGACTTCCAGTATAGGGTTGAATAAGAACAGTTAATTGGGTATCCTTGTGTTATTACTGATTTTCATGGGAATGCTCTAAAGCATTACCTACAGTTTTGTTATAGAATATTTTGTAAATAATCATTGGGAAAAAACTTATTCTTGTTGTTTTCTTTTGTTGTTATCATGACCAGGTATAGAATCAAATGCTTTTTTGGCATTTGTTGAAATGCTAATATAATGAATTACATTAGTAGGTTTTGTAATGTGAAATTATTACTTGGGTAAATCCAACTTTGTTATGAGATTTTTTTCTAATATATTGCTATTTTGTTTACTATTTTTAAAAGGATTTTTGCATTTATGTATATTGATAATGGCCTGTAATTTTATAATTTTTCTGTCCTTACTTCCCTTTAAATAATTCCCTTTCATTTTGACATGAAAATTATACTAGTCTTAGGTAATTAGTTAGTGGAGTTGGGGGTGGTTTCTGATCTCATGGAGAATGTGTATAAGATTGAAGTTGGTGCCAGTTTTTTAAAAAAGATATTTTAAATGCTGGTTCAATTTTAAAAATAGTTATAGGTTTATTTAAAGCTGTTCTGTTTTTGTTCAAGTGTATTATGTCAATTTGTAATGAATGTTTTGCTGTCTCTTTAGCTGCAAATATTTTGAGAGCATGAAAATAATGGAAAATATAAAAGAATCCTTCTCAAAGTTTTATTTTATGTTCCTTCTCAGGTACTCAAAAGTGTGACAACTTTGCTGAAAAAAGGCCTCTCCTTGGTGTTTGTAAGAGCGCTGGATCTTCTGGGTAAGGAAATTAAAAAATTCTTTGAACCACTATTAAAAATTTGTATTGTTATTTCAGAGAGTGAATTTTGGTATCTTAAAATCTTTGTTACCATAAGACAATGCTCTTACAAGGGAGAAGAGAAAGGAATTAAAAACATATTTAGGGTTTCCTGTGGCTCTGGCCTTGTTATTTCTCTGTTTACTGTTTTCTCATATGCAGGGTGATAGCAAGAGACAAAAGAAAACAAGCAATAGATCAGAATTCAGTCTTTTTTTTAAATTTTTTATTGTTATGTTAATCACCATATATTACATAATTTGTTTTGGTGTACTGTTCCATGATTCATTGTTTGTTCATAACACCCAGTGCTCCATGCAGAATGTGCCCTCCTCAATACCCATCACCAGGCTAACCCATCCCCCCACCCTCCTCCCCTCCAGAAACCTCAGTTTGTTTTTCAGAGTCCATCATCTCTCCTGGTTCGTCTCCCCCTCTCAGAATTCAGTCTTGAAATAAAAGATTAGCATCATTAAGAAAAATGTTTTTTAGTTTATGTGTTTTTTATCTTAGTAACTTTTATGGAGACCAAACTAAAATCTGGGAGCCTTGAAACTGTTCTGAATGTTGAATGTGGCACCCTACCCACACACACATCCTTTTGGAAAGGATGACAGCCTTTATTGAGTATTTGAGTAAATTCTCTGTTGAATCATTGACTAACCACTGAGCTGCATAGACATGGGGCAACCCTAGGAAACCAGGCTTTAAAATAACAAGAAATAAAAGTAAAACTGAGCGGAGATATTAGTAACTAACTGCACGTTGTAGAGGAAGACATTTACAGAGTTGTAATACCATATTATATTTATATAATTTTAATGTCGAGTTTTCAACATAAAGTTAGGACACATTCCAAGAAACAAGGAAGTGTGGCATGTTGAGGAAAAAAGGGAGGCAGTAGAAACTGTTCTGTTAGTCTCTCGATGTTAAATTTTACAGATAAGGATTTAAAATATGTTCTAAGAGGTAGATGAGTCGTGTTTCTAAAATTAAAGAAAGTTTGGTAACAGTGACTCAACAAATAGAGCCCCTCCCTAATGGAAATTCTGGAGTTGAAAAGATGCAAAAAGTGAAATAATAATATCACTAGAGGGACTCAATACCATAGTCAAGCCAGCATGAGAATTAGAGAACTGATGTGTTGACAGGTGCTGAGCAAGAGTGGGAGCCACAAGGAGGGTAAGCTTCTATGGTAAAGGGAAACTTTGTTGACTTCAGTTTTCCTAATGTTTAGTCATCTGTAGTTCAGGTGCATATAGACCTGTGGAAACCCCACGAGAAGATGTGTTCGTGGAAGGCATTCACCTACCTGCTGAGTTGGGTTTGCAGTTTTTGAAAGATTTTCCACTCCTTATCAACCCTGCTAATGTTAGTATGATTAAGAAGGTTGTTTTTGTTCTTACAAGAATCATTTATTGAGGTATCACTTTATAAAAAAAAATAAGGCAAAAAGGAAGGATAAGGTGATTATATGCATTTGGTGATGAGATCATTTATTGGGGATAAATTTAATGGTATGGGGGTCATATTAGTTAGGGTTCTCCAGAGAAACAAAACCAGTCTGATGTGGGGTATATATCTATGTGGTTGTATGGAGAGAGAAAGAGAGAGAGAGAGAAAGAGAGGGAGAGAGAGAGAGGTTGAGATTAAGATTTTAAGAAATTGGCTCACATGACTGTGAAGACTGGCAAGTCCAGAATCTAGACACTGAGGAAGAGTTGCAATTCCAGTGCAAAGATGGAATTGTCTCTTCCTCCAAGGAGGTCAGCTTTTTTTTCCTGTTAAGGCTTTCAACTGATTGGATGAGGCACACTCACATTACGGAGCATAATCTGCTTAACTCAAACTTTACTGATTTAAATATTAATCTTATGTAAAAACTACCTTCTCGGAAACGTCTAGAATATTATTTGACCAAATCTGGTTATTGTGGCCTAGCCCTATTGACATATAAAATTAATCACCACAAGGGCAGTGAATTTAGCCCTAATTAAAATAGCATTTGCCTATTTAAAAAAAGTCTATTGTAGATATTTATTTTCCTCCTCTCATTTCTGCTCCTTAAATTATTTCATAGTAGAGGAATCATTCTAGTAAGAGACTTTTATATGTTAGTATCATTTGCTGGGTTGTTTTAAGAGTTGTTATGGATGAATAAATGCAAAGATACTTTTGAATTAAGTTCATAAGTCATTTCATGGACTGTAACTTCTAGCATGATATATCCTGTTTTTATTGGGTATAAGCTCTCTCTTGCCTGCATGCTGTCTTTTTTTCTCTCTTGTTTTATACCTTTCTTTCTAATGGAAGATAATGGCAGGAAATACTCATATTGTTTTCACTTATTTATTGTTATTACAATAAACAACTGTTGTGTGTAGCATCTTTGTTAGACTGTTTATAGTCTCAAGAAGGACATTTTCATGTAGGCTTGTGTTACATTTCTTGCAAGTGTTACAATTGTTGGTGAATAGAATATCCTCTAATCTGAGCTAGTGCTTTGTGAGTATGTATATATTTTAAGAGTTATTCTAAGTGGGCAGTAGGTTAGCAGATGGTAATGTTGAATAGACTAGACACTTTTTAATAACTCCAAAGTTGAATATAATAACAGAGAAATCTAGTTTAGGTCAATTCTTTTAGAATCTGTTTCCCAGATTCTGAGATTTAAAAAAAAGTTATAACCCAAAATTTTTATGAGGCATATGCTTGTTGACTGTGCTAATATAGCACTGGGGAATGGAAAGCAAATGTTGAATGCCTACTATGTTATTAGGTCTGTTAAATATTTTCTACTATGTTACATCATTTAATCTTAAAACAAGCCTGGAAGGAGATTGTATTATCCTCATTTTATCCATGAGGAAACCAAAATTAAGTGAGGTTCAATCACAGTTGTGGACCCAGACCTTTGCCCATTTGCCAGGTCTATAGATGGAACATGCCTTTGCATTTAGGGTGCTCTACCTTCCTGTTCATGTATTAAATTTACTTTTCTGTTTTCGGGCCAGTTATTTTTAGAGTTAATAAAGAATTATTTTAAAATGTGGCAAGTAAGTTGTACTTACATACTTACTTAAACAGTAACTTCTTAGGAGACTTTTTGTTATGTGCATATTTTGTCTCAGTATTTCTGTAGAAGTGGAATATATATTTTTTATATTTTTTTAAAATTTTATTTATTTGTCAGAGAGAGAGGGAGAGAGAGCACAAATGGGGGAGAGAGAGAAGCAGGCTTCCCACTGAACAGGGAGCCCTATGTGGGACTCGATCCCAGGACCACGGGATCATGACCTGAGCTGAAGGCAGACGCTTAACCGACTAAGTCCCCCAGGCATCCCAGAAGTGGAATATACTTTTGTTGTTGATTTTACTTTTATTGTTTTAAATAGTGTGATACATACCGTTATGCAGCTACTTAGTTGGAATTTTTCAGAGTGTAAAGGGACCTCCCTGATTTGTTTTTTCTTCATTTGAACACATTGTTTAGTAAATGCGAAGGGGATCTCTTTTGCATGATAGCAGTCATATACAAAGGACATGGACATTGGAAAATAGAACTAGCTAATTTAAGAAATACTTAAAAATTGTTTTTGTTGTTTTTATTATGCACTACATTATTGCATAACCTTCTAGAAGGGGTAGATGAGCATAAAGGAATTATTTTTCATTAACCAAGAAAATGCTTCCTTAATCGATGTTCTCCAAGTCCTTTGACACATAATAATGATGAATTCCAGAGAGGCCTTATCTCTTTCTATCAGACTCCAATAATATGAATAATGGGCAACCCTCTCTTCCTTGCCCCCATCAGTGAACCTGTGGATGTGCATAGTGGCTATGCCAAGAATGAACAAGCCATAACACCCATCTTGGGCAGAATCTTGAACCACATTGTGCTGCGGTTGCCAAGGCCAAGAAACACTCTTATTTAACGAAGTGCAGTACCAGCCTTTGTCCAAAACAAAGTAATAACAAGACAGGGCAGGTTCCCTACTAATATTCAAAGAAATATCTGTTATCATCTTAAAGTCACCTTGAAAAAGAAAGTAAGTGTACTAGCTAAATAAGAATAAAGACTTAATTTGAAAATTAAGGACTGTTCATTAACTATAATACAGCTAGTTCACAGTATTAATTTTTTGCAGTTTTGTTGCAGACTGCTAGAGTCATCTTGGATTAGCAGAATTCCATGGGACTGGTATTTGGTAGCTACTGCCTGAAAGCAGTAGTTATTTAGGTAGAGGTTAAGCACTGTTTCAGTGTCCTGAAGTGTTACTGAAGAGACTTTATTTCAAGTTGTGTATAAAGTAAATAAAAGTTTTGTTAATGAAAACCAGAAGGGAGATTACTTGGGATAATAGGTATGCAATGTTTCTTTTTGTCATGAAATGTCACAGATGATGTTATATATGATAGCACGTATTTTGAGTTTTGACTAATTTTCATCCTGTTGTGTTCATGAGGTCTGATGAAATCACATTTTGGGCTGGTATTAACTTCTGCAGACGCAAACACGAGATTTATACTGTTCTTCCAGTTTTCAGTGCTTTAATACATGGGCTTTCCAAACAGTTCCTTGGCCTTCCTTCAAGGACCAAGTCTTTCACTTGCCCATCTCTGGTGTTTTTCACTCTTGTGGGTGTTCTGCATTTTCTTCCGGTTCTCTGTATGGCTCTGTGGCTCTCTTTATTGCTTTCAGAGAATGGGCTTTTACATCTTCGAAATACCATTTATCAGAGCTGCCACATTGGCACAGAAGTTTTTAATGCAATGGGTCAGCATTGTTGGGTATCCAATATCATGGATTGCTCATAGGGCTCTGGACTTTAGTATTAATCAAAGTATACCCTGTTCATCTGATTGGGGATATAGTGAAATCTTAAGGAAATAAGATGACATTACTTTTACTACTTAAGTACTTTCTCTCATGTGGCTTAGAGATATACTTTATATATCTTGAAATGTTGTACTGCCTTTAGTAAACAAAAGTCACTAGCATGAATGTTAATTATCCAGCATTTACCATATTCACTTACTTGCTTAAAGCAAATTTTTAATTTTCCTATAGGGGGAAGGCAGAGAGCCAGAATATTACACACTTGGCTCACACAAAGTTTTAAAACACATGGTGGACAAATCTGTAAACTGAGACACATATTATTATGTAATATTTTAACCATGGAAAGTTTTAAAAATATGTTTATTTTAAAAAATAGTACCTGAACTATGGACACTCCTAAGTGGTGTGTTGTAAGGTCATATTGACAGACATTCCTGTATAGTTCCTTGTGATCCTGAAATTGGTACAAATCTCAAAAGGCCCACCAAAATGGTTGCATGTAAGTGACGAAACCAAAGGAATGTTGACTTAATTTTTAAAGAACTTCCTTACTTGCTATTATATGCTGTATGTATCCCTGAAAACCTGTTTTGTTAGGATCCTGGCTGGAAACAGATGAATACTCAAATTGAGTAATTTGAGGAAAGTTAAAATGAAACATGTGGGAGCTGAGACCTTTTACCATTTCTAACAAGGGGAGAGAGCCATTAGCAGAACCTGCAAAGGGGGAGCCTTATCAAAAGGGTCACATGCAGAACCTCTGGTGGAAGGATTTGGTGTACTTGTAATTACCTGACAGTGGAGCACTCAAGGGTATTCCAACCATACTTTCATTCCCGTAGATGGCTCCCTCAGGTTGAACCCAGCCAAAAGCCAGAGGCTGAGTTCTGAAGGTTCCAAGATCCCACTGAAGCAATCCGTACTGTATGGGGTCAGTCTCCCAAGGCAGGGAGCAGGGTGCAGACGATACAGAGTGTATTTGGAGGAACAGCATGCTTACATTCAGTAAAATTTCACACTAAAGCAGAGTTTATGGGGAAAACAAGTGTGGCGGAAATTTATGCCGTATTGTAATCAGAGCAATAATCCTGATTAAAAGTTAGGAATTTAAATAAAAATGTTAATACTAATAAAAAATAGTAAATAAATACTAGTAAATAATTTTACTGAAAAGGGAAGGTGAAGATACTTTGTTGGAATAGGGGTGTAAGGAAGAGTCGAGACAGGGAGAAAAGAGCAAAATGGACAAAGACCATATAGAAACAAGTTCTAAGTACATTGTAGCCTGAGCACATGGTCAAACTGAGCCACGAAGAACCTGATTCCTCCTGGTTTTCTGTGTTCAACTGAGCTAATGTACTTTGTATTCAATTGCTGTTATATTGTAGCACAAAAAATTAAAATGCTGTCAGTTTTATTTATTAACACAGTTTCCTTGATATACTGACGTTACTCCCCATTTAGAATCATAAATTGTACCAAAAAACCTGTGTGTACACACTTTTAACAGCTTTATTGAAGTATAATTGACATAAAATAAGCTTTACATACTTTAGGTGTACAATTTTATGGTTGACATATGTATACACCTATGAAACCATCTCCACAAACAAGATAACATATTTATCACCCCCAAAATAATCCTTGTGTCCCTTTATAACTCTTCCCTCTTGGCTCCTTTTCCTCAGATGACTACTGATCTACTTTCTATCACAATAGGTTAGTTTGCATTTTCTAGAATGTTTATATAGATGGAATCATACAGCATCTTTGGTCAGGCTTCTGTTATGTAGCCTATTTATTTTGAAATTCATCCATGTTGTTGCATTTATCAATAGCTCATTCATTTTTATTGCTGACTAGTATCATATCATGAATATTGATTATCCATTCACCTGTTAATGGATATTTCAGTTGTTTTGTAGGCTTTGGCTTTTACAAATAGTGCTGCTATGAACATAATTTTCAAGTATTTGTATAAACATATGCTTTCTTTTCTTTTGGACCAATACCTATGAGTAGAGTGGCTGAATCACATGTTAGGAGTATGTTCTTCAAAGTGGTTGTCTTATTTTTATAATCCTACCAGCAGTATATGAGATTTTTAGTTCTACTTCCTCACCAACATTTGGCTTTATCAGTCTTTTTAATTTTAGTCATTCTGAGAAATATGTAGTGGTTTCTCATTATGGTTTCACTTTGTACATTACCAATTTTTAAAAAAGATTTATTTATTTATTTTAGAGAGAGAGAGTGGGGAAAGAGGCAGAGAGAGAGGGAGAGAATCTCAAGCAGACTCCCCACTGAGATGGAGTCTGATGTGGGGCTCCATCTCAGGACCCTGAGATCGTGACCTAAGCCTAAATCAAGAGTCGGACGCTTAACCCACTGAGCCACCCAGATGTACATTATACATTACCAATTTTTTAAAAAATTCTCAATCTTCAATTCAGTTAACTCTTCTTTCATATCTTAATATTTGACCATTCTGAGTTTGTGACTTTCTGATTCATAGTATTGTTTCAAATCTGTAATTGCTTATTGTACAAATACAAATTTGTCTTGCAAATCTTTAATTGCTAAATAAACATTATTGTTTGTAAGCGATAAGCAGTATTGACTTAGGGTATGTAATGGTTCTTGAAAAGCCATACAACTTTCTCCTTTCTTTTTGTTCTTGGTATAATGGAGCTTTCACACAACACAGGGTAATTGAATATGAATTAAGAGTAATATTTCTACATATGGTTTCAGGTGAAGCTGCCACTGCAGCTTAATCAAAACAATAATTTCTAGTCCTTAATAGTTTCCTCCTTAATGCCCATCACCCAGTTACCTCACCCCCAACCCACCTCTTCTCCAGCAACCCTCATTTGTTCCCTATATTTAAGAGTCTCTTATGGTTTTCCTCCCTCTCTGCCTTTATCTTATTTCATTTTTCTTTCCCTTCCCCTATATTCATCTGTTTTGTTTCTTAAATCCCACATATGAGTGAAATCATACGGTATTTGCCTTTCTCTGACTGACTTACTTCACTTAGCATAATACACTCTAGTTCCATCCACCTCGTTGGTAAGATTTCATTCTTTTCACTTGAATCCAAGCTTGTTTGTGGGACTTGCTTTAACTCATCTGTCAGGAAACATACCATAATCACATGCTTGATAGATATTTGCCTGCCGGGGTTCCTATGTTAAGTCACCGTCACCAACATTTTATGAGGGCGAAAGTCCACATGGGAAGAGACACTTAACCATTCTCACTTTCCCAGATGAGCCCAATACTCAGCCACCTCAGAAGGTGGAATATGAGCACAGGAGAGAATGGCAGAACCACCACTTACCCAATCCACAGAGTCATTGGAAATAAAGCAGTTATTGGTCTAAAGCATTATGATTTCTAGTGGTTTGTCATACAGCAATAGACACATGAACCATATTAACCATTTATGTATATACCTAGTGAGAAGATGACTCTTGTGTGTTCACAGTCACTGCTTCTATATGTTTGGGAATAGTCTTTATTTTATTTGATTTATTTTGTGAAGTAGAATTTATTGTGGCTGGGGCGCCTGGGTGGCTCAGTCGTTAAGCGTCTGCCTTCGGCTCAGGTCATGATCCCAGAGTCCTGGGATCGAGCCCTGAATCGGGCTCCCTGCTCAGCGGGAAGCCTGCTTCTCCCTCTCCCACTCCCCCTGCTTGTGTTCCTTCTCTCGCTGTGTCTCTCTCTGTCAAATAAATAAATAAAATCTTAAAAAAAAAAAAGTATTGTGGCTCCCATCATGAACATGTGAGATACATCTGCCTGGGCCAGCCAGGCTCACATGGTTCACACGATAAATACATCCGAAATACATCTGCGGGGCCTGCTCTCCACGGCCGGAAGCACCCACACCAGCCGTTCAGTCCAGCTTCCGGGGTCCCAGTTTCATGGCGCCCATGGCTGTCTTCTTTTTAGCGCGTTTGGCCTCCATTTCCCGCTAATGCTCCGCACGCTTCATCCAGGCCAGCTCTCTGACTCCAAACCCTCCGAGTTGGCATTGCCCCACAGATCCAGTCTCGGTCTTGGCTGGGCACCAGGCTCCTGTGCTGCCAAGAACTGGTGTCACTAGGCTCCAGGCCACCCCAGTTATACTCGCTGTCCAGCCGCGTGTTCTCTGGGCGGCTCCGGGGCACTTGGCTCCCGTCAGCCATGCTGGTCTGAAAACACTTTTGCTTTTAGCTTTTATTTTGTCCTAATCAGTTTTTCCTCTGCTGTGATTTTATTTTAATGTGTGATTTGAGAGCAAAGGATTCATGAATCCCCCAAAAGGTTGAAAAATTGGTGAGGAGAATGGTGTAGATAAAAGAGAAGCAAAGGAAAAAAACGTAAATCATTAAGCAAAAGATGGTCTTTTTTATAAAGAGGATTGAAAATGGAAATAGAATTTTAAAAAGGGGATTTTCTTTAGAGTTAGCTAACGATTGACCTGGCTGTATACTCTAGGAAATTACATCATGTCATGAGAAGTAGTCATGATACTTGAGAAACTTAAAATGTATGTGGTATATTAAATGGAGACAAACTGTCGGAAGTCAGTCAAGCTTACACCTTATTTTATTATTATTTTTTTTTACATACAGAGTCCTCTTTTATGGCTATGTCAGGCTTTTAAAAAATTTTTAGTATCGTAGTATGAAGGAAAAGATAATTCTCATCAAACATGCCTGATTTTGATATTGAATGTCCACCTGAAAGTAGATCACCAGAAAGGAGATTCACCTTCAAAGAAATGACACCGTGATGCCCTTCTTTATCAACAACCACTTATACACAAGTCTTTCTTTGACTAGTATGATAACCTTTCATTGTTTTATAATTAAAGTACAATCTATATTTACTTTCAGAGTAATGTTTATCATGTAAACTCATTTTTAGTATTTAATATCTTTTTCTCTGTGAAAATATGGACTGGAATAGAACTCATTACAGTTTTTCCCATTAAAAGTAATGGAAATGATTTTCCATCTGATGCCTTTCCATTTAGTGGCAGTTTTCAGGAACAAATTAAAGTCACTGAGTGAGTCACGCGTGTTTAGGCGGTTACCTTGTACTTGTTATAGTTTTTTATTTTGTGGGATTTGGGGGGGATGTTTTCATTAAGATAAAATTCTGTTTTTTTCTTCTAGTAGTTTAGAGTGAATGTTATTATTCCTTTTTCTGTTCAGTATATTTTTGGGGCAGCTTTAACAATCAGTTTTATAGAGGTTAGGGGTTGTGGTTTGGAGGGGTTCAGGTGCTTTGTCTGGTTTCCTGGTGGGAGTGTGTCTTTTTCTGTAGATTTGGTGTAGTATAGGGAGTCTTTAATAAATGGCACGTTGGGGCAATGGCCTCAGTCCTTCCTCTTGTTTTCTGACAAGATCTTTTACCTTCAGCTGCTTTCTTCCATCCTTCCTTTCTCATGAAGTTCCTGAGGACACATACCATGTCTGTTGTGATTGATGCCTCTCTGACACTTTCCCTCTGACTGGCATCTCTGGTCCTGCACTTGTTCTCAGCCCCTTTCTTTTGATTCCTTAGTTGCCAGCACTTTGCTCCAACTGATCTGAGACCTTGTTTCTAGTAATTCCCTGCTTAGGTGAGACTCCCTGCGTCTGGGAATAAATCCTAGGTGATTTTATCTCTGTTCTGCCACTAATAGGACCATTGCACTCTCTACTTGTTTTCCAAGTAATCCCTGCTCAGCTCTGGGCCAGTTTAGGAGAAGGCTCTGCCGATTTTGAATATTTCTGATCCCCCTGTGTAAATGCTGCTTAAATTTATTGGTTTTTCTTTTTCTTAGTTATGCTATAGTGCAATTCAGGAACAATTTCATTTGCTTTCCTTGTCGATATATATTATTTTTTAAAGGTATTTGGAGATTGAGAGATGGCCGTATATACACACACAAACACATTTGTAAAAATATTTGGATCACACCATTCTTATCTGCACCTTGCTTGTTTTTTACTTTTGTTAACATTTTATGGTGTGTTTTCATTTAACAGTGATCATTAGTGTTACCTCATGCACATTATCTCGTTGTATATATCTTCCATTAATATATATATTTTAAATTATTGATCATAAATAGGAAGCTTAAAGCTTAAAGTAGACCATCATGTGCTGTCACCAGGTCTAAGGATCCCATGTTTAGCTTTGTAAGGTTTTGTGTCAGAGAATGGTGGTAAGGCAAAGAAGAAAGCATTTATGAAAGGCTTGTTCTCGAAAGCAAAAATTAGCCACAAATTTTAATAAAATGGAACCCATCTCTCCTGCCATTTTACTACCGTGTATGTTTCATGTAGCAGTGTTGCAGACATGTATATTTTCCAAGAGTTACATTTAGTTCTTATCATGGTGGTTCTGCCTGATTTTAATAGAAGTCCTTGGGGAACGAACCCATACTGTTTTGAGCCTTTATTCAGAAAGCAAGTATTGAAATCCCATCATTATAAGGAGTTGAGAGAATGTTACCTCTTTTTCTTGGATGTTTTCACGTGTTACCACTTTTCTTTAGGATCTGTATACTTAAGTATTGACTGACTAGAAATTCTCTTCTTGAGCTATTCAAGTAGATTTGGCTCTGAGCAACTTAAACATGGTTGGTGCCGATTGAAATGCTGATATTGTGGCTATATTATGTTGAAATATATTACAATTAATTTCACCTGTTTATTTCTACTTTTGTTTAATATAGCTACTACAAAATTTAACATTAGATGTGTAGCTCACTTTATCTTTTTACTGAATTTGTGTTGCTCTAACCTTATTTTGGGCTACAGTATACATTTGGATTCTTTCTGATGACCTCTTTGTGGAAAATCATCACAGTTTCTTGCTACATGTACAGATCTATAAATTTTTTTCTCCTGAGCTGTTAGCCAGGAGTATTTACAGAGTTCTGGAAATGTAGTATCAGGAAAGATTGCCAGAAGATAGTAGTCTAGACTGTAGAGTTGAAGAAAGAAGCCTTCAAAGCAAACTTTGACTTTATGGTATTCTGGATGACATTGAGCCTTCAGTGGCAGCATTTTTAGTGTTAATCTAACAAGGACTCTGCCTATTGTGATATTTGTGATTAATGGATCTGGTCTTCATTTTTGGTTCTATAATTTCCTTTCTATAAGCATTTATGCTGAGGTTGGTGCACTGTAATATTCACGGATACTCCAAGAACCCATGGAAAGAAGTGTAGAATATTGGAAACAACAAAGGTTTTGGAGTCACACTGATGTAGATTTGAATTATTAGCTGCATAAACTAGTAAATTACTCGACAGTTCTCAGGCTCAATTTCATATTTGTAAAGTGGTGCTGATATATAACTACTGTGCTTGGTTCTTGTGAGGATTAAATAAGGTAATGTTTTCAAGTATTTAGTATAGTGTCAGGTGCATATTAGGTGCACCTCATATTATTTGAGTCAGAAAGATATGAAGAGCCAGGGAATACTCTACCAGGAATTTCTTCTCATATATACATCTATATGAAGGACAAATCTTTGTACGTATGCATGCATGTATATAGGTAGTGTTTTGGGGAAGCTTTGCCTGTATGACTATTGGAGAAATGTGGCTCTGCCTAGTCTACCCAGTACTCGTACTACAGGTTTGTCAGGCTTCATGTCGGCCCAGTACTGTATATTTCTGATGAACAGGGGCCCTTTACTTTCATTGGAAAATGGTTATTTGTTTATATTCCTCAAAGAAGCTCATGCTATATTTATACATTTACATATAAATATATAAATAGGTGAAGCTGAAATACAACAAATCACATATTTAAAGTGTCTTGTATGCTAAATTTTGACATATGTATACACCCATGAAATCAGCACTCCAAAGTAATGAGCATATCCATCACCCACGATAATTTTCTCATGCTCCTTTTTAATGCTTCCTTGCTGCCCCTCCCAGTAGGAAGGGAGTAGAAGAAGCACATTTTTATGTATTAAGTCCCTGAGTATCACTGGGGTCTTTTTTTGGGAGGTACTTTGCTGCCATGTAGTTTCTGATGACTTTAATCGATAGTTAAAAACATAAAGGTAGGAGTTTTTAATTCAAAGTTGTTTTTTTCTTCTCTACCTTTGAAACTAAAGGCCTTTTGAAAGAAAAGCTTTCTATCTAGGACAAGTTCATAAAACTACTAAAGGGCTTGCAGTTTCTCTGTGTAATCATTTCAAAACAAATTTTTTTCAGCCACCAAAAGGATGCAGTCTTGACATATAAATAGAAAACAGATTGAGTTTTTGGCTGATATTTCTATACTGGTTTAAATGTTGGTTCGGTCAACTTCAGGCTTAGATTACAAGATTTGCAAATTAAAGGAAAACCAAAAGGGAAAGAACATCTGCATAGATTCTGACTTTGTGGAATTCCATACAGGCACGCTTACTGTACTTCTGGTGGAACAGGGCATGTGCACAGTGAATCAGCCCTATAAAGAGATCACTGTTCTGTTGTGCTTGTCTTAAAGACAAAATTGATGATGAAAATTAAGTAATTCATTATGAAGAACCATGACAGTTTCCAAATCAAGTAATCCTGCATAATTTTGGGAAAAAACATTTTGTTGATGTAGCTCTATGGTATTTAGCCAGAATACAATCCTGTTAAATGTCACTAGTTGTGTTACTTGGTGATTTTCTTGAATCCAAGTATTGGGATTTGAGAAAGGTAATTTGCTTTAAGACTTAAATATATTTTAAATATGTTTTAATCAAGGGCTATGTTGATATAATTGACAGTAAATTACTACACACTTCAGTGAGATGTAAGGAATCCTTACTTGCTTCTGGGTAAATCATACCTTGTATGTGTATGATTTAAAAATGTTTGCTATAAAAAATGTTTGCTATAGATTACCTGTGCTGCTATTTTCAAAGAAAGCTTTAATGTTTTTTTCTCTTTTATTCTAACAAGGAACATTATATTTTTAAAAAATTTATTTATTTATTTTAGAGAGAGAGAGAGTGCGAGCATGGTAGGGGAGGGGTAGAGGGAGAGGGAGAGAATCCTACAGCAGACTCCCCACTGAGTGTGGAGCCCGACGAGAGGGGCTTGGTCTCAAAACCCATGAGATCATGACCTGAGCCGAAACCAAGAGTCAGACGCTTAACTGACCCAGGCGCCTGTATATTCTTTTAATATCATTTCAGCTACTGTTACAGTATCTGGGAATTCAGTAGTAATCCAAGGCAATGGTTTTGAACTGAGGGGAGAAGGGGGGTGATTTTGATTCCAGGGACACATGGCAGTGCCTGGGGACATTTTTGGTTGTTACACCTTGAGATGGGGAGGAGCTAGTCCTATCTAGTGGGTAGAGTCAAGGATGCCGCTAAACATCCTATTATGTGGAGATCAGCCCCTGACAATAAAGAATTATCCGGCCTATGTCAATAAATAGGGCCAAGGTTGAGAAACTTGTGTCTAAGGAGACAAAAATCTACCCACCAATTGAGCTGGCATTCTATCATAGAGAGAAAAAAATTAGTAAAGTAGTATAGTGGCAAGAGATATGTAAAAACTACTAGATCATGTGGTTAGGTAATGTTGGACAGGGCAGGGTTTTGTGTTCTTGATGGGCATTTAGATAATCTGATGTTTGGGTTATAGTGAATAGAGCTGATGTGAACATTTGTGTCCACATGTATACATTTTTTGGTGTACATTTCTGTTTGGCATATATACTTAGGAGTGGGATTGCTAGATCATAAGTTATGCTTTGTTAGGTAGTACCATGCAGTTTTCTAAAGTGTTTTACCTTCCTACCAGTAGTCCATAAGGGTTCCAGTTGTAGTACTTCTTGTGAAAACTTGGCATTGATGGTCTTCATTTTAGCCATTCTGATGGGTATACATTGGTATCACATGTGGTTTTGTTTGCGTTTTACTGATAACTAATGAACTTAGTACTTTAACATGTACTTATAAGCTGTTTCAGTATCCTCTGAAGTGCCTGTCCAAGTCTTGCTTGTTTTCCTTTTGCATTATATGTCTTTTTCTAATTTGTTTGTTGGAATCCTTTTTTTAAAAAATTAAAAAAATTTTTTTTAATGTTATGTTAATCACAATACATTATATCATTAGTTTTTGATGTAGGGTTCCATGATTCATTGTTTGTGCATAACACCCAGTGCTCCACGCAGAACGTGCCCTCTTTAATACCCATCACCAGGCTAATGCATCCCCCCATCCTCCTCCCCTCTAGAACCTTCAGTTTGTTTTTCAGAGTCCATCGTCTCTCATGGTTCGTCTCCCCCTCCGACTTACTCCCCTTCATTCTTCCCCTCCTGCTATCTTCTTCTTTTTCTTTTTTCTTAACATATGTTGCATTATTTGTTTCAGAAGTACAGATCTGTGATTCAGCAGTCTTGCACAATTCACAGAGCTCACCATAGCACATACCCTACCCGATGTCTATCACCTAGCCACCCCACCCCTCCCACCCCACCCCCACTCCGGCAACCCTCAGTTTGTTTCCTGAGATTAAAAATTCCTCATATCAGTGAGGTCATATGATACATGTCTTTCTCTGATTGACTTATTTCACTCAGCATAACACCCTCCAGTTCCATCCACGTCGTTGCAAATGGCAAGATCTCATTCCTTTTGATGGCTGCATAATATTCCATTGTGTATGTATACCACATCTTCTTTATCCGTTCATCTGTCGATGGACATCTTGGCTCTTTCCACAGTTTGGCTATTGTGGACATTGCTGCTATAAACATTGGGGTGCACGTACCCCTTCGGATCCCTACATTTGTATCTTTGTGGTAAATACCCAGTAGTGCAATTGCTGGATCGTATCGTAGCTCTATTTTCAACTGTTTGAGGAACTTCCATACTGTTTTCTAGAGTGGTTGCAGCAGCTTGCATGTTGGAATCCTTTTAACATGTGCCCCCTGTCAGTGCTTTTATGATTGAATCCTGTTTACCCCAAGGTAATGAAGCTGAACATAAAACGTACATGGGCATCAATACGGAGGTCCAAGAGTAGCCAGGACAGTTTTGAAGAAGTGGGTGGGGTTATGCTGCTTGATATCAGCTTATGAAGTGGCAGTAAATAAGTTACGTTGGCATAAGGAGAAGATTTAGATTCGTTGAATACATAGAGAGTCCAGACACAGATTCACATATTTTTATGATAAAGTTGAGGATTCATGTATGGTTCATTTGGATATTCATATGGAAAATGAAGAATTGTATTCTCTACCTTATACCATGCAAAAATCAACTTAAGATGTCTTGTGGACCTTAATGTAAGAGAAAAACATAATATTTGAAGATAAAGGAATTATCTTCATGATTTTAAGGTAGGCAGATGTTCCCTAAACAGAACATAATAAATGCTGACTAAAGATTTGTATTCTTTTGGTTTCAATATTACACAGAAAATTGCTTCATTTGGTGGCATATCATGAATATATGATAGCCTGTTGTGTAAATGCAATGAAAAGCTAGGTTTTTATTATTCCACAAGCCTTTATTTAATGTCAGTATATGGAATTATCATCTAATGAGGACAGTATAGTAGAATGTGCATCATTTCCTATATTGGTGATACCGCAGGTCCTATAAGATTGTCTTAAAATATTGGGATTTGAAATCTTGAATTTGCTTTTTCTCCATTTCTAGTGCTTTAAAAAATTTCCTTTTTTTCTTAATTTCTCTTCCTAGTATTCCGATTATTGAACACTTTTTTTTAAATGCATTGTAGTTGAATTTTTTTTTTTAGATTTTATTTATTTGAGAGAGGGAGAATAGAGAGAGAGAGAGAGAGAGCACATGAGAGGGGGGAGGGTCAGAGGGAGAAGCAGACTCCCCACCGAGCAGGGAGCCCGATGCAGGACTCGATCCCGGGACTCCAGGATCATGACCTGAGCCGAAGGCAGTCGCTTAACCAACTGAGCCACCCAGGCGGCTTTGAACACCTTAGTAGCAGTTCTTTATGTTTGAGAAATGTAGATCTAATTGTAATGGTAAAAAACAGGATACTGTTGTACAAGTCTGGTTGGAAAACTTACCTGAAAGAGGGCAGAAATCCTTCCAGCCATCCAGATCATGAGGGGGAAAAAGGACAAAGAGGAAGTCCTGGCTCGTTACTTTGAAAGGGCATGCTAAATGAAATGGTAGGAAATTTTTTTTTTAAATGCTTTAAAATCCTGGGTTTTGTCATCTGTGCAGGATCATACAGAGGGACAGTTTTCTTGTTTATTTCTAAATGTAAAACTGTTAGTCATAACTTAGGATACTTTGAAGGGTGGGGAAAAACTCCTTTTGGACTAAAACTGCTGAAAAACTTGAAAAAAATTACAAATGACTTGAAGTATTATGTTTATAAACAGATTATTATTATTTAAAAATAAACTTTCTCTCCTCAGTAAGGTAGTTGCCACAATCAATATACTATTCCAGAGGCAAGATTTATTTTTGTTGTTTTTTAAAGACTTCTGAGTGCATTATAATCTTAATGTTAACTGATTTTTATCTGTTGTTGGGCACAATTGTTATAACAAGTGGTTTTTCTTGGCATTCAAGTAATTTTATTAACATCTTGTTTTTCAAACACAGTGTCTAAAGAAGGTGGGGGGGGTGGGAGGGATGGGGCGGCTGGGTGATAGACATCGGGGAGGGTATGTGCTATGGTGAGCGCTGTGAATTGTGCAAGACTGTTGAATCACAGACCTGTACCTCTGAAACAAATAATACATTATATGTTAAAAAAAAGAAAGAAGATAGCAGGAAGGGAAGAATGGAGAGGGGGAGTCTGAGGGGGAGATGAACCATGAGAGACTATGGACTCTGAGAAACAAACTGAGGGTTCTAGAGGGAGGGGGGTGGGGGGATGGGTTAGCCTGGTGATGGGTATTAAAGAGGGCACGTTCTGCATGGAGCACAGGGTGTTATACGCAAACAATCATGGAACACTACATCAAAAACTAATGATGTAATGTATGGTGATTAACGTAACATAATAAAAAATAAATAAAAATAAAGGTATCAATAATAAATAAATTACATGTTGATACAAATAAAAAAATAAAAAGAAGGCCCGAAGAGTTCCTGCGAGATAGCCGGCATATTAATTAGCACCTCCTGCTTGGGTGTGGCTGAATGTGCTTGTGGAGGGGCGTGCAGTTAGAGACGCACAAGAGCCAATACTTTGAGTGTCCCTTTGGAGTTATTATTATTTTTTAAACCTCTAAGTGCTGTAAGTGGTTTAAACATGTGGTGTACTTAAGTTCTATCACTTATTCAAATGTAGCAGATACTGTTTCTCTCTGGGGAAACAGTGAGATATAAGGAATTTGTATGTTGTAAGTAACAGTTCCTATTTCGTTTTGAACCCTGTTTTCTTAGCATCTTCTCATTTCGTTGAAAAATTTCAAGAACACAGTCTGAACGCATCTGTCCGTTTTGTCCAGGCACCATTCTCAAACAAGGAAATAAAAGTTAAGTTTATGATGACCAGATAGCTTGACGAAAGCAGTCGCAGTGCATACTTCTGTGAGTCCCTTGTCAAATGAAGCAGCAATATAGGCAAAATGTAACGCTCCCCCTCCACTCTCGCAGACAAAACTGCTGCGCTTGGGGCCGCTTGAAATTATTCAACACTAAACGCCGTAATGTTAATTAGAAGAGGAACAAACTCTACAAAGATAAATATGTTTTCAATATGATTCTTAGGGAGGGTACAGTAGAAACCAGTGAATAGAGAGGAAATTTATTTCTGGCAGGACTCTAGACATGGAATCGTGGCTGAACTTTTTACCCTAATTACCTCCTGCTAATGCCTGCAGCGGTCTGGAATCAAAGTGGTGCTGCGGGCCCTGGAAATTCTCTGATGTGGCAAACGTTTGTTGTGTGAGGAGGGTTTCTTAAGAAAAAGCAGAATATTGTGACAGGATTTTAAAAAAATTTCTCAGTTACCACCCACCTCACTTGTTGCCTACAAAAATAGAGTAATTGTTTGCATCTGTGTGTGCTTTTTTCCCCTCTAAGAAATAACTGTTATAAATCAATGTGACATAGATCCAGTGAACTGAGGCTTGCCTGAGGTAGGCTTTTTTTTGTTTTGTTTTGTTTCTCCTTTATTTTAAAAATCTAGGTTCAAATGTAAAGAAGTTATTATTTTTTTAGAAGTTATTTTTGATAAGTGAGGAAAAAACATTCTGCCCATTTCTTAAGAGAATTTGGATCTTTAAAGTATGTTTTTGAAAATGAAGTCTAACAACTTTTGTAGAATTGAACTGATAACTATTGAATTGCTTAATCCTGGAAGTTGAAATGGGAATTTCCAGTTTCCCTTTTTAACTCTCCATCTGACTGGGACCAGAACCTTTGAGACTTTTCTTTTTATTTTTTCTGAAACTTTACATCATTCCATTTATCTGTCATACAATTTCTGGCTCCTTGTACATATTTTTGAAGTGAAAAGAGTAAGTTTTGTGAAAACCACCTGCTTTTCATCCTTTGCTTTTAGAATCAGTGTTTCTATACTATATATAGGATAAATACATTGACCTTGAGTTTTATGTGTTCTGAGACAATCCAAATTTCAATTATGAACATCTGTGCATAACTTGTATCTCCAGCTCCAGCCCTTTACTAATCTAAAATACCTTGTAGATAATTCTTGAAAACACTAATTGCACTGTTATTTTGTAATGCAAATAAATTCGTGGTTTCACATGGGTAGAAATGTATTTTGGCAGTCTTTTAGTAGGTATTGTATAGAAATAGCTTTAATTTATAAAGGTGGTATATTACTAGTTTTCTTGATCCTGGGCAATAAAGGTAATTTTTATTCCTCATATAATGAAATCTAAAATCTCTTATAAGGCTGTGTCACAAATTCACATCTTGCTGTGGTTAAGCTGTGGTTACAGTTGCTCCAATACAACCTTAGTATTTTGTATATTGTATACAAATTGTATATTGCACTGCATCTGTGACCATTCAAATAGTTTTATTTGTGAATTGTGAATGAGGGTTAGTTTTTTGAATTACCAGTTTCAAAATTATGTTGCAAATAATTTATTTTTATTTTGTTTAGTACATATGTTTGTAAAAACTTTTTAATTAGTGAAAGGCAATTATACATTTTCAGTTTAATGTATTGTTTTGAAATTATGATTACCCACAATATATGTATTTTACAACTTTTGTTTTGTTGCTTGATTCCCTTTGCTTCTCCCCCTGCCCATTCCACCTATCTTTACAAGGACAGACAAATAAGAAAAACATTTTTCTTCTAACTATTCTATAAAGGTATCTTTTACTGTAATAATACTATTAAAACTGGAAGACCACTTATGTTTTACCTACGTCTATATTTTTAGGCATTTAGTGCTGTTGCAATTTGATTTATACTTCATTATAAAGTAACTTTGCATATTATTATGAGAAGTATTTAAAATCTCATCTGCTTTTTGCCTAAATTTGATACCTCAGGAAAAAGAAATGACAACAATGTGGCTTTATTACATACTATGGAATATAAAAACATTTAGCAAAACTGAGTGTAAATATTCCTTTCACCTTTCAAACAAACACACTCTGTGGTGTACAAGTAATGATTTTCTTGAACTTCAGTAAGTCAAATCAGAAGATTTGATTTAGGACAATATATTTAGTTTTCCTCTAAAAAATAAAAGAAATGCTCAGATTTTTGTTATCATTTTAAGAATTGAGAAGGGAAAACATAGAAGTAATAGATTTTACACATATTCTTTTCTAAAACATCTCAGTACATTTTCATGTTCTTTGATTTTGAGAAATAGATTTCATATAATCTATTAACTTTAGTTTTCCTAATTTTCTCAAGGTGTCTCAAATGATGTGATGATTTGTTGGTTTCCTTGATATGTTTAATATGTTGGTTTGTATTGATTCCATGCACATTGATAAAGTCTTGGGGTAATCCCAGCATAATAAAAGCAGATATGCTTTTACACAGTATAGTGTATTTGGCCTCTGTGCTGGCTTGGCAGAAGTTGGTGTAATTAACATCTTTTTGTGAATTGAGCCAGACTTTAGTGTTCTCATTTCAAGTATCCCATATTTCTCATCTAAGCTATGGTTTACATGTCTTTTGATATGTACCGTGATTCTGTATATACTTTGTTTATCATAACAGGTAAGCAATTATAATTTAGCTTGCTTATTAGGGAGAAAAATTCAAGCAAGATTTTGCTTTGTTTTGTGGGAGCATTATTGCTTCTGCCATAAACAACACATACATTTTCCTTGATACAGTCTTTAGTTACCACTCAAAGTTTCATTATATTAGGGAACTTATTTATGGTATATTAATCATTAAATAAAATTTTAATTTTTAACTTCTTTTTTTTTTGTTTGCCTCTGTTCTGTATCCCTCTCTCAGTGGTTTCCCTTATTTTAGAGGAAAATGTCCATGGGAAGGAAAAAAATAGGAAGTTACATTTAAAATTTTTAATAGACTCACTAAATTAATATATCTTTCAAATTTATAAAATAGTGAATGATTTATTAATTTTTCTGCTATTAAGAAAGATAATTTTTTACATAAGTAATTACAAAGTGAGATTTTAATATCCTGAACTATTAATTTCAAGAATACTATATTACACTTAGAGTATAATATAATTGTGGCTAATTATAATATTTACTATGTGAATACCAGAGGCAGATTTATTGTTTTCTTTTGGGTTTTTGGAAGCATACTGATAAAAGCAAGGTTGCAGCTTTCAATCTTTGTTATCTTTGTTCTCTTCTATGTCTATAAGTTACTTTTCTAATCAACCAGTAAATGAATATCAGCACCTTAAAATGTTAACTATTTAGTATTTGAAATCTTTGCTGTTGATAGAAACATTTCCCATGGTATTTTTATTGCTGAATATTAAAAATTGTTTTTGAAGAATGAAATAAATGCTTAAAGAAAAGCTTTCCTCTATAAAATTTTACCTACATCACAGGATCATCATAATGGTTAAAATTAAATAATACATGTGATGTCTTTATAACAATAGCTGGTATTTATCAAACGCACAGTAATCAAAATAACAGAGTTGCCACAAACATGGGACTTATTATTAGAAAAATAAGATTCACAAAAGGTAGAATGTCGAACACTTTCATATCTTTATTTTAGAAATGGAATTTTGCCAAGTCTCTCTTGAATTTATTTAGTCTTTAATTTTTTTTTAAATAGACTTTATTTTTTAGAGCAGTTTTAGGTTCACAGCAAATTTTAGCTGAGGGTAGGTACAGAGATTTCCCATTTACATGCTTCCCACACATGCATAACTTCCCCAATTATCAACACCCTCCACCAGAGTGGTACATTTGTTACACTTGATGAAGCTACATTGACACATCATAATTACATTAGGTTCATAGTTTACACTAGGTTTTAGTTCGGGTGTTATACATTCTGTGGGTTTGGACAAATGTGTAATGATATATACCACCATTATAGTATCATGTAGAATAATTAATTGATAATAAGTAGTTAACATTGATTAGTTTTCTTAATTTTTTTTTTTAGTTAGCTGGTTTCTTTTTTTTTTTTAAGATTTTATTTATTCATTTGTCAGAGAGAGAGAGAAAGCAAGAGAGTGGCAGTCAGAGGGAGAAGCAGGCTCCCTGCTGAGCAGAGAGCCCGATGTGGGGCTTGATCCCAGGACTCTGGGATCATGACCTGAGCCGAAGGCAGCCGTTTAAATGACTGAGCCACCCAGGCATCCCAGTTTTCTTAATTCTTAATTGATTCTTTTAACAAATAGTGCTGTGTTCAACATATAGCAATAAGCAAGATGCAATCTCTGCAAAACTTACAGTTCTTTTGCATGAAAGGGCTGATATGTCTATGAAATTAACTAATATTAACTAACAGATGACATTAACTAACTTCATTTATTTTTTTAAAAGATTTTATTTATTTATTTGACAGAGAGAGAGAGAGGGAACACAAGTAGGGGGAGTGGAAGAGGGAGAAGCAGGCCTCCTGCTGAGCAGGGAGCCCAATTCGGGGCTTGATCCCAGGACTCTGGGATCATGACCTGAGCTGAAGGCAGACACTTAACAACTGGACCACCCAGGCGCCCCTAACTAACTTTGTTTAGTCCCTTTGTTTGCATTCCTTCATTAAGAATGTATTAATATCTCTGGATGATTAAAAAAACATGAAATATTCTGGGAGAATTAGTGGACAGTTATTTTCCTCATTTGTTAGAATAAACTAATTATACGTTTAAAATTCTATTATTGGGGCGCCTGGATGGCTCAGTTGGTTAAGCGTCTGCCTTTGGCTCAGGTCATGATCCAAGGCTCCTGGGATCGAGCCCCGCATCAGGCTCTCTGCTCAGCGGGGAGCCTGCTTCTCCCTCTTCCTCTACTTTCTGCTCCACCTACTTGTGCTCTCTCTCTCTCTCTCTCTGTTAAACAAATAAATAAAATCTTAAAAAAATTCTATTGTCCTTGGAAATGTTGCAGATATTAATATGAATCATTAATGTTATTTATAAATATCTCACATGTATATAATGAATCATCATATATCATTTTTAGATTTATATAATGGCATATGATAGCCTTGAAATAAAATGTTTCCTGTGTGCTAGGGTTTTAGTTATAATCTCTACATAGTTATATACTACTTCATATTAGGTCAGGTTATGTAGGAAAGTAATTAAAATATGTTTCACTTGAAAAAATGTTTCACTTGTACCTAATTAGTCTAATTAAAACCTGTTGAGAAGTTTTAAAATGTCCTAATTTGTATTGATATTGTTGAGTTATGTATGGGGGGCAGATCCTTAGATTTTAAATTTAGGAGAGATATTTGACAGGCTTATAAACTTGTACTTTGTGTTTTTGGGAAATGAGACTTGTTAACTTCTTGGAAATTTGGAGGATTTTCTTCTATTCTCAAGTGATTGCACTTTAACTTTGCTTTCCTTTTATCTAGTGGAAATTTTACCTTTTTTTAGCAGATGCCAGAAAAGTTGAACTATTTAGGTTTGGATGGTGAAACTCATATTAGTAGGTGTATGTATTTAATAAATAGATTTAACAAAAGATGGTGAACTAGCTATTATAAACATTCATAACTTAAGCCCATTTCATATTTAGATTACCATACCTGTTCTCTTTAAATTTCAGTTAGTTAACGTACAGTGTAATATTAGTTTCAGGTGTACAATATAGTGATTCAACATTCCCATACAGGACCCGGTGCTCATCACAACAAGTGCACTCTTTAATCCCCATCACCTATTTACTTCACTAGAACTTTAATCCAGTCTACTTGGAATTGTCTTAGATTCTTTCTCCTCTGCCTCTAAACTTACTTATGCCTATATTATAAAGGAATACCTGCTTATCACATCTCTGAAAGGTATCTGATCACCGAACATTTATTTCTCCAGGGGAGATGACTGGCAAACCTATGTTCTTTCTTGAATATGTAAATATTAAAAAAAGTGACTGTCCAAATATGTGTTTCAGAATACACAAATTTTCAAAATACATGAAGCAGTAATACAGCTGAAAGGGAAATAGAGAAATCAGCAATTAAAATTAGAGATTAACACTCCTCTTTCAGGAACTAGTGTAACAAATAGAGAGGAAATCAGTAGGGATGTGGAAGACATGAACTACAGTATCAATATGACTGAACTGATATTACGTACATACCTTTTAAGCGCACATAGAACGTTTACCAAGACTGATCATATGCTGGGTGATAAAGCAAGACTGTGTTTTGTAACCACAATGCAATTAAATTAGAAATCAACAACAAAGATCTCTTTATAAAATCTGTACAATGTTTGGAAATTAAACTGTGGGTCAAGCATAATCATGAAAAAATAGAACTGATTTTGCACTGAGTGATTAAAAGAACATAGCATGTCAAAAATTTAGGATGTAACTAAAGCAGGGACGAACAGATAGTTATAGCACTAAGTTTTCACATTTGGAGAGGAGAAAGGTCTAAAACCTTTCATCTTAAGAATCTAAAAAAGAGGAGCAAGTTTACCTAAAATAAGTTAAAAGGAGGAAGATAAGAAGTGGGAATCAGTGAAAGAAAATGGACAGACAACAGAGAAAATCAATTAAGCCAAAAGCTAGTTCTTTGAAAACATCAATGTAATTGATAGTACTTTAGTGAGACTGATCAAGAAAAACAGAACATACAGATTACCAATATCAAGAATATATGTAGGGGCATTACTACAGATCTTACAGTCATTACAGGATAATAAACAATACTATGAACAACTTTATCTTTGAGAACTATGGAGAACTTAACTCAGTTAAAAGTTATTGGTAAATGAAGAACAATCAGTAGCATAATGCTGCTAATGGAGCAGTTGATAACTGTAAATAAATATTTTGCAATTATTTTTTATAATTTAATAAACTAAGTTTCTCTCTGAAGGAAGAGCACAAACCAGAAATACAAGGACTCAGGGAAGACAGGGTGAGATAATAGAAGGGGAAGAAATAGAAGGAAAAACCCCCACAAATTTATCACAGGATTGATGGAGAAATTGGAAGGTACAGAAGGGAGAATAGATAGAAAACTGAATAAAAATGGGAGCTTGAGCAAAATGGAAAGAAAATTAGAACATTTGCATAGTTCCCAAATAAGAGAAGCAAAGACAATGAAGGAAATGTCAAATATCAGAATGGTGAGTCCCAAAATATATCATTGTACAGTTCCTATATTTCAGGAACTCAGGCTCACCTCATATTCCCCCACAACAACTGAAGCAAATAATTTAAGACCCTTGAGAAAAACTGTGTAAAGCAGCTCAATTATATTAGAATAAAAAAACTATAGATCTGGTGTCAGTAAAGTTTTTCTTTTTTGCCATATAGAAAATATTTTCAGCTTAGTGGATTATATGGTCACTGTGGCAACTTCCAAACTCAGCCTTAGAAGATAGATAGATAGATAGATAGATAGATAAATAAATAAATAAATAAATAAATAAATGGGTGTAGCTGTGTTCCAGTGAAACTAGCAGTAGGCGTTGGATTTGGGACATAGTTTGCTGTTATCTACTACACACTGTAAGTTTTGAAAATTTTTTCTAAATAAAATTTTAAGTGCTGTATTTATGAATGGTTTTTATTTATTTTTTTAAAAAAGATTTTAATTTCTTTGTCAGAGAGAGAGAGAATGAGCATGGGGGAGGGGTAGAGGGACAGGGAGAAGCAGGCTTCCCACTGAGCAGGGAGTCCGATGTGGGGCTCGATCCCAGGACCCTGGGATCATGACCTGAGCTGAAGGCAGACGCTTAACTGACTGAACCACCCAGGTGTCCCTTATGAATGGTCTTTAGTGGACAAAGATTGTGTAGGCATAGTGGAAAATAGTATCATAAGTATATAAATTATGTATATAAAAAGTATATAAAATATATATATGAATATATGAAATAAACTGCAGACTTGTTCCTGTAATATCTTTTCCATAATTTGAATTTCCCTTATATTTATTTTTCATGTATTTCCTTGTATTCTAACTTTATTCTCTATCCTTTCTTAAAAAATAACTGATTATTTAAACATCTTTTTTTTAAGATTTTTATTTATTTATTTGATAGAGACACAGCGAGAGAGGGAACACAAGCGGGGGTGGGGTGGGAGAGGGAGAAGCAGGCTTCCTGCGTAGCAGGGAGCCCTATGTGGGGCTCCGTCCCAGGACCCTGGATCATGACCTGAGCCGAAGGCAGACACTTAACCAACTGAGCCACCCAGGAGCCCCTATTTAAACATCTCCTTGAAGGTAGAGTATTTCTAATTCATTAAGTGCAAATAATAGAAATTTATTTTAATATTCCTTTTTAAAAAAGATTTTATTTACTCGAGAGACAGAGAGTGAACAAGAGAGAGTGCGTGCACATGAGCAGGGGGAGGGGCAGGCAGAGGGAGAAGCCGGCTTCCCCCTGAGCATGATCCCAGGACCCTGTGATCATGACCTGAGCTGAAGGCAGATGCTTAACCAACTGAGCCACCCAGGCGCCCCAATAGAAACTTATTTTAAAAAATACAGTGTATTATGCCTTTGGCCTCCTCCTAATGGTATGTGAGATGAGGATTCCTATTGAAGAACATCTGATTCCAACCCTCATTCTAACATTACCTCCTATTTTTTATGTGGAGTTCCTATTCCTTCCTGCATGATTACCTCTCCATGTAAAAGCATCATTAATATCACTCTCTCAACTTATGGGAGTGTTGGAAGGTTTAATACCCAGTGTTTATTCAGCACTTTACAGAAGAAAAATGTTATTATTAACTAGGCTAATCACAAATTTAGCTTTTAATATGGTTAAGTTTCCATTTCTTTGCTTTTCTTTTTAATTAATAAAAAACGTGACCAGCTGGCTTTTGTTCTTTAGGAGCTGAATAAGAATACAAATAATGTAATACTATCAAAAATTTTCCTCTTATATTTAAAGGATTAGATTTAGTAACACATGTTGAAGGTTGTGCAGCTTTTTCCCATTTAAAAATAAGTGTTTCCATGCTTCTTGCAATTTGTGGTAGATTTAAAATGTCTTTGCTATTTTGTGTTTCACTTTATACATGCACATTCTTGGAAAATGTCACTTTCTCAAATACTTTGTTCCGCTTTTCCTAATTTTGGTTCAATCTGTTAAATATCATGAATAAAAATAATAAAAGTCTTTGTAAAGGAAAATGGTATTAATGTTTAGAATTTTCAAATCACAAAAGCCATATTTCACATTGCTTTAACGTGATGCTCATTGTATTGCATTACAAAAAAACTATTTTGAAAACATTGTCCATGGTAAGAGATGGCTATGATTCTAATAAAATACATGAAAATAAAAAATGTATTGTTATAAAAATTGAAAGTAGATTCTGAGACTCAAAATTTAAGAGGCTCTTAACTATAGGAAACAAACTGAAGGTTGTTGGAGGGGAGGTGGGTGGAGGGATGGCGTAATTGGGTGATGGGCATTAAGGAGGGCACTTGATATAATGAGCACTGGGTGTTATATGCAACTGATGAATCACTAAATTCTACACCTGAAACTAATAATACACTATATGTTAACTAAATTGAATTTAAATAGATTTAAAACTAAAAATAAATATTTTTGATAGAGGTTTATAAATTTGAGCTTAGGAGCTTAATACTGTATTATTTGTGATTATTATTTTCCATCAGGCATGATAGATACTTTTGCATCTGTCTAATATACCATTTTTAGTCAGTCTTTAAGTTTTAAAGATAAAGTCGTGACATCATCATTTGTTCCTGCATTATTAAAAAAATGCTAAAGTAGTCAGTATCCTACTAAATCTTCACAAAACCCTGAGATACCTAGGTCATTCCTCATTTTCTAGATGCTAATAACCTGGTTTTTGACAGGGGAAGGTATTACTGATTCTTCCATGGCAAGATGTATTTCAAGAGGAGGACTTAACTGTACAGACCTAAAAATCTTATTTAATTTCTGCTCTTTGGCCAATTCATGCTCCTTTCAGTGGTTCATTTGGCTAGGCTTCACTGTATTGTTGGCTTTTTCCCTACGTAGTAATTTTTGAATCTGAAACAGACTGTCAGAATGTTTTCCCATGTTTATAATGTGTGTAGTATTATTTGTATATAAAACAATTCTGAGGTGTAATGGGTTGAGAGTTCTGATGATCATTCAACCAAAGGATATGGTTATATACACTTGGCCAAATCTACTAACTGTACAACCTCAGTTTGAGAACAATTTAATGCTATAACCTCGGAAAATTAAAATAACTTTTTGATTAAAAGTGCTTAATGCTCAGTAGTTTTCCAGTTTTATTATTTGAGAAACTGTCTCTGTTGTCTTAATGAAAGTAAGTAGGATACCAACAATGATAGTGTGTTAACAGAAGAACCTGAGAAATGGAAGTCCACTCATATTTGTTTCAGAATAGTTTATATTGGTAAAATTAAAAAAATTAAATATGTATTGGTTTAGCATAATTATTCATATTCTTTTAAAATATATTTATTTGTTTTTATTATGTTAGTCACCATACATTACATCATTAGTTTTTGATGTAGTGTTCCATGATTGATTGTTTGAGTATAACACCCAGCGCTCTGTGCAATATGTGCCCTCCTTAATACCCATCACCAGGCTAACCCATCCATATTCTACTTTAAGAAATTAATAAACTAGTAAACAGTAAATCATAACTCTGGTTACATTGCTGAAATTTACTCTTCAAATACAGTAAGTGAAAAGACAACCTCATGTTATTTTGAAGTAGTACAATGAATGGCAGAAGAATTTAAACTTTTATATTTCCACTAAAAATCCTCCTTTTTTTAAGTTTTTATTTAAATTCCAGTTAGAAAAAAAATCTTACTGCTCTTTCACTGGGCTTGTACTATATCTAAAGATCATTGTGTGCAAAAGAGGGAGAAGGTCTGTATTGGTTATCTATTGCTGTGTAAGAAATTATGACAGACTTAATGTCTTAAGACAATAGACATTTATTATTGCATAGTTTCTATGGGTTGGCAGTCCAGGCACAATTTTTTTTATTATTATGTCCAGTTAGCCACTGTATAGTACATCATTAGTTTTTGATATAGTGTTCAATGATTCATTGGTTGTGTATAACTCCCAGTGTTCATTACATCACGTGCCCTCCTTAATACCCATCACTCTGTGACCCCATCCTCCCATCCCCCTCCCCTCTGAAACCCTCAGTTTGTTTCTCGGGGTCCATAGTCTCTCATGGTTCATCTCCCTCTCTGATTTCTACCCCCTGCAGTTTTCCCTCCCTTTCCCCCATGGACCTCTGGCCTCTGGCGAGACTTATCCAAAAGAAAAGAGAAAGGACCCAAATTAATAAAATCATGAATGAAAGGGGAGAGATCACAACTAACACTAAGGAAATAGAAACAATTATTAGAAATTATTACCAGCAACTATATACTAACAAATTAGGCAACCTGGAAGAAATGGATGCCTTCCAGGCAAAATTAAATGGGCCCTTAGTTTAGGGTCTTAAAAGGCTGCTGTGAAGGTATCAGCAGAATTGGGTTTTTATCTGCAGCCTTGACTGGGAAAGAACCCACTCCAGAATTGACTCAGGTTCATTTCTTTGTGGATTCAGGATTGAAGGCTCTGATGTATGGCTGGCCATGCGGTGGAGGCCATCTGCAGTTCCTGGGCATGGGGCTTTCTCCCACATGGCGTCTTAATTACTTAATCAGGCCACCAAGGAAAGACTATAGTGATGACCTTTGAGAGGATGGGACTAGTAATGGTTGGGAGCATGAGGAACATTTCTGAGATACTGGAAATGCTATGTAGAGTTACATATGTTATCTACCTTCTGAAAATTCACCAAGATGTTCATCTTAAAATTCACCATACTGTACACTCTTTTATGTATGTTTGCCTCAGTTATCTTTATTTAAAAATAATTGTAAAACATAAAACAACTTCCAGTGACTGCTAGATTTTTCAATGTATTTTTATTTTTTAACATTTTTCCTATTTTTCTCATATTCCTCAACTTTTCTACTTTGGAATTAATTCTTTGATCAATATGACTTATTCATAGAAGCAAGTGGTAAATCCTACCACGGTTTAACCACAGATCATTAGATAATAACCTTTTAAAATAGGAGATCTTTCTTGAATTCTTTTGTAAATTCCAGGTAGTTAACATACAGTGTAATATTAGTTTCAGGTATACGATTTAGTGATTCAGCACTTAAATACAACACCCAGTGCTCATCACAAGTGCATTTCTTAATCCCCATCACCTATTTAACCCATCCCCCTCACCCACCTCCCTTTTTGATTGCAATGGAATTTCAGTTTGTTGGTAGTGGACAACCATACATTATTTCGTAAATTTATTAGGAATCTTGTAATCATTCATAATGTAAGAATGCTACTTCATAACATACGTAGTGGTATTGGCCCCTGTTACTTTGGTGCTAACTTCTGGGGCCAAGATGCCCCCTGTCTATATGATTATAGAAAATAGAAAGTGTGCTAAAGCAATTTTTTCAACTTTCTATTTAGGAACCTGACCATAGCTAGTTCTAAGCCCTTTTCCCCTCTACTTCCCAATATTCCACATACTCTGTGGAATAGAGCTTCTCTGTGACTTCTCATGGTGGGACATAGTTCCTTCCTCCACTTTTCTGTTTTTTTTTTTTTTTTATTGATATATAGTGTCCTCTCCCTCTCCCTCTTTCCTATTCCTACTCGTGTCCAGTTTCTAGGCTCTTTTCTTTTATATCCTTGCATTCCGCCATCGTATTGAAAGTAAATTCCTCTGTATCTACAGCCTGGTTTTCTTTCAGAAGACAAAATTTCCTAATAATACTCCCTTAATTTGATTTTTGTACTCTCTTAGTTTTATTAATTTTTATGTGCTTTCTTGGATTGCTTTGTTTTATGTAGTATTTGTTTTTTTTTAATTGGCTTGAGACATATAATTCCTCTTTCCCTAGTGTCTGCATCATTGTTCAATGAAGTTAAGAGGAGATCCCATTTCCATACTCCAGACGAGATGTGCTCTCTTGCTCTTCTCTCTCTATGCTCTTAGTCACACCGCTGTTATATACCTTGTGACCATCATGACAGATTGTGCCCTTTGTATAGGTTCATATTAGTCATCAGAAGAAACCAGTACTCCCAGGTCATTTCTAATTCTTCCTCTCTAATCCTCGTAAGACTTTCTGGGCAGTGATGCATATCCTTTCCTCCCCTGCACTTATTCTTCTTTTTTTTTTTTAAATTTTTTTATTGTTATGTTAATCACCATATATTACATAATTTGTTTTGGTGTAGTGTTCCATGATTCATTGTTTGTTCATAACACCCAGTGCTCCATGCAGAATGTGCCCTCCTCAATACCCATCACCAGGCTAACCCATCCCCCCACCCTCCTCCCCTCCAGAAACCTCAGTTTGTTTTTCAGAGTCCATCATCTCTCCTGGTTCGTCTCCCCCTCTGACTTACTCCCCTTCATTCTTCCTCTCCTGCTATCTTCTTCTTTTTCTTTTTTCTTAAAATATGTTGCGTTATTTGTTTCAGAAGTACAGATCTGTGATTCAACAGTCTTACACAATTCACAGCGCTCACCGTAGCACATATCTTCCCCAATGTCCATCACCCAGCCACCCCATCCCTCCCACCCCTGACCACTCCAGCAACCCTCAGTTTGTTCCTGAGATTAAGAATTCCTCATATCAGTGAGTTCGTATGATACATGTCTTTCTCTGATTGACTTATTTCACTCAGCATAACACCCTCCAGTTCCATCCACGTCGTTGCAAATGGCAAGATCTCATTCCTTTTGATGGCTGCATAATATTCCATTGTGTATATATACCACATCTTCTTTAGCCATTCATCTGTCGATGGACATCTTGGCTCTTTCCACAGTTTGGCTATTGTGGACATTGCTGCTATAAACATTCGGGTGCACGTACCCCTTCGGGTCCCTACATTTGTATCTTTGGGGTAAATACCCAGTAGTGCAATTGCTGGATCGAATGGTAGCTCTAATTTCAACTGTTTGAGGAACTTCCATACTGTTTTCCAGAGGGGTTGCACCAGCTTGCATTTCCACCAACAGTGTAGGAGGGTTCCCCTTTCTCCACATCCCCGCCAACATCTGTCGTTCCCTGACTTGTTAATTTTAGCCATTCTGACGGGTGTGAGGTGGTATCTCATTGAGGTTTTGATTTGGATTTCCCTGATGCCGAGCGATGTTGAGCACTTTTTATGTGCCTGTTGGCCATTTGGATGTCTCCTTTGGAAAAATGTCTGTTCATGTCTTCTGCCCATTTCTTGATTGGATTATTTGTTCTTTGGGTGTTGAGTTTGATAAGTTCTTTATAGATTTTGGATACTAGCCCTTTATCTGATATGTCGTTTGCAAATATTTTCTCCCATTCTGTCGGTTGTCTTTTGGTTTTGTGGACTGTTTCTTTTGCTGTGCAAAAGCTTTTTATCTTGATGAAATCCCAATAGTTCATTTTTGCCCTTGCTTCCCTTGCCTTTGGTGATGTTTCTAGGAAGAAGTTGCTGCGGCTGAGGTCGAAGAGGTTGCTACCTGTGTTCTCCTTTAGGATTTGGATGGACTCCTGTCTCACGTTTAGGTCTTTCAACCATTTGGAGTCTATTTTTGTGTGTGGTGTAAGGAAATGGTCCAGTTTCATTCTTCTGCATGTGGCTGTCCAATTTTCCCAACACCATTTGTTGAAGAGACTGTCTTTTTTCCACTGGACATTCTTTCCTGCTTTGTCGAAGATAAGTTGACCACAGAGTTGAGGGTCCATTTCTGGGCTCTCGATTCTGTTCCATTGATCTATGTGTCTGTTTTTGTGCCAGTACCATACTGTCTCGATGATGACAGCTTTGTAATAAAGCTGGAAGTCCGGAATTGTGATGCCGCCAGCTTTGCTTTTCTTTTTCAATATTCCTCTGGCTATTCGGGGTCTCTTCTGGTTCCGTACAAATTTTAGGATTATTTGTTCCATTTCTTTGAAAAAAGTGGATGGTATTTTGATGGGGATTGCGTTGAATGTGTAGATTGCTCTAGGTAGTATTGACATCTTCACAATGTTGGTTCTTCCAATCCATGAGCATGGAACGTTTTTCCATTTCTTTGTGTCTTCTTCAATTTCTTTCCTGAGTATTTTATAGTTTTCTGAGTACAGATCCTTTGCCTCTTTGGTTAAATTTATTCCTAGGTATCTTATGGTTTTGGGTGCAATTGTGAATGGGATCGACTCCTTGATTTGTCTCTCTTCTGTCTTGTTGTTGGTGTATAGGAATGCCACTGATTTCTGTGCATTGATTTTATAGCCTGCTACTTTACTGAATTCCTGTATGAGTTCTAGCAGTTTTGGGGTGGAGTCTTTTGGGTTTTCCACATAAAGTATCATATCATCTGCAAAGAGTGAGAGTTTGACTTCCTCTTTGCCGATTTGGATGCCTTTGATTTCTTTTTGTTGTCTGATTGCTGTGGCTAGGACTTCTAATACTATGTTGAATAGCAGTGGTGAGAGTGGACATCCCTGCCGTGTTCCTGACCTTAGGGGAAAAGCTCTCAGCTTTTCCCCATTGGAGGGGGGCTTTTCCCCATTGAGAATGATATTTGCTGTAGGTTTTTCGTAGATGGTTTTTATGATATTGAGGTATGTACCCTCTATCCCTATACTCTGAAGAGTTTTGATCAAGAAAGGATGCTGTACTTTGTCAAATGCTTTTTCTGCATCTATTGAGAGGATCATATGATTCTTGTTCTTTCTTTTGTTAATGTATTGTATCACGTTGATTGATTTGCGGATGTTGAACCAGCCTTGCAGCCCAGGGATAAATCCCACTTGGTCGTGGTGAATAATCCTTTTAATGTACTGTTGGATCCTATTGCACTTATTCTTTTAACCTTTCTTTATTTATACTATTCATCAATACTTATCATTTGGTTTATTTCACTTATTTATGTGTTTATGTTTGTCTTCATCTACTAGAATATGCTCAGTGAGGGAAAGAACTTTGGTCTGTTTTGTTCAGATTGCCTAGCACAGAGATAACTAATTAAATTTATCTAATGAATTCATTAATAAAAATAAAAGGCAATGATTCTCTTCCATCATTTTGAGAGTAAAACCTAATTTTGACACTTTGTTTTTTGTTCATTGTTTACTTCCATATTGCTCTATAAATTTATTTGTCTTTGTTTAACCATTTTAAATGTGTGATATATGAGGTGTTAGGATATTTGCCATCACCTGTAATCCTCTGTTCTTTGAATATAGTTAGTTTTTTTCTTTTCCTTTTTAAGGTGCTGTGGTATATCTCTATATGGATACAGTTTTATAATTATACCTATCCATAAGTTTCTTGTCCTTATGTTAGATACCTTCTCTGGTCATATAAGGGGAGGGCCTTTGTAGTAAAGAGCATGAAGACTCCTGACTACTCATAAAATGGTTAGTAGGACATTTCTTATTAAGTTGATTATGGCTGGCAGATCATTTAATTGACCTGATTGGTAAAAGTATCATGAGATTTCAAAGAAAGAAGCAAGTACTTCAAGCTTGGAGGATGCCATTGTAATCAGTCTGAAGAATTTTTGAGATATAGGTGTGTAGAGATAGTAATGAAAGAGAGCCAGGTAGTTAGAGACCATGAGGAAAAAAGGCACTAATGGTACATGGGCTAGAGTACAAGTTGAAAGAAGAGAGTGTCAACTAAATATTAAAAAAAAATTGAGTCTGTATCGTGGAGGGCGTTATTTGCTTAGATGAAAGGTTGAGCTTTATGACAAAAGGGTGTCTTTGATAGTTTCTGAAACAGGAATAAATAATTAGAGGTGTTGTTTAGGAGGATTACTATGGCAAAGTAGATAGATTTTTAAGTTGGTAACCTTTGAGTGTGATACAGTGAAATAGATCACAAATCCCCATGCCTATAGTCCCTAATTGTGGGCACTGCTCATTACACTCTATTGCTGAACATCTTGTTTTTCCTTCATCCACTCTGATTACTCCTTCAAAAATATTTATTGGTGGGATACTATGTTCTAGGCACATGACGAGGGCATGAGAAATGAATGATATGTTGTCATTAGTGGCTTGAACAAGATCACACTATATTGGAGACTTGAAAGTAAATAATTTTAATAAGCATAAAATATTGTAATATTTTTGAAATGTCCTTGTTTCCCAAGGTTCCGTCCTCTGTTCTATTCTCTGGGTTAAGTTTTCCCTTTCTGTTTATTTATCAGCTTTTTCTGTCAATATGGTTGAATAGATATACACAGATGCCCCCACCGACTGTCTTGTTCAATAATATTACTATGTTTCTCAGATTGGATAATGACATGTATCTTTCATTATAATGTCAAGCAGAGTATTTTCACTGCCCTAAAAATCCTCTATGCTCTACCTATTCATCCCTTCTTCTCCTAACTTCTGGCAAGCACTGATCTTTTTACTGTCTCCATAAATTTGCCTTTTCCAGAATGTCATATAATTGGAACTTCATTCCATTTTAAGGCCAAATAATATCATATATGTATACCACAATTTATTTATGCTTTCATCAGTTAAGGGATGTATGGGTTATTTCTACTTTGTGGTTGTTATGAATAATGCTGATATGAATGTTCATGTATGTGTTTTTCTGTGGACATATGCTTTCATTTCTCATGGATATACACCTAGGAATGGAATTACTGGGTCATATGGTAGTTCTGTGTGTAGGTTTTTAAAGAGCCATCAAACTGTTTTCCACAGAGGCTGCACCATTTGACATTCCCACCAGCAATGGACCAGGGTTCCACTCTACATCCTTGCCAACGCTTGTTCTTTTTCAGTTGTTTTATTATGACTAACCTAGTGGGTGAGAAGTGGTATCTCATTGTGGTTTTGATTTACATTTCCCTAATAACTAATGATGTTAAGCATCTTTTCATATGTTTGCTGGCCATATCTCTGTCTTCTTTGGAGAAATGTCTTATTGTATCTTTTGCCCTTTTGTAAATATGGGTTGTTTGTCTTCTTCTTATTGAATAGTAAGAGTTCAATATATTCTGGATACTAGACTCTTATCTGATCTCTGATTTGCAAATATTATCTCATATTTTTTAGGTTGTCTTTTCACTTTCTTTTTTTAAATTTAAATTCAAGTTAGTTAATATATAGTGTATTATTAGTTTCAGGATAGAGTTTAGTGATTCATCAGTTGCATACAGCACCCAGTGTTCATTACAATATGTGCCCTCCTTAATGCCCATCACCCAATTATCCCAACCCCCCCATTCACCTCACTTCCAGCGACCCTCAGTTTTTTCACTAGAGTTAAGAGTCCTTCGGTTTACCTCTCTTTCTGTTTTTATCTTATTTTATTTTTCCTGTCCTGCCCCTGTGTTTTCTGTTTTGTTTCTTAAATTCCACAGATGAGTGAAATCATATGGTATTTGTCTTTCTCTGACTGACTTATTTCGCTTAGCATAATACACTCAAGTTCTACCTGTGTCGTTGCAAATGGAGGATTTCATTCTTTTTGATGTCTGAGTAATATTCCATTGCGTGTGTACACACACACACACACACACACACAGACACACACACACACCCCAAATCTTCTTTATCCATTCATCCATCGATGGACATCTGGGCCCTTTCTATATTTTGGCAATTGTGGATATTGCTGCTGTAAACACTGGGGTGCACGTGCCCCTTCAAATCACTATTTTTGTGTCCTTTGGATAAATACCTAGTAGTGCAGTTGCTCGGTTATAGGGTAGTTCTATTTTTGACTTTCTGAGGAATCTCCATACTGTTTTCCAGAGTGGCTGTACCAGTTTGCATTCCCACCAACAGTGTAAGAGGGTTGCCCTTTCTCCGCATCCTCGCCAACATTTGTTGTTTCCTGAATTGTTAATTTTAGGCATTCTGACTGGTGTGAGGTGGTATCTTATTGTGGTTTTGATTTGTATTTCCCTGATGCCGAGTGATGTTGAGCATTTTTTCATGTGTCTGTTAGCCATTTGTATGTCTTCTCTTTGGGGAAATGTCTCTTCATGTCTTCTGCCCATTTCTTGACTGGATTTTTTGCTTTTTTGGGTGTTGAGTTTAATAACTTCTTTATAGATTTTAGATACTAGCCCTTTATCTGATATGTCATTTACAAATATCTTCTCCCAGTTTTTTCACTTTCTTGATAATGTCCTTTGTTTTGTTTTTTTAAAAAGATTTTATTTATTTGAGAGAGAGAGAAAGAGAGAGAGAATGAGCAGGGGAGGGGCAGTGGGAGAGGGAGAAGCAGACACCCCTCCCTGCTGAGCAGGAAGCCTGATGTGGGGCTTGATCCCAGGATCCTGAGATCATGACCTGAGCCGAAGACAGATGCTTAACCAACTGAACCACCCAAGTGCCCCTGGTAATGTCCTTTGATGCACAAAAGTTTTCAATATTGATGTAAACCAATTTATGTATTTTTTGTTGCTTGTGCTTTTGGTATCATATCTAAGAATATTGCCAAATCTAAGGTCATGAAGATTTATCTCTATATTTCCTTCTAAGAGTTTTATAGTTTTAGATCTTATATTTAGGTCTTTAATCCATTTTGAGTTAATTTTTATTTATGATATAAGATAGGAGTCCAACTTCATTCTTTTGCATGTAGACTTTCAGTTTACCCAGAACCATTTCTTGAAGATACTCTTTTTTTCCCCCATCGAATAGATTTGGCCCCTTTTTTGAAAACTAATTGATCATAGATTATTTCTGGAATCTGAATTCTGTTCCATTGTTTTATATATCTGATGTTATGTCCATATCACAGTGTTTTGATTAAAATCTCTTTGTTGTAAGTTTTGCGATTGGGAATGTGAGTCTGCCAGGTTTGTTCTTTTTCAGTACTGTGTGGCTATTTGGGGCCTCTTGCAATTCCATTTGCTTTTAGGTTTGCTTTCCATTTCTGCAAAAAAAGGCAGAAATTGGAATTTTGATAGAGATTGCATTGCTCTTGTTAATGGAACTGCTTTCTTAATTTCTCTTTTGGATTGATAATTGCTGTTTTATATGTGTTGATCTTGGACCCTGCAACTTTCCGGAATTTATCAGTTCTAGTATTATTTTGTGGATTTTTCGGATTTTTTATATATTCGATCATGTTGTCTGTGAATAGTGTGAGTTTGTAAAACTTCTTTTCCAACTTAGGAGCTTTTTATTTTTTTTTTCTTGCTTAATTGCTTTTGCTAGATTTTTCAGTACAGTGTTGAATAGCAGTGTTAAAAGTGGGCATCCTTTTCTTTTCCTGATCTTAGGGGGAAAGCATTCAGTCTTTTACCATTGAGAATACTATTAGCTGTGGGTGTTTCATAAATGTCCTTTATCATATTTGGAAATTTTCTTTTATTCCTAATTTCTTATATGTTTTTATCATGAAAGGATGTTGAATTTTGGGAAATGCTTTTTCTCTATCAGTTGAGACAAACATGTGTCTCCCCCTCCCCTCCCCACATTCCATTAATGTGGTGTTGATTGTTGAGGAGTTTATTATTTAATTCCACATATTTGTGGCCCAGCGATTATTTAAGAGGTTATTGTTTAATTCAACATATTTGTGAATTTCCAGTTTTCCTTCTGGTTTTGATTAGCAATTTCATTCCATTTTGGTTAGAAAGCTTGTTTTCATTGTTTTTAAATTTATTGAGACTCGTTACGTGGCTACCATATGGTGTATCCTGTAGAATGTTCCATGTGCACAGAATGTGTATTCTGTTGTTGGGTGGAATCTTCTATAAGTTGATTACATTTAGTTGATTTATAATGTTGCTCATAAGCTGTGTTAATTTTTCTTCATCCTTTTTAAATTTTCCTCTGATGTGTAATTTCAGTTGTCTTATTTTCAAGTTTGCACATTCTATCTTCTGCCTATTCTGATATTCAGATTTCTGAAACCATTAGGTGTTTTCTATTTTAATTATAGGTGTTTTCCATTTTAATTATTGTACTTTTCAGTTCCATTATTTCTATGTGGTTTCTGTTTCATAATTCCTAGATTTTTTTTTAAAGATTTTATTTATTTATTTGATAGAGAGAGACACAGCAAGAGAGGGAACCCAAGCAGGGAGAGTGGAGGAGGTAGAAGGAGGCTTCCTGTGGAGCAGGGAGCCTGTTGCAGGGCTCGATCCCAGGACCCTGGGATCATGACCTGAGCCGAAGGCAGATGCTTAATGACTGAGCCACCCAGGCGCCCCTAATTCCCAGATCTTTATTGATATTCTCAATCTGTTAGTTTATCCTCCTCTCTGTATTTTCTTTTAGCTCTTTGAGCATGATATTTAAGTCAATTGATATAAATTCTTTGTATACTAAGTACAATATCTGGATTTTCTCAGTGTTTCTCTCCATTTATTTCTGTCAATACACCATACTTTCCTGGTTCTGTGTGTGCCTTGCAATTTTTTGTTGAGCAGTGGGCATTTGAATGTTGTAATCTGCAACTCTGAAGATCAGGTTGTCCTCCTCCTCGGATTATGCTGTTTTTGCCTGCATCCGCCCATTGTTTAGTGGCTTTTCCAAACTCTTTTTGTAAAGACTATATTTATTGTCTTATGTGATTACTGAAATCTCTATTATCTTGGCAGTCAGGCAGTGACCTGACAGATTTTCTTAAGTGGCAGACACCAACAAGAAAAAAATAAAAACTTTAACATTTGCAAATTGGTACTGAGCTGGGATAGTCCATGAGTGCATAGTGATGGCATCTGTAACACTGCCTTAGGCTTCATCTCCAGCTTGTTGCAGACTCAAAGGCCCAGCCAAAGATGCAAGTCATGTCTTTGCAGTTCTTTTTTGAGCAAACATCCAGCTCTGGGCATGTGTATTATATTCTTGATAACCCAGTATATGATTCAGTGTACACACCCACACCCACACACATGATTTGTCTTTTTCATTTTCTTTTTTTTTTTTGTTATTTTTTAATTTAAATTTTGTTAGTTAACATACAGTGCAATACTGTTTTCTGGGGTTTTCTTTCTTTTTAAAAAATTTTATTTTAATTCCAGTATAGTTAACATACAGTGTCATATTAGTTTCAGGTATAAAATACAGTGATTCAACATGATTTTCATTTAAAGGAATTGGCTTACATGATTGTGGGGGCTTACCGTGAAATAGTGTAGGCTGGTAGGCTGGAAACATCAGGCGGGGATTGATGCTATAGTCTTAAGGCAGAATTTCTTCAATAATATGTGTTTCCATTAATTGAATCTCTGTTTAGTTCTTTTTATCTGCTCTTTTCCATTTCATCCCTTTTATTCATTTCCTCTTCATTGTGGAAGTGTTTCTGAGGTTTATCCTATACTTCACAGATTCAATTTTCTGAACAAAAGTTGGATATCACTAAAATATTTCTGCTCTTCAAAAACACTGTCAATAGAATGAGAATATGAAACACAGACTGGGAGAAAACACTTGGAAGATACATATCTGGCAAAGGACAGTTATCCAAAATATATAGAGACCTCTTAAAACCCAACAATAAGAAAATGAAAAACCTGATTAAAAATTGGGCAAAAGATGTCAAATGAGCATATGAAAATATGCTCCATATCTTATATCATCAGGGAAATTCAAATTAAAACAACAATCAGATACCACTACACACCTATTAGAATGGCCAAAATCCAGGAAACTGACACCATCAAATGCTGGTAAGGTTGTGGAGCAACAGGAACTCTCATTCATTTCTGGTAGGAATGCAAAATAGTAAAACCACTTTGATAGACATTTTGGCAATTTCATACAAAGGTAAAATCTTGCCATCTGATTCATGAAATTACCTTGCTTGGTATTTACCCAAAGGAGTTGAAAATTTATATTTGCACAAAAAAGTGCACTCAGGTGTTTATGTTAGCTTTATTTATAATTGCTAGAACATGGAACAATCAGGATATCCTTCAGTAGATGAATAAATAAAGAAACTTTGGTACATCCAGGTAATGGAATGTTAATCAGGACTAAAATGAGCTATCAAGCGTAAAAAGAAATGGAGGAAAATTAAATGCATATTGCTAAGTGAAAGAAGTCAATCTGAAAAGATTACATCCTCTATGATTTCAACTCTACTCTGGTAAAGGCAAAACTGGAGGTAGTAAAAAGATCAGTGTTTGCCAGGGTGGTTGAAGGAAGGATGAATAGGCAAAGCATACAGGAATTTTAGGGTAATGAATTTATTCTTTATGATGCTATAATGTTGGATATGTGTCATTATAAATTTGTCCAAATCGATAGAATGTACAACACCAAGAGTGAACCCTTATGTAAGCTGTGGACTTTGGGTGATTATATATCATTGTAAGTTCATCAATTATAGCAAACATTCCATTCTGATGGGGGATGTTGATAAAGGGTAGTCTATGCATGAATGGTGGGAGGAGTATATGGAAAATCTCTGTATCGTCTCAATTTTGCTGTGAAGCAAAAACTCTAAAAATAAAAAAAATTTATTAAATATATTTATATTAACAATATTTTTTAATGTGATGAAAAGTATGACAGAGAAAGTAAGAAGTACTGAAGTAGGCAAGGTATTTAGATGGAAATGTTTAGTGTTTTCTTGTTGTTTATCTGCTATATTTATAATATTTTCAATATTTTTTCTTTTAAGAAATCTCTTTTGTTTTATAGTTCCTTACTGCTTAATTTAACCATTGCATTTTCAATAATGGAAACTTTTTAAAAAATTTGCCCTTCAAATAGTTCTCATCAACACTCTTCACTGAAATGAATGAACTGTGTAAATACTGTACCATTGGCTGTGGGAAGAGTTTTTCCTCCCTAAGAAAAGCTTAGTAATTTCCCTTATGGGTATAGGTCATGGGTACAATAGGTAACAGATTATACTGATACAAAATTTTTCAGCTAATATTCTTGGTTACTCACCATAAAACAAGCTACTTAGGTAAAGAGAAGGTCAGTTAAGGACCGTTTGTGTTTATTTCTATTTTATATTTATGATCAAAAGTACAACAGAACTTTATACTATGTATGTTGATATCTATGTATTGGAAAGACAGAGGTGCTGGGGCCATAAGTTAGACTTCCTAAACCAACCATTTAATAATACAAATTGCATCATTCCTCCTTTCTCTCCAACCTCTGGTGTTTGCTTGCAATATATTTAGTTATATTTTAAATTTGGCTCTCAACATTTTTACATGGAACTTTTTTTCTTAAGGAGTTAATCAGGTTTATTGTAAAGTTAAGTGATAGCTTTATGTTTAAATGTCAGACACAAACCTGTAAAAATGTTAACCCACTTGAGTTCTGGAGATCTAATGAAGACTCATTCTCTATACAACTTTCTTGTGGCACTATCTGGTGCATATTAGAGTGCAAAGTAAAAGCTTATTTCATGTCTGTATATTTTAGTTTTAGTTTAACACGTATCCTTTCTGTTATGGGGCATGCATACTGCTGATGTTATGGAAAGCTTTCTCATCAGCCTATCCATGAGGAAAATTAAGATTGTCTTGCTGTGTCCCAGGGAAATAGTCAAGGCTTTTAAAAAGAGAGAAAAACAAAAGGATATGTCAGGCGTGTACATAACTGTGCTATTGGCAAATAGCATGACTCCTTTATGAATGTGTGACTTTCTGAAAACTCTTGTTTTAAAAGAATTATCTTTTTCTGTTAGGCATTGAATAAGTTTTTTTTTCCGTATATAAATAGATTTTTCAATTCTACCAAGCCTCGTTCGGTCAACTCTACACTGAGCCTTCAGAGCATTTGTTTTGTCCACTTCTATTGAAGGTTTTGTGCAGGAAGAATCTCAGTTGTGACATTGTATGGATGCCAGTGAAATGATCAGAATTCAAGTTTCTAGTGCACTGTTGGTATAATGAGCTGTTAATTGAAGGTGACACACTGTTTTTTTCTTCCCAGTTGGTCTGGCAAAATGTTAGATTTCATTCATTATTAACTCATTGCTTCTCAGCGGAGGACTGGATTAATTACTTGGGAACATTAAGAAAAGAATTTTTGCCTTGTGTCAGTTTTAGAGATTGAAGTTCAGGTTTTAATTAGGTTCTCCCCCACCTCCAGTTTGGCCAGTTGTATACAGTTGTGTAAGGACCCTCCATAATCAAGACACAGCAATGTTTCCATCATCCACTACATTTTTTCACGGCACTTCCCTCTTTCCCTGCCCTGTGGCAACCACTGATCTGCTTCCTATAATTATAGTTTTCCCTTTTTACCTTTTCATGGAAAGGGACTCATGCAGTGCATAGACTTCTGTATCTGGCCTTTTTCCACTTCATAATGGTTCTGAGATTCATTTATGTTATATGGATAACTCGTTCTTTAAAATTGCTGAGTAATATTCCATTGCTTCAGTATATCACAGTGCATTTGTCCATTCATCTATTGATCTACATTAAGTGTTGTCTTATTATGAATAACAAATTACCTAGATGTGACATATGGTAAGGGTACTTTTAATGTATAAAAGCTGCTAAACTATTTTTCAAGATGACTGTACCATTTTGCATTCCCAACAGCAATGTATGACATTTTAATTACTTTGCATTCTTGTATTACCAGTCTTTTAAATTTTAGCCACTCTAGTGAGTGTAGTGATATCCCTTAGTGGTTTCGTGGTTTTAACTTGCATTTCACTTCATCTTTTCAAGTGCTTAGTTGCTATCTGTATATCTTGGTATAGTGTCTTGTAACATATTATGGCCATTAAAACATGCATTGTATGTCTCATTATTATTGAATGATAAGAGTTCTTTTTATGTTCTGGATACAAACCGTTTGTCAGATACATCTTTTGAAAATATTTTCTCACAATATGGGACTTGCTTGTTCATTTTTTGATATATTACAAAATAAAAGTTGATTTTGATAATTTTGGGTTGTCAGTTATGTCTGTGTTCAGGCTTTCTGTTTCTTGTTTAAGCAATAAATTTTACCTAAATTTTGTTCTAGACCTATTTGGTCCTTATGTTTGGTTCTTATGTTCTTGGACTGTGATCTATTTTGAGTTAATTTTTGTATATAAGTTAGGGGAAATTTTAAATCCTTCCATGAAAATATCTAATTTTTAAAAACAACATTTGTTCAAACACTGTTCTTTCATCAGTTAATTATATGGTACCTTTGATCAGAATCATTTGGCCATATGTGTGAGTTTATTTATGGACTCTCTATTCTGTTCCCTTGACCTGTATGTCTGTGCTCAGACCAGTATCATAATACCTTTTTTCCCTTAAATTGAGATATAATTGCCCTATGACATTATATTAGTTTCAGGTATATGATATAATGATTTGATATTTCTATATATTGCAAAATGATCACCACAGTAAGTCTAGTTAACATTTGTCACCACATAGTTACCATTTTTTTCTTTTGGTGAGAACTTTTAAGATCTACTCTCTTAGCAACTTTTAAATATATAATACAGGATTGTTAACTCTAGTCACCATGCTGTACATTACATCTGCAGGCCTTGTTAATATTATAATTGGATGTTTGTTCCTTTTGACCATCTTTTCCCATTTTGCATACCCTTATACCTCTGGCAACTCCCAGTCTGTTCTCTGTATTGAAGAGTTCAGGTTTTCTGTTTTTTAAAATTCTGCATGTATGAGTGAAATAAGTCAATCAGAGAAAGACATGTATCATATGACCTCACTTATGTGAGGAATTCTTAATCTCAGGAAACAAACTGAGGGTTGCTGGAGTGGTGGGGGGTGGGAGGGGTGGGGTGGCTGGGTGATAGACATTGGGGAGGGTATGTGCTATGGTGAGCTCTGTGAATTGTGCAAGACTGTTGAATCACAGATCTGTACTTCTGAAACAAATAATGCAATATATGTTAAGAAAAAAAAGAAGAAGAAGATAGCAGGAGGGGAAGAATGAAGGGGAATAAATCGGAGGGGGAGACGAACCATGAGAGATGATGGACTCTGAAAAACAAACTGAGGGTTCTAGAGGGGAGGCGGGTGGAGGGATGGGTTAGCCTGGTGATGGGTATTAAAGAGGGCATATTCTGCGTGGGGCACTGGGTGTTATGCACAAACAATGAATCATGGAACACTACATCCAAAACTAATGATGTAATGTATGGTGATTAACATAACAATAAAAAATTAAAAAAATAAAATTCTGCATGTAAGTGAGTTCATACAGTATTTGTCTGACTTATTTCATTCAGCATAATGCCCTCAAGGTCTATCCATGTCACAAATGGCAAGATCTCCTTTTTTTAAATATAAAATGCCTGAATAATATTCCATTGCATATCTGTATCTCTATCTAACACATTTTCTCTATCCATGTATCCATTGATGGACACAGGTTGCTTCCATGTCTTAGCTGTTGTAAGTAGTGCTGCAATGAACATGGCCGTGCATAGTGCATCTTTTTGAGTGTTTTGTGTTTTTTTTTTTTTTTATAAATACCCAGAGGTGGAATTGCTGGATGATAGTGCTATTTTTATTTATTTTTTTAAGTTTTTATTTGGCAGGGTATCTAAACATTTTTGTTTAAATGATGGATAGGATTTACAAATGAAGCCATTTTTGAGGATTTCACTGTGAGAAGTTTTAAATTATGAGTTCAGTTTCTTTTATAGATACTGGGATATTCAGATTGTTTCTTTATAGATTGGTTTAGATTGGTTTCAGAAAACGAGGTTTTTAGTCCCATAGATTTTTTTCTTTTGCTTATACCACTTTCATTCCATTTCATATTGTATTATTAGTTCCCTCATTGTACTTCTATTGGATTTAACTTGCTCTCCTTTTCCTACTTTGTTAAGATGGAAACATTGATCTCTTTATCTGTTCTAGTGTCAAGAACCCAGTGTCTTAATTACTATACCTTTCCAATATAAGTCTGATCATGTGGAATGCGTATTTATATACATTTTAGAATGAGGTCTCATTCTTCGATTTTTTTGTTAGGGTAGAACTGTATCAGTTTAGAAAGTCTGTCAGCCTATGGTATATACTTCAGTTTATTTTGCTTTGTTTTGTTTTGTTTCTTTTTGTGTAAATATGTCAAAGTCTTAGATTTATTCCAAGATATTCAGTATATTCATATATTCAACATGTATATTTTAAAATTTTACTTTATAATGGTTTGTGCTTAATTTATAAAAATACAGGTGCTGTTGTATTAGTGACCCGGGTAGACTGATATATCAATTAATTAACAACCCATATTAACAATCCATATATTAATGGTTCATCTCTATTGTGATGTTGTCTTTTTTTTTTTTTTAAGATTTTACTTCAGAGAGAGAGAGAGAGAAAGCACAAGCATGAGTGGGGGGAGAGGCAGAGGGGGAAGCGGACTCCCTGCTGAGCAGGGAGCCCAATGTAGGGCTCCATCCCAGAACCCTGGGATCATGACCTGAGCTGAAGGCAAACATTTGACGAACTGAGCCACCCAGGCACCCCTATTATGGGGTTGTCTTTATGTATATTTTGACATACAGATTTGTATTACTGAGTTTTATACTTACAGTCAAGTTCTCGGCAAATAATGACAGCTTTATTTCTTCCATATAGTAATTTATTTTCTTGCCTTATGCACAAGAGCTTCCATACTATGTTGAGTATATGTGGTTTGAAGAATACTCATTAGTGAGTATTGAATAAATACTCATGTGAGTAAAGAATACTCATTAGTATTCTTGTCTAGTTCCGGATTTTAGGTGACAATTTTCAGTGTTTTACCATTTCATATGATTGATAGTTTTTATTAGTTTTAAGGTTGCTGTACTTGATCAGATTAATGAAATGTTTCTTATCATGAACAGTTTTTTAAGTTTATCAAATACTTCTCTGCATTTATTAAGATTTATTAAAAATCTTATGATTTTTTTCTTTTCTATATTAATAATTTGGTGAATGAGTTTAATTTTCTTTTTCCCAAATTTTGCATTTTTGAAATGAGTTAATTGGGATATATTATGATTTTTAATAGTTCATATCAATTTCCTTGTTAATTAGGGGTTTTACAGTCAGGTTAATAAGAAAATGTAGAGTTTTTTATTGATCAATCATGTATTTTATTCATATCCATATGAATAATTCATGTTTTTAAAAATTTTTTATTAATTTTTTTGTTATGTTCAGTTAGCCACTGTATAGTATATAGTGAATCATTGGAAAATGTAGAGTTTACTGGCCCTCCCACATTTTAAAAAACAATGGCTTTTGTCTTTTTTTTTTTTTTTTTTTTTTAGCACAAGTCCACCTTACTGTTGTGTAGATCTCTATTCACTTCGTACTGGGGAGATGGTCAAGTCTATTCAGTTTAAAACACCTATCTATGATCTCCATTGCAACAAACGGTAAGAATTTCTTCCTGTGATTCTTGTTCAAGGTAAGATACCTCCTGGGCAGGTAGAGCTCTACTAGTATCATTTACCATCTTTGACTTATTTTGTAAAGAAGTCACAAAATACCTTCTGAATTCTGCCAAATGGAGTAACTGTTAAGATTTCTGAATGAATGTTTTCAAACTTCCAGTCTTGACCCATGAATGAATTAAGTTTAGTGAGTCATAACTAGCATTTAAAAACTGAAATGGAAAAGAATAAAAAGTATCTGAGCAAATGTACAAAGATTAAATATTGCTTTGAAGAACTTTTTTACATGTATAACATAACTTTTTAATAGATAGAATATATGTGCTTCTGTGGTTTATGATATGCAGTATAACTTTCCTATTAGCATTCATCAAAATGAAGCAATTCTGAACAATAAAAATGGCTTTTGAATATTGTTATTTCTTTATATTTAACAGTAGAGCTAAAACATGGACTAGATAGATTTTCCATTTTTAAATTCTATTTTGTTGATATCTCTAGGAAAACTCAGATCTGGGTTGAACCTTACCTAACGATAATGAAGAATTAATCTATGGCCGTTGAACATTAGGGGAGATAGGGGCTTTAAGAATCTTCTATTACTCAATACTTCCTTTTACATTTGAAAAAACTGCAGCCTTGCAATGGTAAATGTCTTGATCGAGGTCACGGATGGAAACTGTAAATCTTACATCTCATCAAAAAGCAAACACATGGAACATGGAAAACACAGTAATTTATGCTGTGTCAATATAAAATAAATTTTGTAATAAAAGACTCTCGGGTTAGATTTTAAAGAGATTCAAAGAATGACTCAGAAAAGTTGACTATAAAAAGAAGGTAAAGACATACCTGACAAATACAAACTAAAAGAACATGTGGGCTTTGATACTAATGATAAAAGTCTTTGAATTCAAGTACAAAAACATGAAATAGGACAAAGAAAAGCTGTTCAGTGATAGTGTGCAGTTCATAGTGGAGATCTAATTATTATGCATATTTATACTTCAAATAATATCAAACTCAAAATTATAGGAAACAGAAATATTATTGCTGGGATAATGTAATTATCCAGTGACACATCAAATTATTCAAAATCAATATTATTGAATGGGTGGATCCAGTGAGTAATATATTTAGCCTGGGAAAATATAATGAAAGCTCTTCTTCAAGTGTCCTTTCCGCTCCCACAAAATAGATTACGTACATATTTAGCCAAACAGAAAATTGAACACACTTGAAAAGGGAGATTAAGTACAAATAAGATTTTTAGGTCATAATTTACTTGTATTACAAATACACAAATAGGCTAGAAAACAGAACAACACAATGCAGTTAAATTTTTAAAAAAGTATTTCTTGCATTATTTTTTTAAACTTTTATAGTAAATCTGCACTTGTTCCAAGTACTGTGTTTCTGGATGATGCAGTTAGGTCACCTTTTCTTATAACAAATATTTTTGTGTTTGTTACTTTTAATTTTAGCTGTGAAATAATGAGCACATTTAATATTTTAACATATATAAATTATCTTGAAAATTAATACAGTTAATCTTTTCATAGTCATCTGTGTGCTCATCATAGGTGATTAATGATTGTGAAACTTCTGAGTAGGAGTAAAAGCAGATAAAAGTGATTTATGAATATGAGATGTCATTAATGAAAAGTGATTATGAAATTCTCCGGAAAATTGGTTGATGTAGCAAAGGTTCATAAAGAAAAACCATTGAAGATATGTTCCAACAACAACAAAAAATCTGTTGATTTGGATACATTATGTAATTTTAAAAAATTGATTTTCCATTTAGAAGTTGCATGAGTTCAGATGTGGTAAAAGTTAGAGGAAAAGTTATTGTGTGGTTGTCAGGATACTGCTTAGATTTTGCTCTATAAAATGTCAAATCTGATTTTCCCTGGTTAATTCTGCATTTGTTTTTGCATATCAGCTGTAAGGTACAGTCTTCTGGACTTAGCAATATTCGTAATAAATTAAACTGTCCTTGTGGAAATGATTTTGTATGTTACTATATTATGGGGAGGGGCTGCTTGATTATAAGAAAACCTTTTCATCTCTGTTTGTCTCTCTGCATTTTCTCTCATTTGAGTTTGTCACCTTATTATGGATTCGCTAAGCCTTTTAACCTGGGTCTGATGATTGGTTAGTTTCTTATGTTAAGTGCCATGACAGAATCATTTATTATGTGTTGTCAGCTGTGTTAAGGATTTTGTTCTGCATTAGCAAATGAACAAGATTAATAAAGCATGCATGTTAAAGACAACATTTTCTTTTTTCCCACTCATCATTAACATGTTATTCAGATTTATCTCCCCCAAATTTGGAAAAATACCCTGAGATGTTAAATATCTAACAATTATAATCTTTTATTTGATTATTAAAATAACTTTGAAATTTGGGTCTTTACACTAATGTTATGCAAAGAGAAGTACTCAAAATATTAATTTATAAAATAATGTAGTTTTGGATGCATTTTAGAAATTTTGGTTATAAAATATTTTATAACTAACTGCCTAATTTTTTATAAATCTTGGGCTTTGGGAGAAATATAGTTCATACATATCCTGCTTAAATTTTAATATATCAAGTCAATCAGAAATTACTCAATTATACTGAATAACAGTTGTCTGAGTTTCTTTCTTTCTTTCTTTCTTTCTTTCTTTCTTTCTTTCTTTCGCTCTTGTGTTGGGAAATTCGGCAATCCTTTTAAGTGACAGGTTACATAAATCCATTTTGTGTTTAATTCCATGACTTTGAGCCAGCACTGGAAAAACACTTTTAGTAAATAGCCAGCAGTTTATTGATTTCATACCTTCCTAATGAAGATAGATTTATTTGATTTATAATGAATGAAAATAAAATTTTATTTAGAGGAAAATAATGTTTTGAGCTGTAGTTTGTTCTGTTACTTTTCTTCTTCTAATCATGTCTCTCTTGATTACAGTAAGGATTTTGTGGTTCTGCTTTTACATTTTAAGAGGCTGATGTTTCTTGCCTAAATTGCATTGGTAGATACTTCTTTAAATT